>NC_138961.1:227897500-228360000 GCF_055761805.1 Camellia sinensis | reverse complement strand
ACCGTTGATAAGAGTGACAATTGAGTGACAATCGAAATTAATAAAAGTGACGCCGATTGTCTTAAAAATCATGTGGTCAAACGTTCAACTAATGTAATTCATATAATGCAAACGAATTTAAATTCAATGAATCAATTATTCTTCTATTATCTTAATTGGCAAACTATTACAACTGTGCTTTGTAGGATTTGTCTCGTCCTTTTAGTCAGCGATAGAATTTCCAGTCTGATGATTACTTGAAAGTAACCTCTTGTAAACATAGGATTTTCTTGGTGGACTCGCTCATCATCCTCGATAGTTGCGTATCTTACATATCACTCTAATGCCAACTAATTAAAAGTCAAATCAATGAAAGTTTGGACCATGATTATACATTTTATTTTCTTTTAACCCTGGCTTAAGTGTTGACGTCCACAGCCTTTGCCAACTCACACTTTAGGCACATATATTTGGATATTTTCTAAAGCTTTTTTTTTTTTTTAATAATTATTTTAGTAGTGGTTTTGGTGCTATATGTCTTCGTTTGATTGTTAAATAAATAAGTGGACTTTTTGTGGATCGTTGACAATCAATATATGTTATTACAAAACAAAAACAAAAAAGAGAGAAGGAAATGCATATAAGGGAAGTCATTGTATGAATAAGACTGCCTCAGTTTTTATCTAATGGGGATCAGGTCAGCCTACTCCTTTCCATGCATGTGTGTGCATGTTTGACATCGTCGTGCTTTTACTTTACCAAAGAAAAAATAAAGAGTCACTGATTAGTTGAATATGGAGTTAAATTCACCTGTCCATTCCACAACTTTATGTAACCATCAATTTAAAAGCACTTCTATGATTTTATGTTTTATTTTGGTAAGATTACTGTTAATAAAAATTATGATAAGTTTTGATCGATAGAGATTTAACAATAATTTTAACTAAACAACAAAATAAAAAATCAGACGACTGTGTAAAGGTTCTAAAATGCCTTGAAAGTACAAGGAATTTTTTTAGAATAATTAACAATTGAAAAAGTGAAGTATCCATATAAACAAAGATAACTCTTGATGAAATTGTCTAAGTTTATCACAAGAATTACAAGTCACAAATTATAGAGAAAACTACTCCTAATTTGATAATCTACTCCTAAAATAAAGACTATAAGTTATTGTTGGATTGTTGATGATGTCCCATCTCTCTTCAAACTTCTGGCCTTTATAGTTCTTTCTCCTCTTTCCTTGATCTATGATCCATTTTCCTTGAAAACTGCAGGCCACTAACCTCCAACTGTTGCTACAACTGTCCCATTTCCCTTAGAAACTACAGGCCACTAACCTCCAACTGCTTCTGCAACTATTTCATTACTTCCAAGCCTTCAAACTTTAACAATTCTTCATATTTCCTTTCGAACTAACTTTGCTCCATACTGCCACATACTTCTCATCATTTTGAACACTAAATTAACAAAGAAAATCTTTCCTTCATAAACCAACTTTTACACAAATCAATCCACTAAGCCAACAATTATTTAATAACTGTTCCATGACTACTTTTAATAATTCACGCACTTAAACAATTCTTTCCTGTCTTGTGTCTCTTTGATCAAATGAAAGACTTTTACTTTTGACTTTATTGCCATGTGTTGTCATTCAATTGATCCACCTGTCGATAAAATTTTTTCGAAAATGGGTGCAAACAATGCCTCCCCAACTCTTTAAGAATGAGAAGTCTTAAATTCTTGAAGAGTTATATAAAAAATTAAATTGGCAGCAACCTTTTCAACAAACAAACATATATAAAATATTTGCTTAGGGCTAAGAAATCTGGTGATCAAACACCACATTATTAATAATCATATGCCACATAATTGGCAAAATCACAACTCAATCCAAGTGAGCTACATTCGACAGAGCATATTAGAAATATTTCAAGTATATGATGTGCAAATGACTAATTAGAACCACCTTCCACAAACACAGTATCTTTGTGCAAATACAACTGTTGCAATTTCCTTTGGTCTTGTGTTCATATTTGATTAATACAATTTAGACAAAAAAGGCTTCTTTATGCACTTGAAAATCTAATCACATGCTTTCAACTGTTAGTGTTCAACAGTGAAAACACACTTTTGCTTAATTAGTCATAATTTCGAAGATTCAAAGTCAGAAATAGAGGCCACACTCGAATGGCCATTATTTAGCTTGCTTTATATACATTTTATAAATGTGTGTTTTTCAAACAATGTTGGTTTATTAACCATTTTATTAAAACCAAGTTTCGGTGTGATCCACATATCCAAAAAAGATTTTGAACAACAAAAGCCATCAATGGCCTTAAAAACTTATACATGTTGACATTTTGAACAATGTCAAAAATTTTAAATTCATGAACATATATTTGGCTTAAGATCACACTTCTTTGTTTCACACATTAATAGGTTAGAAATATTTTTTGAAAATCCAGAAAATATTTCCTCCTTGTGAAATTACCCTATTGCCGTGGAATTTTGATTCTCATGACCTTCTATTTTTGCAACCATGGCAATTGATGGAGTAATAACACTAACATTTGAAGGTGTCTTGTGAACCTCCACTCTTGTCTGACACTGTCCTCTAGAAAAATCATCAATAACACTTCTTAGCTCTCCAACCAACACTTGTTTTTCCTCAACTGAATGACATGCGAGAGCCTTCTTCAATTGTGAAACCAAAATGCTTATAGAGAGTACAGAAGGGCTACTCATTTGGCTTTGATGCCTCATTTTTTCCATTATTCCAAATTAGGATGTTGTCCCATTGGGCGTGCTAAAAATTGTTGGTAAAAATTATGATAAGTCTTGATTGATAGAGACTTAACAACAATTTTAATCAAACAACAAAACAAAAATCAAACGATTGTGTAAAGGTTCTAAAATGCTTTGAAAGTACAAGGATTTTTTTAGAACAATTAACAATTGAAAGAGTGAAGTATCTAAATAAACAAAGACAACTCCAAATGAAATTGTCTAAGTTTATAAGAATTACAAGTCACAAATTACAGAGAAAACTACTCCTAACTTAATAATTTACTCCTAAAATAAAGACTAAGTTATTGTTGGATTGTTGATGATGCCCCATCTCTTTACAAACTTTTGGCCTCTATAGTTCTTCTTTCTCCTCTTTCGTTGATCCATGATCCCATTTCCCTTTAAAATTGCAGGCCACTAACCTCCAACTGTTGCTGCAGTTGTCCCATTTTCCTTAGAAACTGTAGGCCACTAACCTCCAACTGTTACTGCAGCTGCTCCATAACTTCCAAGCCTTCAAACTTTAACAATTCTTCATATTTCTTGTTGAACTAACCTTGCTCCATACTGTCACGTACTCCTCATCATTTTGAACACTAAATCGACATAAAAAACCTTTTCTTCATAAACCAATTTTCACACAAATCAGTCCACTAAGCCAACAATTATTTAATAACTGCTCCATGACCACTTTTAACAATTCATGCACTTAAACAATTCTTTCCTGTCTTGTGTCTCTTTGATCAAATGAAATACTTTTACTTTTGACTTTATTTCCATGTGTTATCATTCAATTGATCCACCTGTTGATAAGAAATTTACAAAAATGTACATAACTAAAGTTATTTATTTTTACGTATGACACATGCGCATAAAGAAAGAAAGATTCCATATATATATATATATATGTGTGTGTATCACTTTTATTTATCTATTCTAATATATAAAGGAAAGACCGTTGGTGGTATTCACATTTTATGTCTCATATTTTGGATTTTCTTAAAATACTCCTATATTTGAAATTTTTGTAAAATTTATGTGAAGAGGAGAATAGGCCTCAAATCGATGACTTTGGGTGCTTAATAATGGAGGTTCTTATCATTTAATCAACATACATTTATATATATATATATATATATTATCATTATTATTATAATATTATTTTTTTAAAATTACACATGTATGGGAACCACTAATATACTAATATATATATTTTACTCCTCTTTGATGGTACTTTAAAATTTCTTCCTTCTGTATCAAAAAATTAAAATTTCTCATTATCAAAATAAATATTGGAAAATGGAACGTCCAAAGAAAGTACAAACCACCCATAAACAAAAAAAAAAAAAAAAAAGAAGAAGAAGAAGAAGTACAAACCTGGACAACATTAAAATTCCCACTTAGACGAGAGTGCAACACATGCAAACCGCCTTAACTTTCGTTTCAAGTGTTCTCCTCAACTTGTTCTACCGATTTAAACAACAATCTCCTCTCTCAGTCAACAAAAATGGGCAATCAACAGCGACTCTGCAAGCTCTTCGAAACCCATTTACATCTAAACCATGTATTTTACTTACTTCTCTTCATGATCGGATTATCAGTAGGTACCATAACTGGTTTATATTTCAAAAGCTTCACATTCACCTTACAGCCCTCCCTCAATTCCACTTCTTCATCACCACCACCACCACCACCGCCACACCAAACATTTTCTCCTCCAATTCCGCCACCTCCACCACCACCACCTCCATCGCAGCCAGTACTATCACTGTCCTTCACATCATCAAATGGAAAATCTAACTACACTAGTGTATCCCTAAAAGAGCAGAGGTCTCTGATTCACAATATGAGCGATGAAGAGTTGCTGTGGAGAGCATCGATGGTTCCGAGAATTCAGGAACTGCCTTACAAGAATGTACCCAAAGTGGCTTTCATGTTCTTGACCATGGGGCCATTGCCTTTGGCTCCACTGTGGGAGATGTTCTTCAAAGGGCATGAAGGGTTTTACACCATTTATGTGCACTCTCATCCTTCTTTCAATGAATCTGTACCTGAAAGTTCAGTCTTTCATGGTAGAAGAATTCCTAGCCAGGTCAGCTTCTCTAATATTTTCATTTTCTATCATTTTTATAAAAGATGTTAGCATAAATTACAAGTTTATCATATGTTTTGGTGCAGCCAGTGTACTGGGGAACCATATCAATGATCGATGGCGAGAGACGCCTCATAGCCAACGCCCTTCTCGACTTCTCCAATCAAAGATTCGTCTTACTCTCCGAATCATGCATCCCATTATTCAACTTCACCACAATCTACAACTACCTCATGGGTTCAAACTTAAGCTTCCTCGGATCCTTTGATGATCCGAGGAAGCCAGGCCGCGGCCGATATAACCGCCAAATGTGGCCCGCCATTTCCATCTCGGATTGGCGAAAAGGGTCCCAGTGGTTCGAAATCCACCGTGACCTCGTGATTAATATCTTGTCGGATCGTAAATATTACCGGGTTTTTCAAGAGCATTGTCGCCCTCCATGTTACAGTGACGAGTTCTATTTGTCGACTCTAGTGCACATTCTTTACCCGGAAATGAATTCGAATCGGAGCATTACTTGGGTCGATTGGTCGAGAGGTGGGGCGCATCCAAGGAGTTTTGGGTGGGGCGATATTACGGATGAGTTCTTGAACCAGATTCGTTTCGGGTCGGATTGTATTTACAATGGGAATTCTACATTAATGTGTGTCCTCTTTGCTAGGAAATTTCTACCAAGTGCATTGGAGACTTTGTTACGGGTTGCTCCGTTGGTGCTTGGTTTTGATCCTTAAGATTTTGTTTGTTTATTTTTTATACTCATCAAACTTTTAATGATTTGTTCTCACAATTCCATATTAATTCTAATTCTAATCTTCAAATTCTTGAATTACTATTATAGTTTTATTTAATACCAATACAAGGAATAAGCAATTTTAATTACGTATATTTTCAAAATGGCATAAACTTCAAATAAATATAATCTAACAAAAAATTTATATAAAAATATAGGGTAAATTACACTTTTCTCCCTTTATATTTGGCCACTTTTTCATTTTAGTCCTTAAAATTTATTTTTCACACTTTGACTATTAAAGTTTCAAGTTTTAGTCACTTTACTCATAAAACTAATTTTTGTTAAAAATTAGATAGAAAATATCAAAATAAATATCACATAATACAAAAAATATATTATTATATTAAAGTTTAAGTTTATGTCAAAGGTTTGAGTTATATACAATAAAATATTTTTATATTATATGACTTTTAATGTATCATTTTCTGTCTAATTTTTTAATAAAAATTAGCTTTAGGAGTAAAGTGGGAAAAACTTAAAACTTTAAGAGCCAAAATGAGAAAAAATAAATTTGAAGGGTCAAGTGAAAAAATGGCCAAAGATAAGGGGGCAAAATGTAATTTATCCAAAAATAAATTCAAAATGATATAATATTGATATTTTCAAAAAAAAAAAAAAAGTACTTTAGTAATTGCTTTATAATGAAAGACTGGCTATTTTAATATATTTTTCATTTTTTATGAAAAGATATGTAATGTTATACAGAAATGATATGACTCAAATAAGAAATAATGTGACCCAAATTTATCTATCTATTATATAAGAAAAATGAGGTTTCCAACTCACAAGTCTTGTGGGAGCTCTAATATCCAAATTTTAATTTTCTAATTTTTTGATTTAAAAAAAAAATCTTAGCATTTGTTAACTTCTCCCAACCTACAAACCTTTTTGACTTCTCCTATACCTACTACTGCACCATTTTCAACTTCTCTCATACACTATGGTTAGTAATGAGATTGTTAAATTATTTTTATAAAAAATCTAAAAAAAATAATTTGTATATTAAAAAAATATCTAAAACAAATATAAATTTTTATTAAAAAATAACGGGTCGCAATTGCAAAAAGAAAGAAAAAAAAAATTACACTATAAAAAATAATTTTTATATTAAAAAAAATATCTAAAACAAATATAAATTTTTATTAAAAAATAAAAAGTTGCAATTGTGAAAAGAAAAGAGAAAAAAAAAAAAGTTACATTGTGCATTTCATTAATAAAGCTCAAAAAATGTATCAAATATTTGTGTAAAGGCTTAACATGTGTCCACTCTCAAATTGTCAAATGAATATTGTTAATCATATTGTTTAATTTTAATGATGTCTAAAATATTATTTGCCAAAATTTAGATTTTTCCATATACATATTATTTGACACAAAATATTATCTGTTTAAAATATATATTGTATGATACATTTGTTAAATATTATTTAAATGAAAATATTTTGAAAACTTTACTATTCACTTTTTGGAAAAAATTAGACTGATCACTATTCATCTTTTGACAAAATTGATTTGGAATGAAATGATATATTTAGTTTAAAATTTCTACAATATATATAATAATTTAAAGATGGCATATATTTTTAGATCTATCATAAATATCATGTAAAGAGATTTTTTTTTTTGTATGCAAATATGTGATTAAAATATTATATATATATATATATATATGTATGATATTATATTAAAAAATGTTAATTAAATTATATATTCAAAACCTTTATGATTTGTCTATAATGTTTGACAAAGAAAAAGTAGACAGAAAAAAAGTGGACAAAGAAAATATAAGGTTTGACAAAGAAAAAAATGGACAAAAAAAATATAATTTTTGACAAAAGAAAAGGGCACTACATGATTTTAGATGCCTTTTGTCTGTCAAGGAGCGTGTTCACGTAATCCATGACGTCAACAAGGAGCGTCCTACCTCCAATGGATATATTTTTGTGTATAAATAGAAGTGTTGTGTGTGGAAAAAAAATCAAGAACTTTAAGAGAAAAAATTTTTGCGTGCTCCAAAATTTTGAGTATATTGTATTCTGCTCTTTCAGTTTTAGATCTAAGTGTATCTACTCTTTGTGAGAGAATTATTGTAAAAGAGGGTTTAAGTACCACCTATTTTTATTCATTATTTTTGTGAGAGATTTTTGTAAGGGTGAGGAATTTATGTTGAGTGAGACTCAATAAATAAGAGTAAATCCTGTGCAAAATCCACAAGCTTGGTGAAGACTTGGTGGTGTATTAATTCATTTTGATAGTAAATAAATTTTCAAGGAAGTTCCTTGGGGAGTGGACGTAGGTCTGGCGTGTCGAACCACTATAAATCTCAGTGTTTGATTTTCTCTCCCTATCTCTCTTATTTTTTATTGATAATTATTATTCTGTTTTTTATTTGTTAAAATTCTGAATATTATGTTTATAAATTTTAATATTGTAAATTTTTTTAAGTAACGCAATTCACCCTCCCTATTGGGTTGCCTACCCGGGATAACAATTGATATTAGAGCCTATACTTTAGTTTGTGTGACTTAATCGTCTTAAAGTAGATCATGGCAACCCTTAGTTATTCCTTACCTGAGGGGCAGACATCTAATAGGCCACTACTGTTTAGCGGCACAAATTTTAGCTATTGAAAAACTAGGATGACCATACATGTTCAATCTAATGATTATGAATGTTGAAAAATTATTTGCAATGATTCAAAAATTCCTACCAAAACCGTAAATGGCCTTATGGTACCAAGACCTGAAGATGAGTGGAATGAAACAGATACTAGAATGACTCAAATTAATATCAAAGTCACAAACATGTTGTACTACACCTTAGATGCCAATGAGTTTAACAGGATCTCCACATGTAAAACCGCAAAAGAAATATGGGATAAACTTATAGTAACTGATGAGGGAACCGAACAAGTTAAAGAATCTAGAGTCAGTCTGCTAGTCCATAATTATGAACTCTTTAAAATGAAACCTGATGAAATTGTTCCTCAAATGTTTACTCGTTTTACTGATATTATTAATGGTTTAACGTCTTTTGGCAAAATATATACTAATGCTGGAATTGTAAGAAAAGTGCTTAGGTCATTGCCAAAATGTTGGGAGACAAAAGGCATTGCCATTACCGAAGTCAAGGATTTATCAAAGCTAAGTCTAGATGAGTTAATGTGATCTCTCTTAACTCATGAGCTCATAATGGAAGAAGGAAATGATGAGGAGGACAACAATAAGAAAAAAAGAATAGCCTTTAAATCCACCTCGAAACATCAATAGAATGAGGAAGATAATTCAGATGAGGATGAAGAAATGACATTCATCACTAGAAAGTTCCAAAGGTTTGTGAGAAAGAAACAAGGCGTACGAAAATTTTTCAGAAAAGACTTCAACAATAGGGATTTTCAAAGAGGAGAAAATCACAAAAAATCTGAAGTTACCTGCTACGAATGCAACAAACCTGGACACTACAAATCAGAATGTCCGAAACTTAAGAAACAATTCAAGAAGGACAAGAAGAAAGCTATGATTGCAGCATGGGGAGAAGATAGCGATGAAAGCGACACAGAAACCAAAGTTTGCAAAAATGAGGTTGCTAATCTATACTTTATGGCACTTGAAAACAAAAATGAGGTAAATGACGAATCCTTTACATTTGATGAATTACAATTAGCTTTTGATAAATTACATGCTGAATTTAAGAAACTTAGTTTGAAAAGTAATTGTCAAAAGAAAGTGATTTCAAGTTTATCAAAAGAAAATGAATCATTAACTTCTAAGATAAATGTTTTAGAAAATGAAGCCATGAAAATGAAAAAGGAAAATGAGATTTTAACTCGAAAAGAGTCTTTAATTTCTGAGAAACATTTAGTTGTATTGTAAAAAGAAAATGAGTCTTTAAAAGAGGAGCAAATTATTTTGAAAGAAAATATTGAAAACTTGAAAAATACTCTTTCAAAATTCACTCAAGGTAGAGAGACTTTAGATAAAATTCTTAAAAATCAAAATCGTACTTTTGGTAGAGCCGGAATTGGATATAAACCTTTTTCAAAAGTAAAAATTGTCAAAAGTGACTTTGTGTATGCATTTTCTAATCACTCTCATCTCACATGTCATTTTTGTGGTACAAAAGGTCATATTTCACCTTCATGTCCTGTTAAAAGAAATCTTTTTGCTAAAATAAAAAAGATATGGGTCTCTAAGGACATTTCAAGAGTGTCAAATTCTAACTTTTATGGATCCAAGAAAATATGAGTACCAATAGAAAAATCAAATTTTTGTAGGTATGTTTCTAGACAAAATCCAGTAATGATAGATGGTATCTCGACAGTGCATGTTCGAGGCACATGACTGGAAATAAAGTTATGTTCGCCACACTTCAACCAAAGGATGACCGATATGTGACTTTCGGCAACAATAGCAAAGGTAAAATCATTGGTGTAGGAAGTATTGGCAAAAATCTCTCTCCTATTATTGAAAATGTTTTATTTGTTGAAGGTTTAAAACATAACTTGCTTAGTATTAGTCAATTATGTGATAAAGGTTATAGAGTTATTTTTGAGAAAACTTATTGCACTATTGATAACACCCTAAAAAACAAAACTTTATTTGTAGGTTATAGACATGTGAATGTATATGTGTTTGATTTGCATGATTTGTCTTCTCATTTTAATATTAAATGTTTATCTGTTATAAATGATAATGGTTGGCTTTGACATAGAAGATTAGGACATGCTCATTTTGATTTAATTTCCAAGCTTTCAAAAAATGAGTTAATCATTGGTTTACCAAAAATTGTTTCTGAAAAAGACAAACTTTGTGATGCATGTCAATTTGGAAAACAAACTAGAATTTTTTTTTTAAATCTAAAAATATCGTTTCAACTAGTAAACCGCTTCAACTGTTGCATATAGATTTATTCGGACCATCTAAAACATTAAGTTTAGGAGGAAAATCGTATGCTCTTGTTTGTGTTGATGATTATACTAGATATACATGGGTATTATTTTTAGCACATAAAAATGAAGCTTTTTATAATTTCTCAAGACTTTGTAAAAGAATTCAAAATGAAAAAAATCTTAATATTTGTAGTATTAGAAGTGATCATGGTAGAGAATTTGAAAATGATAATTTTATTATGTTTTGTGATGAGTTTGGAATTGATCATAATTTTTCTGCCCCTAGAACTCCTCAACAAAATGGAGTAATTGAAAGAAAGAATAAAATTCTTGAAGAAATGGCCCGTACTGTGCTTTGTGAAAATAATTTGCCTAAATATTTTTGGGCGGAAGTTGTTAACACTGCATGCTATGTTGTAAATCGTGCCATGATTAGACATATTCTTAAGAAAACCCCTTATGAAATTTGGAAAGGTAGAAAACCTAAAATTAGTCACCTGCGTGCATTTGGTTGTAAATGCTTTGTATTGAATAATAATAAAGATAACTTAGGAAAATTTGATATTAAATCGGATGAAGCTATATTTCTTGGTTATTCAATCTCTAGTAAAGCTTATAAAGTATTCAATAAAAGAACTCTACTTGTTGAAGAATCTGTGCATGTTGTTTTTGATGAATCTAAAAACATTATTTCCAAGAATCTTGTAAGTAATGATATTGTAGAAAATCAACCAATCATGAAAAACATTTACATAAAAGAAAATGAAGAAAATCCATTACACGAACATGAAGAAGAAATGACAATGGAGAAACTTCAAGAAATATATGCTCTTCCAAAAAGCAACTCAAATTTACCAAAAAAATAGAAGTATGCTCATGGCCACCCCAAAGACCTCATCATGGGTGATACGACGGAAGATATAAAAACTCGTTCCTCTGTTAGAAATGTTTGTGGTAACTTAGCGTTTGTTTCACAAATTGAACCAAAATCGTTTTTAGAGGCTGAAAATGATGAAAACTAGATTTTAGCAATGCAAGAAAAATTAAATCAATTTTTGAAAATGAATGAAGTTTGGTTTTTGACCCCTCGATCTAAGGATCATTCTGTTATTGATACAAAATGGGTTTTTCGAAATAAAATGGATGAATCCGAAGTTGTTACTAGAAATAAAGCTAGATTGGTAGCCTAATGTTATAATCAATAAGAAGGCATTGATTTTGATGAAACTTTTGCACCGGTTGCTAGACTTGAAGCTATTAGAATGTTACTTGCTTTAGCATGTTTTAAAGATTTCAAATTGTATCAAATGGATGTTAAAAATGCTTTCTCAAATGGGTATATTTCTGAGAAAGTTTATGTTGAACAATCCACCGGTTTTGAAAGTCATAAATACTTGAATCATGTTTTCAACTCTCAAAAGCTTTATATGGCTTGAAACAAGCTCCTTGAGCATGGTATGAAAGATAGAGTAATTTTCTACTTAACAAAGGTTTTTCTAGAGGAAAAATTGATACAACACATTTTATAAAAATCAAAAAGGAAAATATGCTAATTATTCAAATTTATGTTGATAATATCATTTTTGGTGCTACTAATGGAAATTTGTGCAAAGAGTTTGCTAAAGACATGTGGGGTGAATTTGAAATGAGTATGATGGGGGAATTAAATTACTTTCTTGGTCTACAAATTAAACAAACTAATGAAGGAATCATTTAAATCAAACGAAATATATCAAAGATCTACTCAAAAGGTTTGTAATGGAATCATCAAAGCCTGCAGCAACTCCAATGAGCAAATCAATAAAAATCGACAAAGATGAGTAAGGTAAACCTGTAGATGAAAAAAGATATCGAGGTATGATTGGTTCTTTACTTTATCTTACTGCAAGTAGGCCCGATATAATGTTTAGTGTTTGTATGTGTGCACGTTTTCAATCCGCACCGAAAGAGTCACACATCACCGCAGTCAAACGTATTTTCAAATATCTTGTTGGCACTCCAAATTTGGGATTATGGTATCCTAAGGGAACCACTTTTGAACTTTTTGGTTACTCAGATGCTGACTTTGCAGGATGTAGACTTGACAAAAAAAGCACTAGTGGCACTTGTCATTTTCTTGGACACTCTCTCACTTCTTGGTTTTGCAAAAAAACAAAACTCAGTGGCTCTGTCAACTACTGAAGTAGAATACATTGCCGCCACTGGGTGTTGTGCACAATTGCTTTGGATGAAACAATAACTTCAAGATTTTGGACTTCACTATGATCATATTCTTATAAAATGTGACAACACAAGTGCCATTAATCTTTCAAAAAATCATATTTAGCACCCACGCACCAAACACATTGAAATAAGGCATCATTTTCTAAGAGATCACGTATTTAAAAGTGACATTGAACTCGAATTTGTGCCTACAAATTGTCAATTAGCTGACATATTTACTAAGCCTCTAAATAAAGAACAATTTTGTTATATTAGAACTGGACTTGGTATGATGAATACTCTAATATAATGTTTATATTAAAAATAATCTTTTTTATAAATATAAAAAAATAAAATAATAATGATAATAAATAATTAAATAAAATAAAATAACTATAGTAATAATAATTATTATTATAAAAAATAATTATAATAAAATTATATACACACACACATATATATATATATATATATTCTCTCTCTCTCACACGCTCCGTCTCTATCTTTCACCCACTCTCTCCCTTACTCTCTGTTTTCTCTTTCTCTTGCTCTCTCGCTCTTCCTGTCTTTCTCTCATCTTTAGACGACACCATTTTCATCTTTACCATCGTCTACAACTAACTCCACCATCCACAATATCATCCATCACTTTCATCACTACTATCATCCACCCAATCTACCAAGATCCATCACTACTCTACCCAAGATCTGCATCACCATCATTACCGATTCATCAAGTTCCATCACTGATCCATCAAGATCCGTGACTGATCCATCAAGATCCATTGTCGATCTACAAAAATTCGTCACCGATCTATACGATCTTCTTCATTTCTTCTAATCATCAAGGTCATCACCGATCAACATGATAAAATTCTTTTTGCACTGCGTTATATTTTTTTTCTTGTTGTATGTCCTCCAATTTTTTTTGGATTTGATAATGATTGCTTCTACCTTGATTGGAGAAATTATTTTTATTTATATTTTCTCTTTTTACGCTAGTGCACTTGGTGTAGTTGTTTATGACCGGATTTTAATGGCCCTTGGTATTATAGATTGGTAATGTATTTCTTCCAATTTATGTAATTTTTTAGTGCATTAATTTAGTGGGAGACTCATATATTTTGAGATTAACAATTATTATAAATAAATAAAAAAAGGGGAGACGTTTGTATATTCTGTGCATAATTTTAGGGGGAGTATATATATATATATATTCTTTTTTACTCCTTATTTGCAATACTCCTTATCTGCACTAACAAATTTTTTGTGCAAAGGTAAAATTTTTAAAAAATAAAATAAAATAAAAAAGGAGGGAGAAATTCTTGCAATTTTATTTCAGAAGGAGAAAATATTACTCGATTACATGTAAGTTTTCAGAAGGTTTCACAGATTTTTTCCATTTTACTTCTTTCAACAATTTTTCATGAGCCTCTTCTACATGCCTCTCTCTATTTTCGACTTCTGTGAGTTTTGGCATTATAACCGTTATATAATATTGCACCGCATTCTCCAACTGTGCATTTTTCCTTTTTAGCTCTTTCTTCTCCTTACACATATTAACCAGTTGTTGTTTTAACAAGCACACCTCATCTCTCCATTGCTGATTTTCTTGTACTCTTCCTTGTAATCATTGCGCCATATTAGAAACTACAGTCATTGCTTGTGTACTAAAAGTCATAGTGTTATTAATAGCATCGATATCATTTCGATTACCAATAACACTAGGACTCTCATTTACAGAAATAGCATGTGCCTGCACCACTGGTACTCTCTCATTTGCTTGCATTACAGGTACCTTATGCATGTTCGAACCATTGATGACTAAGGTAAGGAATGACATGATTACACAAGAAGGTAAAACAAAATTTTCTCTTCAACACTTGATATTTTTGTCTCTTTGCCTATCATCCTTCTCACTTTTTATACACTCCATCGATCCAATTCTCGATGCATATCTGTTCAAATCTTTTGTTTGTCAACATTTTGTGCGCTCGAGATACTCCAAAATCCCCACAATGATCTCGACAAGACCTACGGACCATTATTATTTTTGGCATCTCAGATTATTTTACCAAATGTGTTTGTTTCCTATCTCCATATTTTATTTTGATGATGTCAAAGGGAGAGAAAAAATATGACTTTGAATTGTTGTGCATGCATGTGCTTTAAATATTTTATGTTGCAAAATTATCAAATAACTTGTTGATTTTTATTTTGTGTCAAATCCATACAAATATTGCCATCATCAAAAAGGGAGAGATTGTTAATCATATTGTTTAATTTTGATGATGTCTAAAATATTATTTGCCAAAATTTGGATTTTTTAATATACATACTATTTGATACAAAATATTATCAGTTTAAAATATATATTGTATGACACATTTGTTAAATATTATTTAAATGAAAATATTTTGAAAACTTTACTATTCACTTTTTGGAAAAAATTAGGCTGATCACTATTCATCTTTTGACAAAATTGATTTGGAATGGAATGATATATTTAGTTTAAAATCTCAACAACATATACAATAATTTAAAGAAGGCATATATTTTTAGATCTATCATAAATATCATGTAAAGAGATTTTTTTTTTGTATGAAAATATGTGATTAAAATATTATATATATATATATATATATGCATGATATTATATTAAAAAATGTTGATTAAATTATATATTCAAAACTTTTATGATTTGCCTATAATGTTTGACAAAGAAAAAGTGGACAAAGAAAATATAATGTTTGACAAAGAAAAATTGGACAAAGAAAATACAATTTTTGACAAAAGAAAATGGTGCAACATGATTTTAGATGCCTTTTGTTTGTCAAGGAACGTGCCCACGTAAACCATGACGTCAGCAAGGAACGTCCTACCTCCAACAGGTATATTTTTGTGTATAAATATAAATGTTATATGTGGAGAAAAATTAAGAACTTGAAGAGAAAAAAATTCTGTGTGCTCCAAAATTTTGAGTATATGGTATTCTGCTCTAGATCTAAGTGTAACCTTTATTCTTACATTTTCATATCTACTATTTGTGAGAGAATTATTGTAAAAGAGGGTTTAAATACTACTTATTTTTATTTATTATTTTTGTTAGAGATTTTTGTAAGGGTGAGACATTTATGTTGAGTGAGGTTCAATAGATAAGAGTAAGTCCTGTGCAAAATTCACAAGCTTTGTGAAGACTTGGTGGTGTATTAATTCATATTGATAGTAAAGAAATTCTCAAGGAGGTTTCTTAGGGAGTGGACGTAGGCCTGGTGTGCCGAACCACTATAAATATCAGTGTTTGATTTTCTGTCCCTATCTCTCTTATTTTTTATTGATAATTATTATTCTATTTTTTATTTGTTAAAATTCTGAATATTGTGTTTATAAATTTTAATATTGTAAATTTTTTTAAGTAACCCAATTCACCCTCCCTCTTGAGTTGCCTACCTGGGATAACAAATATAGATGAAACCAAATAACTCAGCTTTAATGGCTAACAAATAGTAGATACCCGACTGTTGAAGCCTAATAACCATTAATTAATAGAATTTAGTAATTGAAAGGTCTCAAACCACATCTCTTTGTCTTAAATTTTTCATTTTTTTGGTTCATGCATTCATTCTAATATTAATAGAGAATTGGACGTGTGGAAGAGTGAGAAACATTAAAATTATAGATTGAGTTATGTAATTGTTATGATGAAAAATAAAGATTGCCTTCCTTTTCTATGGAGATTTATCTAGTTATACCTCTAATTAAAACGTCTGGTATGCTTCTATATCATCATTGAACACTACAAGAAAATGGCCCAAATAACACGAAACTTTTTGCCACGATATAGGTGTCGTCGCAAAAAATGGTCTTTTGCGACGGCATTTTAAACCGTCACCAATAAATACCTTTTGCAACGGTGGTGACCCCGTCACTAATGAATATACAAGAAAAATACAGAAACATTTGCGACGCCTGGTGTATTGTCGTAAATAAATTTTTTTTTGAGATGGGAAAATTTACTATCGCAAATAGTGGACAAGTTGTGACCGCAATTGTCCATCGCAAACAAACTCTTGTTAAAACGGTGTCGTTTTATTTGTTAGATTTATCATTTGTGACAGTTTAAATATGTCGTCGCAAAAAGTAATGAAAAATTTTATATCCCGCTCAGCCCATTTGCGCTCAAGTTTTTACCAAAATCCCTAAAATTTCTGAACCAAAATCCCCAAAACCTTTTTGAAGCAAAATCCCCAAAACCCTTGAGGCAAAATTCGACGACGGTGAACGACAACGACGACGACTAGCAGCGACTGACAACGGTGAACGACGACGACGGCTAGCAATGAGCGACGATGAGCATCGAGTGACGACAGTGAGGAGCTGTTTGTCTCAATTGCGCCTCTCTCACTCTTTCTAGATTTCTTCAAATTTCTCTCTAAATCCCAATCTTGAGCTTAAAAATGGTGACAAAGACGAAATCACGGCTCTCGAGCTTAAAATGGGTGATTTTCACTTAGGATTATCTACACCAAATATGTCTTATATACTCAAACACATATTGTTATTTGGGAAAATTACTTCTGAAAAATAGCCTAAGAAAAAAATTTACAAACAGATGATAAAATTTATGATTTTATTTTTTAATGTTTATAAAATTTATCAATAATTTGAAAATAAATTTTCAAATATGCAAGGATGTGAAATTATCCCTTTTCATTTTGAATAAATTTTTTGGACAAATTTTCTTCGAATTTAAAATTTGAAAAGGATCTAGTGGACTCTAACTACCCAAACAGATTTAGTCCAATGGTGAGGTGACACATAAGCATTCCTGGCCCAAAATCACTATGCACAGTCGTAAGGAATGATGTTGGCACAGAGAGAGAGAGAGAGAGAGAGAGAGAGGCAATGAATGTGCTTTGGTGGTGAATTTTTGTGTAATGGTGGTGAAAGTGAGGAATGGTTTGACTTCATTGTTGTTTTTTTACTTGTAATGTTTTCCACAAAAAAAGAGATGGTTTCATGTGTCAATTTCAGAAAAAACAGAACAAGAAAGAAGAAGAAGAAAGACTTTTGGTTGTTGGGTTCTTAGAATGATGACCATTGACCCAATTTCACTTCATTTCAAAATATGAAAGCAAAACTAGTTGCCTGTCATACCCATTTTTTGAAAGGTTTTTCTTGTTTCTTCTAAGTTTGAAATGGAATATCCATAATTTTAATAGGTTTTGTTTGGTTTGCTTTGCTTCTATCTCTTTTTTGGTCACCGGCACAGAAAGGGAAAGAAATCTCTCTCTTTTTTTTTTTTATTGATTTTGTTTTGATAGAGTTTCCACTAATTTTATAACTGGACACATTCTTCTTTGTGCTGAGGTATGTTTTTGTTTTTTGTTGTGGTTTTGCTCGATTTGAATGATTTTGATTTGAAAAACTTATGTGAGGCTGATGTTTTACGATGATTTGTTTTTTTTTTTTTTTTTTTCGGTTTTTTTGTTTTTGTTTTTGTTTTTTCCCAAATTAATCATGTAAAGACAAATTTGTAGGAGTATTATGCCAGAATTTTTTACATTTTGTCCCAAAAAACTTCATTCTCTCTATATTTTAGTTCATTGCATTTTAATCTTTTCCTCCTAAGGAATCCTTTAAGAAAATAGTTGAGAAATTGGATTACTTTGGATAGCTAAATTCATTGCTATAGAATGGAAATGTACTACTTGTTTTGAGAGATGAGGGTGCAATTATTTTTGTCTGCATTTTTTTTCCTGGCTCTTAAAGCCTACGATGTTTTGTGCACCTCTTAATGTTCTAGACATGTTGAATTAGTGATGGAATACTTGGTGTTTTGCAGCATTTTTATGTCCCACGTGTTGTTATATAAGTATTTCGTTTATTTATGTTCTCAATGTAAACTTCAAAGTCAAGTGCATTTTCTTTGGATATGATTGCTTCATTCTGTTATCAGGTTATTGGTTATCCCACCAAATCGCTAAATAACTAAATGGGATAAGACCACCTGCCTATTTGAGAGAAATTGGATGGATATGTATCATGATGCATGAGTATGCAGGTATTATATTTAGAGTTATTTTAATGTTTAATTTTTGTGGATGTGTGCAGAAGATATATTTGAGGGAAGTACAAAGGATGGATAAGAGTTGGATTGATTTGCCAAATGGGATGTCGAGGGAATACATTAATAGGATTGATCAATTCCTTTTGTTTGCCTACACCAATAGGGCTGAAGGTTCGATGATTAGTTATCCATGTAGGACATGTGAGAATCGATACCATCTTGTACGAGAGGGTATACGGGAGCATCTAATTTTGAATGGTTTTTAAAAAAAGTACAAACATTGGATTAATCATGGGGAATCTTATGTGTCTCTGCATGGTAATCGAGAGAATGAAACATTGGCTAATTTAGACATTGTGGATGATATGGTTGGAATGATACAAGGGGCTATGGGAAATCCACATGCCGGTATTAGTGTTAAGGGTAATGAACCACAGGCGCTTGATCCCCATGCATCTGAACCCCAGCTCGGTCCAAATGCAGAGACTGCAAAGGATTTCAAACTTCTTCAAGATGCACAAAATGAATTGTATCTGGGTTGTCAGAAATTCACATCTTTGTCATTCATTGTTCGACTTCTACATCTGAAGGTGCTTAATCAGTGGACAGACAAGTCTATTGACATGTTGCTTGAGTTATTGAATGAGGCATTCCCATTGGGTGTAAAACTCATGGACTTATATTACAAAGCTTAAAAGGTCACAACAAATTTGGGCTTCACGTATGAGATGTGGGATGCATGTCCCAACAGTTGCATGTTGTTTCAAAAAGAGGACGCAAATCTTGATAAATGTGTCATATGCAACAATTCTAGATGGAAATCAAATGGTGATGGTGGTTCAAATGGTCCTAACAAAGGTGGCAAACTCATAGTTACAAAATAGATGAAGTATTTTCCTTTAGAGCCAATGTTGCAGAGGTTGTTTATGTCATCCAAGACGGCCAAGTTAATGAGATGGCATACAGAGAAACGAACTGATGATGGTGTCTTTAGGCATCCTGCTGACTCCCTTGCATGGAAATATTTTGACCGTCGAAATATTGATTTTAGTAATGATTATCGAAGTGTAAGGCTTGGCTTAGCATCAGATGACTTTAACCTATTCAAGACGATGAACATAATTCATAGCACTTGGCCTGTTGTGCTCATTCCATACAACTTGCCACCATGGATGTCCATGAAGCAACCATTTCTAATTTTATCTGTGCTTGTTGACGGCCTGAAAGGACCTAGTGACAAGATTGATGTGTATATGCAACCATTGATTGAGGAGTTGAAAGAACTATGGAATGACGGTGTCTCCACATTTGATGCATCAGCAAATCAAATGTTTCAAATGCATGCAGCTTTACTATGGACAATTAGTGATTTTCCTGCATATGCAAACTTGTCAGGATGGAGCACTAAAGGAGAATATGCATGTCCTTGTTGCGATAAGGAAACTCCACCGTGTTGGTTGAAGCATAGTAGGAAACAATCATACTTGGGTCATCGCAGATTTTTACCTAATGGCCATAAATTCTGAAAGGATAAAGTATCATTTGATGGTAGTTGAGAATTCAGACTCAAACCAAAATTGTTGTTTGGAATTGAGATGTTGCTACAATTAGAATATGTGGGTATTTAACCCAATATAAAAGCGATGACCTTAAGGAGAGGCATATGAGACAAGTAGAGAAGGAGAAAGCTAGACATCACACCCATAACTGGAAGAAAAAGAGTATCCTTTATGAATTTCCATATTGGGAGCATAATCTAATATGACACAACCTCGATGTGATGCATATAGAGAAGAATGTTTGTGACAATGTATTGTGGACAATATTAGGGGTTGTAGGAAAATCAAAAGATGGTGTTAATGCTCGGCGTGATTTACAAGAAATAAATATTAGAAAACCCCTACATTTAAGTTAAAAGGGTCGAATAAAGATTATTTACCACTAGCACAATTCACGATGACCAAAGATGAGAAAGATTTATTCTTGAAAGTGTTGAAGGAAGTTAGAGTTCCCGATGGGTATTCATCCAATATATCGCGTCGTGTGTGCTCACATGATAGAAGTATTGGGGGTCTTAAGAGCCACGATAGTCATATTCTGATGCAACAACTTATTCCATTGGTTATTCGAAGATCGTTACCGAAGAATGTAATTAAACCCTTGATTGAATTGAGCAATTTCTTTGGACAATTGTGTTCCAAAGTGAATCGTGCGACGGATTTGCAATATATTCAAGATTGTATCGCAATAACACTTGTCATCTAGAGAAAATATTTCCTCCGACTTTTTTTGATATAATGGAGCACTTGCTTGTACATCTAGCTGACGAAGCATTATTGGTTGGAGCGATTCAGTTTCAATAGATGTATCCAATTGAGAGGTATCTTCTTACTTTAAAGCAATATGTGCGCAATAGAGCTCATCCAGAAGGTTCAATTGCTAAAGGATATCTTATGGAAGAATGCATGAAATTTTGTACACAATATCTCAATGATATGGAAACCAAATCTAGCTGACCTGTGAGGAACTACAGTGGTGATGATAATCTGGGTCATGCTGTTGGTGAAAACATAAGCTTTTATCTTGATAATATTTCTTGGGTACAAGCTTATCGGTATGTCTTATTCAATATAAGCGCGGTTCAACCATTCATAAAGTAGGTTATGTCACTCATTCAATATTTTATTATTTTTTATTGAATTTTGAACCAAAATTTTTTTATTGATAAATTTTCAATCTACATAGCAAACACCTTGAAGTATTTAAGGTCAAAATGACTCATGTCGACGATCATCAGCTTCAGCGTGAACATTTTGAAATTTTCACATTTGGTTCAAGAAACATGTATGTATTTAAACCTGCAGGTTTTAGTTACCTAAGTTGAACTACATTTGAAAATTTTGTTTTAAATAGATCCAAACTTTGCGAAGGACTAGTGATGTCACATTTTCTGAAGAGATTATTGTATTGGCAAATGGTCCTCATAACCTGGCAAGGAGGTTCAACGGGTATATAATGAATGGGTTTCAATATCGAGTAAAGGCCATGGATGACCGTTGAGCCACACAAAATTGTGGTGTAGCTTTGAAGGTAAATACCATAAGTTATGCTAGTCGGAGAGACAAGAATCCTCATGTGGGGTTTGTGTACTACTATGGACAATTGACAGATACTGATGAGATTCGATATTCTAATGAGAAGAAGCATGTGTTGTTTAAGTGTGATTAGATTGACAACATTCACGGGAAGAAATAAGATGTCTTCAATTTCACATTGGTCAGCTTCAACCATTTGTTGTACCGAGATGATCGAATTACTAATAAACCTTTCATCTTGGCATCCCAAATAGAGCAAGTTTGGTATGTTGCAGACCCGTTAGAACCAAACTGGCAACTGGTGGTGAAGATGTCTCAAAGAGGTTTATTTGATATGAATTCGATTGATCTAGAAATCTAGCCATATATGGGCCAACAATTGGAAGAAAACATAATGCTCTGTGATGAAGAAGTTGGTTGGGTGAGGGAAGTTGCAAAAGGAGAAACACTTGATATTGAAATAGATTGATATTTAATAAACATTAGTAATTGAATTAAGGCCAAGGTTGTAGTTAATCATCAGTTTCTTAATTTACTTTGTCATTATAATTGTATTAGTTCAATTAATGTCATATTATAGTTGATTCAAAACCATTCTCTATGTTTCTAATGTCAATTAATATCATATTGCTTATAGATTATTATGGCAATGAAGAGGAAGCCTGATCATCCCCTACGCATGATGTCTGATGTGGTATGTAAGAGGACATCAGTGGCACGACCATCAGAGGAGGCATCACATCGACCACCATCAGAAGAGCCATTAGTGCCACCACCATCTAACCATTCACCACAACGACCACCATTAGTGACACCACCATTAGAGGAGGCATCATAGAAACCATCATCAGAGGGGCCATTAGTGGACCACCATTAGTGGCACCACAACAGCTATCATCTACTCAGCCTCCATGCCTACCATCGGTGCGTCCACCATCAGTGGCACCACAATATCTATCATCCTGACCAAAGTCATCATCTTCACAGCCAACCACAGGTATATAAATTTGCTTTGAATTGCATGAAAATTATTTTAATATACATTTATTTATTCTCATTATATATATAACTTGTTTATTCTCATTGTATCTTCTAGACCCTTCGACTTCTTCATAGCCCACCTCAGGTATAAGAATTCGATTTGTATTAACATTATTTAAATTTACATTTGTTTATTATCATTGTATATTGTTTATTCTTATTGTATCTTGCAGGTCATGTTAGTTCTTCATCAACCTCGACTAGGCGTGGTAGAGGATGTGCCAAGGGCATTAAGGAGTGGGGTACTGGTACAAAGTTGGACATACAATTTGACAAAAATTACTGCCCAATAGGGGATAATGTGTCTAAATTAACTACTAAACTTGGCATTATTGTGCGCAATGGTAACATTGTTCCTCTTACTTTTCTTGACTGGATCATTGTGCCTGACGATATTCTTGATGCCATCTAGAAGGAAGTAAAGATAAAAGTATATTTTTGTCCAAAAATTCAAATTCCAAAATGGTGTTATTATTATTTAAACTTTTAAATTGTGTTTTGTAGGATAATTTGAATGTATGTCCAGAGAAGTATAAGCCAATCTACATGAAAATCTGCAACAACATATGGAAGGATCACAAGAATAAGATTAAGACCAAGTATTTCAAGCCTAGAAGTTCTGATCCTAATTTGAAGGATGATGTTCCTTTGTACATTGTGCCAAGCTAGTGGGAAGAACTTGTGGAGTATTGGCGTACTTTCGATGCTGAGATATACAAATAAGTTATATGTATGACATATAAACATACAAATCATAGTTATATACTTACATTTGTTGAACCTGTTACAGAAAATTGCAACTAGGAACACTAAAAATCAGCGAGCTAATGGCATACCTCATATCACAGGGCGTACTACTTTCGCTCAGATCTGGCATGAGGTTTATATTTGTTTTTATTTTTGTAGATAAATAAGCATTATATATTTGCAAATTATTTGGATTCTAATTTTCATATTTCTAAAAAAATCTAGATGACTAGCAAGCGGGAGTCTACTGATATGAATGTTTGTCTTATGACATGTAGAGCAGATGACCCTGAGGTTATCCAGACCTTGGTAGTTTCCAAACACCTAACATTGCATTTAAATTTTATTTTTTATTTTTTGCGTGTCAACCATCTTAATTTGACATATACTTGTATGTCTTATTCAATGCAGGATGAGTTTAATCGTCAACTCTCCATGCTATCTGATGATTCTAGAACTTTAGAGGCTAGGAACACTATTTTCCATGAGTTGATAAGTCATGACGGACATGGATATTCTTAATAAAAAATAACAGGTTGCAATTGCGAAAAAAATAGGAAAAAAATTACACTGTAAAAAATAATTTGTATATTAAAAAAATATCTAAAACAAATATAAATTCTTATTAAAAAAATAAAAGGTTGCAATTGCGAAAAGAAAAGAGAAAAAAAAATTTGCACTGTGCATTTCATTAATAATGCTCAAAAAATGTGTCAAGTATTTGCGTAAAGGCTTGACACGTGTCCATTCTCAAATTATCATGTGAATATAGATGAAACCAAAGAACTCAGCTTTAATGGCTAACAAATATTAAAAACCCGACCATTGAAGCCTAATAACCATTAATTAATAGAATTCAGCCACTGAAAGGTCTCAAACCACATCTCTTTGTTTTAAATGTTTCATTTTTTTGGTTCATGCATTCATTCTAATATTGATAGATAATTAAATGTGTGGAAGTGTAACGCCCCAAAAATATATACATTCGATAAACCCAATTTAACTCATAAGATGATCTAATTCTCAATTATTCCATCATTAACATGAGAGAGAGAGAGAATGATAAATATTACATTCATTAATGTGAGGACCAAAACCCGTTTTCTTTTCTAACTCACATGCATTCATAAATTCACTATTTCTAAAATCTAAATCTATGGCATGTGATGGTAAAAATTAAAGCAAGCTAAGTACAAAATAATGCCCTAGTGGCTACAAGTTCCAAGGCCTTGCCCGGTTACACAAAAATGGTGTTCACACCCAAACACGAATAGCCCTTAGCTTACAAAAGAAAACAAATAAAAACCGAGCTTCGTGTTCTAGAAGTTCCTCCTTGCCTTCACTTTGGCAAAGGCACATCGCAATCACCTGAAAATGGTTTCCAATAAGGGATAAGCATAAAACTTAGTAAAGATAATCTAAATAAAGTGCACGCAGTTTAACAATATTATGAGGTGCAATGCATATGAGATGCCAATGCCAAAAATCATAGGTTTTCTCATTTTGAAATTCTCATGCCATGTACTTGTTCAAAAGCATAACCAATTCAATTATCCATTTCATAGAACAGGGGGTGGTAAATACGACACTGGAAATCCCTAGGCTGGTGTCTACAAGTAGGCATAACTAGCACTACCAATCTCCACTTTACCGGCTCCTAATCGGAAGGCACATGGCACCTACTCTGTGCGTGTTTTCGGTCTTTCACCTTGGACACTTAGGTCAACTTAAACAATACCAATCTACACCCCCTATCCGGATTTACTAAACGTATTTACCCATAACTTAACACATTGCAAATATTCTCAACGAATCAATTTGAAAATCAATTTCTCAAATCCAATGCAGGAATTAAATCATGAGATTATGCAATGTTCAATGCCATGCATGAATTTGCAAATATTTCAATTTACCTATTTCACATGCAATTTTTTACAATAATCAATACAACTCTCCACGGTTACCCAAACAATTATCTCTATACAAAATATATCAAGAGACAAATATAATTCATAATCTCATATTTTCAATCATTTTAACATAGGAGTAACAATCACATGTTCAATCTCCTCTTTTCCAACTCAATCAAGAATCATAATATTCTTCCATAAATTTCATCAATTATCCCTTTTTATTCAAACTCAAGGATTCACCAAGAATATTCAAAATACGAAATATAACATACGTTTCTTTCAATATATCTCGATACCTCAACATGATAAATAATTTTCATCTTTCTCAAAAGTTCAATATTTTCAAATTAAACAATTTTCAAAAGAAACCTCAATGGTTTTAAATGTTCCGAACAACAATTTCATCCATTTAAACATCCACTTTCAAATTCTCATTTGTTCAAATAAACATATATTTTTAACCTTTATAAGCTTTTCACAAACTTAGCCAAAATCTTAATCTTAGCAGTTTAAGTTTCTTCGGTCTCACTATAATTTGGGAATTTCTCATAAAAGAACACATTCCTCAAAATTCATGAGTCATACAAAATCTCACTCAATCAACAAGAGATTTTTTTTAAAAAAAGTTGAGAACTTACCACTTTTCATGCATTTAATATACCATTAATAAAACCCTAATATTTTCAAATATTACACTATCAAAATAACACACAATAAAGCTAAAACACATACACAATGTTTAGAAAATCCCTACCTCAAAAGCTAGAAGAGAAAACAAGCAAAAACCCTAATTTTCGACTTTGTTGGATTTCAATCTCCACTAGTCAAAATGTTGTTCTCGCCAAACTCTTCACTTTGATCTTAAGAACTATGGTCTAAAATCTAATAGATTTTGGAAGATCAAAGATTTTATATGATAAATGTAACCAAACAAAAAATTCAGAGAGAGAGAGAACCAAGAGCCGCGAGAGAGAGAGAAAGAAGAAGACATGGGGAAAAGTGTTCTGCCAAGAACAAAAGAAAAAGAAAGGAAATGAATGAGGAGAGAGAGTGGCCCACGTGTGTTGTTTTCAATTTTTTTTTTAAAATCAATACAAATATCTATCTATACATATACATCTATATACATATATATCAATTAAAAGTATATTTCAACATCATTGATGAGAAAAATGATATAACATTTTCTCACCAAAAACAATATTTCGTTTTGATGGTGCACACCATAAATATTTGTAACTCTCTGAAGATTATAAAATAAATAATAATAATAATAACAACAACAATAATACATGGTTATAAACGAGTCATGATTCAATCAATTGGGTCCAAAATAAATGGAGTTTAATAATTTAAATAAATCTCCAACTGAGATTAAAGTATAAATAAATTTTAAAAGACTTAAGGTGGTCCCCACCATTCGCATAATTAAATATGAACCAAAATGATTAAGTATAGGCTAATCACATAAGTGCCAAAAATTAAATTTATATCTCATTTATTACTCAAGACCCAAGAATTACTATAACTAAAACTAAAAAAAAAATTGCCAAGCAGGCCTTACGAAATCAAAATCAAGAATTAATATAATTTATTTTCACCAATTTAAATAGAATGGTCCACGACACTACAACTATAATAATAACAACTAAAAAATCAAACGATTTGGAAATTCATACCAATCCAACTCCAATCGATACCCGAACCCACAAACATATTGTAGACACCTCATTTTGACCAGCCTTAAGACTTGGGCGCTTTCTGTTGATTACCCGATGATAACGATCGGAATGTGTTCCCCAACAATCCTCAACAAGCAAAATGGAATTTGAGCTTTAATCCGAACCTTCACACATTTTTGGTCAAACTATTTTAGACCTTAAAACCTTCTTTTCAAAATACTTTTTCAAATGTTTCTACGATGTTCTGAAGCTCCCATTTGAATTAAAATATTGCACTTTTCAGTAAACTGAGTAAGGACAAAGTGGAAATAAATGGAAATGAGGTGAACTATTTGAAAAAAATATTTAAAAACATCTTCTTTATATGTTTGGATTTGAAGAAAACATGAGGGGATGGAAGAAAACTGGTTTAGGAAAAGAATGAGCATCAAATCATTAAAAAGGAAATGAACAACCTTCACTAAATTAGGCATATCTTTTTGTACACTTGGAATTTAGATATAAGGCCATCACCATTGGAAAATAGACTTCTGGGGCTTTAATTTAGGCCCAAGAACGACCTAAAACCAAGTCCATATAAAGGAGATATGCCTATTTGAAGTTAGGCTTAATAACAAATTTTGTTAACTGGGCCTAAAACAGCAGCAACCCCGTTTTTCTTGGTTTTGGTTCGGTTGGGACACCCCATTTACCTATTTTCTGATCCATTCAAGTGAACCCACTCATCCTTCATTACCTAATCATCCCCCATTGTCAAAAAGAGGTTTTGTTTACATCCATAAAGGAGTATTCCATGCAACCACCTTGACAATTTGCCCTACTAGCACATTCTTGTCTCCCACCTCCTTTTTGACCTTCAATCTCCCTCATTGCCTATATAGAATGATCATATTGTAAGTGAGAGGGAGGACCACATAATTGAAGAGAAAAGAGTGAGAAAAGGGTGAAAAAAGAGTGAAAAATTGAGTTTTTGAGCAAAAAACACTCTTATCTTCCATATACATCCCATACATTCCATACAAACTGAAATTCCATCTTTCCTACACCCAAAACTCCTCCAAAAATTCTGAAATAGCTAAATTTCAGTAGTGATTGATGAAAGGAAAGAGTGAGTGTTGTTGAAAGTGAGAAAAAATAAGAGAGTTAGCCACTTTTCCACCACACATACCCAAAGTTCCATTCTAGTTTCGAATTGAGGATTAAGAACACATTTCCTAAACTTAAGGGTGAGCAAAAGGAAGTTTGGAAATAAAGAAGTTTAATCTTTCGTTGGAAGGTGAATTTCTAATCTTTCATTTTCTTATATTTTCTATCTCATATGTATTTTCTTGTTTCTTATTTCATAGTGTTTTGTTATAATCCAAGTGGTTTGTTTATCTCATATTTATTTTCTTACTTCTTATTTCATAGTGTTTTGTTATAATTCAAGTGGTTTGTTTATCTCATATTTATTTATTTTTTGTTTCTTATTTTATAGTGTTTTGTTATAATTCACGTGGTTTATTTATCTCATATTTATTTATTTTTTGCTTCTTAGTTCATAGTGTTTTGTTATAATCCAAATAGCTTGTTTATCTTATATTTATTTTCTTACTTTATATTTCATAGTGTGTTGTTGTAATCTAAGTGGTTTGTTTAGCTCGTAATTATTTATTTATTTATTTTTATTCACTTGCTTTAATTTCATATTAGTTTTGTTGTAATCTAGCATGTTCTACCTCATATTTGCCTTCTTGTTTTAGGTTCATGTTAGTTTTGTTGTAATCTTGCATGTTCTATCTTATATTTGTTTTCTTGTTTTAGTTTCATAGTAATTATGTTGTAATCTTGCATGTTCTATCTTATATTTGTTTTCTTGTTTTAGGTTCATGTTAGTTTTGTTGTAAGTTTGCACTTTTTTATTTTTTATATTTGTTTTCTCATTTTTAATCTAACCGGTAGTGCTTAGTTGAGTCACCTACATATTTCTTATTTGTTTCTTTTATTGGTTTTGCAATAAGACAAGTTTTGCAAGGCCTAATTGGCCAGTCGGCCTATTTGGCTGACCGGTTAGCTTCTTTTGGACTAGACGGCGTTATCTTTTGATGTTAACCAACTTCTGGTGGTTTCCAAGGCACATGAATTTTTTTTTCTTTTGTTTATTTTATTTTGAGTGTATTGTGAGGTTTTTATTTTGTTATAATATTCTCCTCACCCCTCTCTAATTTGGTTTGTAATAATTTATTCAAAGTGTTGTAATAATTTCTCTTCCCACTTTTTTCTATCCCATTCTTTTACTTGCTTTCCTTATTTGTGGATATGCATTATGTTTATTTTATTTATTTATTTATTTATTTATTTTTGTTATATCTATGCTTTGCATCTATGTTTCATACATTTTGATTCGACTAAGTTTGCATTTGTGGATTTAATCAATTCCTATGTGATTATGTGCGCTACCTCATGTTCTTGAGATGATTCACATGTCATATCTTAGAAGCCGAATCGTTAGTTGCATCTCATGAGTGAATTGTATTAGGGTTTTGTATATAAGATTGTGCATATTTTACTAACTTTGTTTTGTAGCTTGTTCGCGGGACGTCAAACATGTAAGTTTTTATGCTTTAGCATCCCGTTTGTGTGTGTTTTTCTTAATATGTTTAGCATTCTACCATGAGGTTATTTGCTTATGTGATATAACTCTATGAATGCCAGTGGATGGAGGTTGTGTCGCTTAATTTGGAATGATGTTGATTTTCATGTTTGTAAACTCAATTTATTTGGGTTGTACATCTTCAAAACTCCTTTAAAATTCTTTCAAAACTATATGAAATCAAATTATTTCAAAGTGGGTGATATAGTCTATACTTGTATGCTTCACATAGTAATTTTTTTTAAGATTTATTAAATAATCGGAATATGAACATATAAAGTAAATAAAATTCATATCATGGTTTAGTAAAGGCCGATCTTTTGATCGGGTGAGCGGGGTTGCTTAATTAATGACCTTCCCCTCTCATACCTAAGGTTCCAAACTGAGACAATTTTGGTTATAACGAATAGTGGCCTTGGCACGAGTCATGGGTTTCTTAATTTCCCAAAATATTAGGTGGTGACTCTGAGATTTGATGATGCTGTCCATTTCTAGCAAAAATTTTTTTTTGTGAAATAAAATGGATTTCTAAAATTTTCCAAATATGGACTCTCGTCTATGTTTCATATTGCACTTGTGAGACTAGATCAAAGAGACAGAGGGTCCGAACTGTTTAACGTGCGCGGGTACCCCTCGGGCATGTTACAGTTTCTGGCGACTCTGCTGGGGATTTTATGAAACCTTGACTCGAACTCCATGATATGACTGTTATTTTCAATTATATGTTTATTGCATTGAATACATCGGTGCACTTAAAGTCCCTGTGGTGCCTAGATACTGGTGGGAACACAAGCATACTTTTTGTGATACTACACTTATCTTTACGATACTTTAGAGGCCTTGTGTTGTAACCTTTTGAGATCTCTAAGGTTCTCAGATTTTGAAGAGAGGCTATATTGACTCTTCTAATTTCCTGAAATCTTTATTGGTTATGACCCAAAGGACTCTTTAGTAACGTCACTTTGACTTCAACCCCTAGACTAGAGCCAACCTTGAGCTATAGTACCTTTCAAAATTTGGACAAGATGCTCTTCCATTTCTAGGATGTATGATGCCGTTTGTTTGAATAGTGAACCCTAGATCATTTCAAAAGCTAGGATAGGGTACCCTTACCCTCCATAGGGGTGTTTGTTCTGTTTCTTGCTATGTGTTATGTGCAATGTATTGGATCTATACAGGGGTTCTCAAATTTGAATGAGTGGTTTAGGCATTTCAGTTTGTGAGGTTGAGTTTAGTTTTTCGGTGATGTATACAGTGGTCAGTTGTGTGAATTGAACCGAAGTGCTGCCAGAATTCTAATTAGAGGTCCTATTTTTGTTTTTGCAAGGTGGTTGTAGCACTATAGCTTCAGAGTGGTCTATTATCCCCCAAGTTCTGTAAGACTCGCACTGGTAGACTGTTGAAAGTACCCTTCTTTTGAAAACCACATCATCCCCAATCACCTCCCTAGAATCAGTGATGGCTCAAATTCCAGAGAATATAGCAAACATGTTTTTATCCCTCCAAAGAAGCATAGATGCTATCGCCAATACGGTTGCCACTCACAGTGATGCTCTTGCTAAAGTGCAACTCCAATCTAGGATGTCCACTATCCAACCACCTCTGGTGACTCATCCCAATCCACCTTCACCTGGTAATGCCAACTCCTCAAAAATCAACACAGTCGTTGCCACTATTACCACCATTGCCAATCCTTTTGGCAATACTGGCCCACAAATAGTTGAGTTAACCCGACCCCTAAATAAACCTTTTTATCCACTCCACATATACCCAACTCGTGCCATGGAAATCCTCGTAGAAAAGGGGCACCTCAAGCTTTTTGATCCCCGACCTCTCCCTGATATTCTACCAGCCAGACATGACCCTAATAAATATTGCGCCTTTCACCAATAACATGGCCATGAGACTGATCGTTGTTTTCGCTTACGCCATGAGATTCAAGATCTCATCAATAGTAAAGCCATAGCTCTGCCTTAACCCCAAAGACCCAAGGTCATCACCACATCCAAAGAACCCACAAAATCTATCGATGATGGGTCAATAAACTTGGGGGATAATGCAACTAGCTCTGTGATTGAGGGATGAACCATTAGCTGATTGCACACATTTCTTTCCAGACGTAGTGGATGACATGCACTGTTTTAGCAATTTGAGAATAATTTCATTTTACTTTCTGAATTGAGTGTTAAGTCTGAGTTTGATTCCACACAGTCTATACATTTGGGATCTCGAGTCATTCTAGCAAGTCTAAATCTGTTGATTTCAGGAATGCTAACCTAGATATCTCTGTCCTATCTAGGTCTTCTTTGTCATTTTCTTTTGAGTCTGTTGTCATCTCTACGTCGTAATTTCTTTTCAATAAAAGTGCCATAGATTCTGTCTACTTCTTTGTGCCTTTAATTCATTGCATTGACCAAAAATTATAAAACTTTGTTCCAAAACTTTAATAAAAATGAAGAAGAAATTTCTCGGGATTTGCAAATTTTGATCGACTGAGAGGAAGAGAGGTGTGCTACTGAGAAGGATCCTGGCTTGGTCCAAATTGGTTCTATATTGTCTTCATAAGAGCACAAGTGATTAGTCACTTTGTTAAAAGACTTCAAAAAATATTTTTGCGTGGTCCTATGAAGACATGCCTGGAATTGATCTTGAGATTGTACAACATAAGATCCCTCTTGACTTGAGGTCCGACCTCTTTAGCTTTCAAACCTTGATTCAGAATGCTCAATAATCAACCAAAGTATAAGGCTTGCATAGCTAGAATGGAGGTAGCCCTTGAACTAGGGGCAGTAAGGTCGGATGTAATTCAGATTGGAAACAACCCTTGAATTAGGGGCAATAAGGTCGAATGTGACAAAGATTCAAACTGGATCGTTTCTCAAGCTAATGAAGACCGAAAAAGAAGTCCAATCCCGAAATATGAGAGAATGAGTTTTATTACTGAAGGACAATCAAGTTCCTATCCACCACACTAGGGGCAAATTCAGACCCAATTAGTCCCTACATCATCATATCTATCTAGTCAAGTGTAGCAGTCATTCTTATAGATTTAGATGGCCTAGAAATCTCACAACCAATCAACATGGACAAGCTAAAATGAAAGTACCACCCATGAGAGGCTCGCTGGGATGAAAACCCAAAAGGTCGAGCCAGGAAAAAGTTAGAGCAGAAAAAAAAAATGAAAAAATAAAAAAAAGAAGAAGAAAATAAAAAAATAAAAAAGCTCGTATGGTTGAAAACCCGGAACGACAGCTTTGGAAAAAGTTAGAGCACAAAAGGAGAGTGTCAATACCCGAGTGAACCTTAACCAGAACTACGTATGGCCTGATTCCTATCTTTGGGATACGTAGGCAACTTCATCTTGAAGTTCCGCCCTAATCATTTTTCAACTCACTCATCCTATCCATATTGATTGATGTATCTTTAGTCGACTTGGCTGTCCTATCTGCGTTTGCTTGGCTCGTTTCCATTTCGCTCAGTTCAGTTCAGTTCGATTCAACTTGGCTCCATTCGATTCGGTTCGATCCAATTCTGCTCGGCTTTGTTCGGTTTGGATTGGCTCGGTTCGGTTATCACCATTGCTACAACAGAACCAATTCCGGATTATCTAGCTTGGAACTATGCACCCCAATGGTTGATTCCATGTTGGTCGAGTTGTGGCCATTTGTAAAATAGGTTTTGATTATTTTGAATGATGCTGACTAATTTTTCTTGAAAATTATTCCATTTTTGCAAAACCAGACCATTCTTTGGACTTAAAAAAAGGAAAAATGTTCAGTGCTCACAGCTTGACTTACATGATTTCAAAACATAAAATGGAGTATGCTAATCTAACTCTCATGTTGATAAAAACGTTTTTACAAAAAAAAAAAAAAAATCAAGAGAAAAAGTCAAGTCTGTCACGCCCCATATTTTATTACTTGGATAACATTACCAATATTCATTAATTAAGTCCATTTATAAATGACAATTCATCCTTGGATGAAATGATGAATAGTTCAATATACATGTTCCCTCTCGTAATACAACAATGACATTTTTATATACAAACAAAAGAAATCCCCTTAGGCTTATAATAAACAAGAGAGCATTGTCCATTACAAATCATAGAGCTCAACTAAAGAAACAATTAAAAAGCACTACAGCTCATCACCACTTTATAACCATGCCAAGTGTTTGATCCTCAAATTCGAAAACATTCCCTGTACACATGTACCGGTAGGGGGTGAGCAACCACTAGTTCACCAAACAATCTCATATTATAACGTTAGAAGATATGCGGGTACCAAAATACTCATACATATACGTGAAATCATATCATGTCAAACCATAGAATTTTATTACATAATCTTCTAAATCCAATTTTTTTTTTTAATTAACCACAACTAGTTAACTTAAATAAATAAACGTGTTTCAATAGTAATACGACATCCTTTTCCAATTCGTTTAATTATCCCATTGCCAATTGAATCAAATAATTAAACCATTCATAATGACATCTAACAAAGCATTAAATGCATTTTTATACGGTCTTATGAGATGAATGCATATGCCATGTCATGTTCAAAATATTTTTCTCATCTTTTGAAAATCTCATGCACAATGCCAATTTGAAAACATATTAATCCAACAATTTCAATAAAATTTCAAGGTGGTAAATACGACTTAGGTAATCCCTAGGCTGGTGTCTACAAGTAGGCATATCAAGCACTATGAAATCCCCACTTTACCGGTCTCTCACCGGAAGGGTAGTGGTACCTCATTCGCGCGTGTTTTCGGTCTTTCACCCTAGACACTTAGGCCAACTTAACCAACATCAAACTACACCCCCTATCCGGACTTACCAACGTATTTACCCAAAACAAATCAAAATGATCTTGTTTCACCAAAAATAATTCATTTCTCAAAACAATAGTTTTCAATTACACTTCGAAATTCATGATAGTAATGAAATGGAATGACAATGCAATATGTAACAATGCACTAGAATAGTTCCAATTTCAATTCCACCACACAATACTCCATTGTGATCAATTTCCATATCTCTATCAATGTAACCATGATACAATCTCAAGAGATAATATAATAATGTTAATGCTCATGTACTTACCACATATAAATCAACAATTTCCAACTTAGTGTTTTCAAGACAATTCAACAATATTCTTTATATAAAACAAACTTCCAAGATCAAACATTTTCTTAGCTTTCCAAGAATCTCCTCATTTAAATACCAACATGGTAATCCTTTACCGGTTACCAAAACCAAAACTTTTAAACAATAGGTTCATCAATAGCAATAGCATATGACACCAAAACGAGTTCAAGGTTTCATCAATTTCTAACTCACATACATTATCAATGAAATGTAATTACAATCTTTCCAAAAACTCCTCCCCTTCCCAAACATTAAATAGAATCAAATTTTTATTTTTCTTATGCAAGTAAAATCTTGGGGTCTTCAAGTTCATTCATAATTCTCATAAGCATAAATGAATATTCCAACACTTAAATCAATTTTATCAAAATCTTCTCTTGACTATAATTATAAAATATAACACAGTGTTCAGTTTCCAATTATCAACATCAACCCCATCAATTTAAACCAAGGAAAATAAATAAATAATTAAAAATTTTGATAACTCATTCTTATTTTAACCAATTCATCCATTTGCTCCAAACAAGCAAAAATCACATTATTTTCTTTTCTTGTCAAAGACTGCCAAAACCATTCAAATATCTCATAAAAATTTTGAAGTACGAAATTATTATTATAACATTACTCAACTAGTAAAACTAGGAACTCAATACTAAATCACCTCAACTTAACTAACAATCTTAGTTCAACTTTGTTTTACACCAAACAACGTCATCTCATTTATTTTTTCCAAATGTCATACTTATGAAATATTAACATTTCCATCCTTCTATATTAAAAGTTATGGTATAATCTCAATAACACACTTTTAGCTAATCTAATTTAATCCGCTAAGTTAATAATTTTATTATCTTCACATTTTCCCAAAAGAAATACTACCAAACATAACTTAACCTAACTCATCTTTCAAACAAAATCACATTTCATGCCAAGCTACTCAAATAGATAATCTTTCCCAAATTCTCTTCAAATAACAATTTTCACAACTTTTTTAAATTTAATTAATCACATGATATTCACATCAAAATTTTGAAATAGTCAAAGAGTAAACTTTTTGAGGTTAGGAGTTCGAAAGTCCACATCTCATCTTTTCATCTTCACAAAAATGAACAAAACCCAATCATCAATATATATCACCATTCATTAAAATATTATGAATATAATACTTTTAGAGTTTTTAATCCCAAAACAACTCTATAATTCCAACTTAACAATTTACACAATAATCATCCATATCAATTTATTTTTCTCAAAATAAATTCCAAAATCAAAGGTGAAAAATGTTTCAACTTTATATTTCTTAAAATAAATTATCTAATCATAATATGATGTAGCTACAACCCATACAACTATTAAAATTAAATTTTAGATTTTTTTAACAAAAAATTATCAACCCAAGATGATTTTCCCAAATTAAGTTCAAATACCAATATTCTTAACATTTCAACATAATTTTCTTCCAAAAATTTACCAAACAAAAATCTAAGAAATATATCTATGCAATACCTCTTATAATGATATATCTTCTCAAAATAACCCTAACATAGTTTTAAAGTAATAATATGAAGAAAGTCCTTACCTCAAATATGAAGAAAAACAAATCCGAAAATGCAAACATCTCCAAATCATGGATCCGAGACCACCATTGTGAAGATCACGACGAGCTCTCTTACTTTCATTTACAAAACTTTTGCAAAATCTCACTTTAAGGACTCCCATTTGAAGCTCAAAGCTTGAGCAACTATGGAGGAAAGTGAGAGAGAGAGAGAGAGAGAGAGAGAGAGAGAGAGAGGGGGAGGGAGCCCCCTGCCAAAATGAAGGAAAAGAAAAGGAAGAAGGAAAGAAGAAAAAGGGAGAGGGCATGGGAAACAACCCCACGTGGGTTCACTTCCCCAAAATTTGGTTTCCCAAAAAAAATATAATTTTTTTGTAATAATAACTCAAAATTTTATAATATAAATTATAAAATAATATAATTTTTCTCATTACCAAATATAATATTTTTGCACACTACAAAATATAATATTTTGTTCATTATGAAATATACATCCATTTTATTCACTATAAAAATATATAATTTTTTTTCACCATATGATACACACTAGAAAATCAACTATCAAATATTTATTATAGTCTTATATAATAAATAATAACACTCCCAAGGTGGTTATTACCAATCACCTAATTAAAAAGGACCAAACAGTTAAACATGAGCCATTAAATAAACTCAATTTAAATTAAATCTAAGTTATGGGTCCTACCCATAAGCCAAACAGGATCCAATTATATACCAAAATAAACCCAACAATTTATCTCAAGTCATGATCCAAACACTCAAAACTCAAATTTCAAATTCTGCTATAAATTAAACTGAATACCAATCAGTCTATAAATTCTCATAAAATAAATACTCACCATTAAATTCCGAAATTTTTATCCAACATGCTAGACTCTTATAAGAATAACATAATAAAAATTTTCATAATTTCTGAGATCGAAAATTATATTTTTTTAAAAAAATTTATTATGAAATTGAACAATTTTCGCACATAACTTTACACAACATTTCAATCCAAATATTACTCAATTAATTTATACACTAACTATTTTAAACAAAAATATTTTTGGGTCATCACAAAGGCAATGAACTAGGGGCATAGTCGAGTCAGAGATTTTGTCTTCTCCGCGCTTGAGTCAACTATTCACCGCCGGAAGTTACTATTCATCCAGCGGGGTTCGATTCCAGGCATGTTGCTTTATCTTTTAGCTGACATGAAAACTCTTTGGCCAGGTCATCAGTTCGTCGGCCAACTTTTTGACCGACACGGCAACTCTTTGGCCAGTTGTAGACACCCCATTTTTGACCGTCCTCAAGACTTGGGCGTCACCGTTTGAACACTCGGTGATTATCCATGTTTGTGTTCGTTTGGAGTTCCCGGAAGCCTCGGCTCGCGTGCCTTGCCTCAGGATCTCCGAACTCGACCGTTTAGTGTCTGGTTTTGCACCAAACACTTGTGTCTTGCCTTGGAAGGGCAAAATGGGGCTTGTAGACCATCCCCACCCATCACCGGCAGTGGCTAGATGCCACCGGCTGGTTTTTGCTGCCACCGGCAATATTGTTTGTCGGCCGGCACTCTTTGTTGCCGGTCAGCACTCTTTTGTGCCGGTCGGCACTATTTTTGGCCAAGATGGCATTTTTTGCCGGCCGATTGCTGTTCATCTGCTTTTGCAGATATTTTTAGACAGCTGTATTGCTTTTGCTCCCCTCCATACACGTGTATGGAGGGATCTCCCTCTTGCAAAGCTTGTCTTGTAAGCTTTACAAGAGGCATATAGAGGGAAGCTCTCTCTAAGGCAAAGAAAAAAGCTTTAGACATTTTTGAGAGAGAAAATACAGAGGAGAGCTCTGGTTTTTCCTAGGGTTAGGGTTAGATACACTCACCTATCTCTCTTTTCCTCTCATTTTGCACACTAGGTGTTTTGTGTCTCACTATTGCACACAAACACCTAGTGTTTCACCTTCCTCTTGGAGCTGAGGTTCTAAAGAGTGTGTTTTGAAGTTTTGGTGTTGGATTCAAGCTCAAGGAGGCCATTGGAGCACCATTTGTGAAGGGGTCATCAAGGGTGAGATTCTAGTCCTTTTTTTCCCCATTCTTGCATTGATTTTCTACTAGTCTTAGAGCTGTTTTTGTGATTATTGTATAACATAAAAAAGTTCTGTTTTTAAGCCCTCTTTATTGTTTATTAAGAGTGTTTTGTTGTTTGAGGGTTGTTGACCACCCTTAGGCCTCAAAAGGCCTCATTTTGAGCCATTTTGTGCTAGCTCCGGGATTTTGGTGTTGAGGTCTCTTCACCACTGAAATCTTGAGGGATTTCAGTGGTGAAGATGATGCTTTGAAGTCCCAAGAAGGAGAGGGCCACCCCCTCTCCTTGTTGTCCTTGAAAAGGGCATATTTTGACCTCTTAAGGAGGCCTATGCTTGAGTGTGTGTTGAGCATGTTTGGTTTGTTTTTCATGCTTATATATCTATAATATAACATGATTTCAAGTTGGTTTTGGAACTTCATGCATGTTTAGCATAGTTGCCATGTAATGCCTTATTTGTGCCTTAACATGTTCTAGGTTGTTAGCCTTTGTTGGAGCATGTTTTAGGCTTGCATTTGTGAAGATTATGTGCTTATTTTGCCATGTTTTAGCTCTGTCCATAATCGTTTGGGTTGATCTTTGCATGCATTATATAGCTCCTTTGTATTTGGGCTTGTTGGCCTTGAGTATGTGCGTGTGTAGCATGCCATCTTTGCATTGTTTTGGTGATTTGGAATCATCCTACATGCTATTTCAGTCCCATTTCCATGCTTGTTTGATTGCCTTGCATGCCTCTTTAATGCTTTGAAAGCATGTGTTGCAATGCTCCATGTTTTGGCCATGGTGTATGCCTTTGAATTTGGGCCACTTAGATGCCATCTAAGGAGTCCTTTGGCCTTGTTTTAACATGCTAAAAATCTGTTTTTAGTTGTTTAATGCATGCCATGTTTGGTCATGATAAGTGTAGTTCAATGCCTTATTGATTTGCCTTGAACACTTGGACTATTCGTTGCATGTTTTGGCTTGATTTATAACTTGATTTGGCATCATTTTATAACATGATTTTAGGGCTCATGTTGCTTGCTAATTAGTCCATGATTCCTCCTTTCAAGTGTGCTTGAATATTGCTCGTTTTGTGCTTAAGTGTTGGCCCTTATGTGCATGTGTGTGTGTATGCCACTTAGCCCTCACTCTTTAGCACTCATGGCTACTGTTTTAGGCCTTTTTTTAGAGTCGCCTAATTCATGTTTAAGTCCATCTTTGCACTCATTTGTATTTCCATATGCATGCTTGTATGCTTGCATAAGTTAATTGCCATGCCATGTTGCATTCCTAGCTTGTATGCCTAGGTTGCATTGCATTTTGCATGCATGCCTTGCTCCTTGAATTGGTGATAGGAATTGGGCCTAATTTGTTTGATTGGTTTGCATACATTTGAAACCGAAGTTGCATGCTTGGTTCCTTGGGCCATCATGCATGGAAATGCGTGATTGGTGGCCCGAGAACCGAGGCACATGTCCCTTTGAGTCATTACAATGATAAGAGACATGTTTGGTGCATACATGCCTTGAATTGTGCTGCCATGCCTTGTTTTGCCCTCTGTTGCTGTGAGTTGCAGGTTCTGCAGGAATACTCTGCCGACCGGCAGTGTAATGTGCCGACCGGCACAATTTTCTCTGCCGACAGCTTCAATTTTGTGCCGATGGCCATACTACACTGCCGGTGGAAATTTCAATCAGCCAGTGATGACCCCCCTCTGTCCAAGGATGCAGTCTTGAGGCTTTGACAGCCCCCAGAGGAAGAAAGGAAGGAAAACAGAGGCAGCTTGCGCATGGTGGCGCGCTTCCCAAGGCGTTTTCCCGCTTTATTTAATTTATTCAATTTGTTAATTAAATTAGTTAATTTGTAATATTAATTAGCTGGTGTAGTTAATTAATTTGTATTATTATTTTGGTCCCTCCGAGCGAGGGCAAATCTGTAATAAGTGTGCGTGAGTGTGTGTATGTCTTCCAACCTCACGTCTTTCTTCCCTTTTATTTACCTGCTTACGATGGTAGATTAGGGCACGTCCAATTTAGCATACCTTATGCTATGCATGTGTGCATCCATGCATTTGTATTACATGCATTAGGCTCGGTACATCACGCTAATTGCATCAATGCTTCAATTCCCAAACTGAATACGTGATAATTGTGCATTTTCACATGACATGTTTAGGATAGCCGAGCCTATTCTAGTAACATTTTGTATGCGACGCATTAGCCATTTTTAACATGGACTTGGATCATGCATGTTTGCTAACAAGTTCTTTGTTTTGGCACGGAGTACTATGTAAGTATTTCCGTTTTAGCATATCGCATGAGTGTGAATGTTACCATGGCAGCATGCTTAACATGTGGCTAGATGCTTATGGCTAGATGCTTATGTGTTAAACTGTTTTGAATGCCTGTGGGTGAAGGCCGGATTGTTTGAGTTGGAAAAACTCGTTGAAATCCGTATTTTAGCCTACTTGCGAGTAGCAAATTCCAAAGCATTTTCAAACCAAACAGATATGCAATGTTTATTTCCAAATTAGGCAATCTAGTCTATACTTGTTTGCTGTGCGCATAACATAGTAATTCTAGGCTAATAATTGGAATAAGAACACATAAAGTTTTCAAATACGGATATCACGGTTAGTAGAGGCCGGTCTTCGGACCGGGCGAAAGGGGGTGCTCATAGCTGACCTTCCCCGATCGTACCCAAGCTCCCGAGCCGAGACAACTCCGGTGATGACGGACACGTGGCCTTCGGCACCGAGTCAGGGTTTCCTAAATTTTCCCATTTTAAAAATATTTAGGTGGCGACTCTGTATCTGGCAAAGCAGTCCATGTTTGGCACTACTTTTTCAAAAATCTGTTTCTCAAAACGATTTGCCAGATTTGGACTCTTTGGTTCAGATTAAGAACCGTGACAAAAATCGAGTCCGAACTATAGCACGAGGTCCCACGCGGGCGCGTCTACACCAGTTCATCAGTTCGCCAGCTAACTTTTTGGTCGGCCCACCAATTTCAATTTCAACCCATCATGACAAACTGCAGAATCGCTTAGGCTCAATGGTTTTGTTTCAGAGTCACGTTTTTAAGTTCCTTTAATACCAGTCAGTGTATATATGTGTGTTTGGATCATTTTGCTTCATTTTTCTTTCATTAAGTCATTCTTTGATTCTAGTTAGTATGGAATCAGCGTCTAATTTAGAGTTCAAAATTCAATCATTCTCAAATTCAATCAAACAAATTGTTTTCAAACTCAAAGTAATATGCCAGTCATGCCATTGATATGCAAAAACGAAACTTATTTTAATGAAGTCAGGGGATGCAATCCCCGATTACAGAGACAAAAAAAAAAGAAAAAGAAAGAGAAAATGAAGAAAAAAAAAGAAGAAGAGGTAACCTTTTTTTTTCCCTCAGTTTTCCAGCAGCAGCCCGGCGACGAAGATTACAACCGACTTCATTTGCACGCAGCTTCGTTACTCGACTTTACCATCAGCTGCCTCGCTTCATCTTTACTGCTTCGAAGCTCTTGAAGACTCTGCCTCGGCCTTGGCAGAGCTTCCGAAGGAGATTATTCCTCGCCGGCCATCAAATTGATTATGCAAAGGAACTCTGAATAGGGCTGTGAAGGTGGCCTGTCATTTCAGTTCTTTGTTCTGCTTTTTTAGTGCACTAATTTCTACTCGAGAGTCCTTGTACATATGTTGGAGCAAGGAGAGTTGTGTAATTAACTGATATACATCAAATGTCCTCTTCTGCAGTCGATGGGACAAGTTAGAGACCGCAGTCAGGGTCTCCACACATAACCTCAGCGTATACGAGTTTGCTTCGATGTTAGACTGTGCTGCCATTATTTGCTCAATTGACATCGCTGGAAAGTTGAAACATGGGAAGGAGAAGTAGCCCATAGTTGAGGTTCAGGGGAGTCGGAATCAGTCATCTCTATCATGGACTCGTTCAGGTCTGGAAAAAGAGTGAGAGAACCATGCAAAGAGGCCATGACAGAGGAGAGTAATGCAAAAGAATGAGGTTACAGAGTGATGGCAGAGAAAGTTTACAGCATTTTGCTCTGCCTTTTTTACATGCCTCGGCTTAAGTAGAGAACGAGGAAGAGAAAGAAGACAAGGTGGAAGAGAAGGTTTGAGACATCGTTGAAGATCGAGCAGCCTATCGATCGGGCGCCGCAATTGTTGAAATTGCGCGCCAGACACGACGCGCGAAGAAGATGAAGGAAGAGAGAGTGAGAAAAAAAATAAGGGAGGTGGGAAATATATAGATATGTATATGTACTGTGTCTGTATGCATATATCTTGTATATATATTATTTGTATATATGTTTTGTCAAAAGAATTGGTTTGGCTCAGTGGTTAGGGATTGGTCGAATGAGCCTGAGGTTAGGGGTTCGAACCCTCATAGCAGCAGAGTTGTATTTTTGTGTGGTGACGTTAGTGTGACGCACTGCTAACGTCAGAAAATGGAATATCCTCGATAGTAATGGAATATTCCCTGAATGTGTATACCGTATGTACATATTAGTGTGTATTTATATATATATATATATATATATGTGTGTGTGTGTGTGTGTGTGTCTGGATATGTATATAGCTTGCTTGCGTGTACCTGTATACGTATTTGTATTATGTATATGGTGTGTATATGTATATGATATTTGTATTTACAAAAAAAAAAAATTGATTTTTGATTTTTTTTTTTGAAAACAAAAACAAAAAAAGAAATTATTCTTCTATACTTCTTCCAGTCGTGTGAGACGCATTTGGGCTTCGAATTTACCTTCGCTTCTTTCACGTGAAACATGTTAGCATTTGATGTTTACCTGGTTAAAACCTTCCCCCTCTCTGTATGAGATACGGTTAGGTACGCTGTTGGCTACATCACCTTTTCACCTTTCACATGAGACGTGTTAGAATTTGAAGTTTACCTGGTTAAAACCTTCCCCCTCTCCGTATGAGATATGGTTAGGTACGCCTGTTGGTTACACCACCTTTTCACCTTTGATGTGAAATGTGTTAGGATTTGATGTTTACCTGGTTAAAACCTTCCCCCTTTTCGTATGAGATATGGTTAGGTACGCCTGTTGGTTACACCATCTTTTCACCTTTCACGTGAAATGTGTTAGGATTTGATGTTTACCTGGTTAAAACCTTTCCCTTTTCCGTATGAGATATGGTTAGGTACGCCTGCTGGTTACACCACCTTTGCTCCTTTCACTTGAAACGTGTTAGGATTTGATGTTTACCTGGTTAAAACCTTTTCCCTCTCCGTATGAGATGCTGTCAGGTATGCCCGTTGGTTACACCACATTTTCTCCTCTCGTGTGAGACGCGTTTGGATTCATTCATTATTTCTCCTTTCGCATGGGACGCGTTTGGATTCGTTCACTATTTCTCCTCTCATGTGAAACGAGTTTGGATTCGTTCACTATTTATCCTCTCGCGTGAGACACGTTTGGATTCGTTCACTATTTCTCCCCTCGCGTGAGACGTATTTGGATTTGTTCACTATTTCTCCTCTCGCGTGAGACACATTCGAATTTGTTCACCATTTTCCCTCTCACGTGAGACGCGTTAGGTTGCTAATTTACTCGGTTAAAAACATCAGGTGCGCCTGATGTTTACACCATCCTTCCTCATTTCGCGTGAGACGCGTTAGGTTGTTGTTTTACTCGGTTAAAAACATCAGGTGCGCCTGATGTTCATACCATCTTTCCTCCTTTCGCGTGAGATGTGTTAGGTTATTGATTTACTTGGTTAAAAATATTAGGTGCGCCTGGTGTTCACACCATCATTCCTTCTTTTTACGTAAGATGTATTAAGTTGTTGATTTACTCGGTTAAAAACATCATGTGCGCCTGGTGTTCACACCATCTTTCCTCCTCTCGCGTGAGACGTGTTTGGATTTCAAGTTCATCATTTGTGCGGTATGCACATTTGTATGCGATGCACCCCATTCTTTCATTTGTGCAGTATGCACATTTGTATGCGATGCACTCCCTTATTTCATTTGTGCGGTATGAACATTTGTATGCGATGCATTATATTTTGTTTCATATCATTTGCATGAGGCTTGCCTCACTATATATTACATTTTGCATAGTACACATCATGCGTTTCCAAAATAAAAGAAGAAAAAAAAAAAATCAACTTTCACTTGCATTAGCATATCATTTTCATAGTTACATGTTACATCACTTGGCTACAATCTATTCACATCACCATTTGACACAGTTTATACTAGCTCTCACTTTTTGGGTTGTAAAAATCACTTGTTTGTACTGGCACTTTTTCGGGATGACGAAACTATTCCTTTCTCGGGTTGGCAGTCCAAACCATTATTGGTTAATACCTCCATTTTCTTGGGTTGTTGGTTAAGACTATCCCTTGGTTAATACCTTCCTCATTTTGGGACCATTCATCGGTTACCTTTTGTTCTCTTACGCGTATGTATTTGGGTTGTATCCCTTGTTATGCTTCATAATACTTGTTATATTGCATTAGTCATGCACTTTTTCAAAAAAGACAAAAAAAAATAATAATAATAATAATTCAATTTTCAATTGCATATCATTTGCATTCTGCCCCTGAACTACACTGGTTTGATTCCTTGCAAAGGGATACGTAGGCAACCTTCGGGTTCAACCACTTACATTGCATTTTGTTTGTTTGCCTAAGTCTTATGGTCTTGTCAAAAGGGTCGTCTTCAGGTTTTGACATTCACTTACGTCATGAAGTGACTTCGAGCTCTGTCAAAGAGGGACAACTATAGACACCCCATTTTGACCAGCCCTAAGACTTGGGCGCTTTCTGTTGATTACCCGATGATGACAATCAAAATGTGTTCTCTAGCAATCCTCAACAAGAAAAATAGAATTTGAGCTTTAATTCCAACCTTCACACATTTTTGGCCAAACTATTTTAGACCTTAAAACTCTCTTTTCAAAATATTTTTCCAAATGTTTCTACGATGTTCCAAAGCTCCTATTTTAATTGAAATATTGCACTTTTCAATAAACCGAGTAAGGAAAAAGTGGAAATAAATGGAAGGGAGGTAAACTCTTTGAAAACAATATTTAAAAACATCTTCTTTATAGGTTTGGATAGGCTTGGATTTAAAGGAAATAGGAAACTAGTTTAGGAAAAAATGAGCATCAAATCATTAAGAAGAAAATGAACAACCTTCACTAAATTAGGCATATCTCTTTGTACACTTGGAATTTAGATATGAGGCCATCATCATTGGAAAGTAGACTTCTTAGGCTTCAGTTTAGACCTAAGAACCACCTAAAACCAAGTTCATAGAAGGGAGATATGCCCGTTTGAAGTTGGGCTTAATAACAGATTTTGTTAACTCGGCCCAAAACAGTAGCAACCTCGTTTTTCTTGGTTTTGGTTCGGTTGGGGCACCCCATTTACCTATTTTCTGATCCATTCAAGTGCACTCACTCATCCTTCATTACCTAATCATCCCCCATTGTCAAAAAGAGGTTTTGTTTGCATCCATAAAGGAGTATTCCATGCAACCACCTTGAAAATTTTCCCTCCTAGCACATTCTTGTCTCCCACCTTCTTTTTGACCTTCACTCTCCCTCATTGCCTATATAGAATCATCATATTGTAAGAGAGAGGGAGGACCACAGAATTGAAGAGAAAAGAGTGAGAAAAGGGTGAAAAAATAGTGAAAATTTGAGTTTTGAGTAAAAAATGCTTCTATCTTCCGTATACACCCCATACATTCCATACAAACTGAAATTACATCTTTCCTACACCCAAAACTCCTCCAAAAATTCTAAAATAGCTAAATTTCAGTAGTGATTGATGAAGGAAAAAGTGAGTGTGGTTGAAAGTGAGAAAAAATAAGAGAGTTAACTACTTTTCCACCATACATACCCAGAGTTCCATTCTAGTTTCGAATTGAGGATTGAGACCACATTTCCTAAACTTGAGGGTGAGCAAAAAGAAGTTTGGAAATCAATAAGTTCACTCTTTCTTTGGAAGGTGAATTTCTAATCTTTCATTTTCTTATATTTTCTATCTCATATTTATTTTCTTGCTTCTTATTCCATAGTGTTTTGTTATAATCCAAGTGGTTTGTTTATCTCATATTTATTTTCTTGCTTCTTATTTCATAGTGTTTTGTTATAATCCAAGTGGTTTGTTTATCTTATATTTATTTTCTTACTTTATATTTCATAGTGTGTTGTTGTAACATGTAACACCCTAAAAAAAAAACATTAAACCATCAATTAAGACATTCATTGACATACAAAATATCCACATTCTTCTATTAATCAGAGTTTCATTACAAAAGTATTACATGTTAACAACAAAAGCAAAGTGCCCTACGGGCTTACAGCTTTCCAAGTTAACACTTGGTTACAACAAAAGAGTACTAACTCATTTACACATTAAGCCCTTGGCTTGAATTTACATGTAATTCATCAAAATAAAACGACAAAAGTGTGTTCGCCTCTAGCCTCCCAAGCTATGACCTTGGTGGTGGCATGCTACCTGTACCTGAAAATGATATTCCCATATAGGGTGAGCCACAGCCCAGTAGAAATACACTAAACCAAATATGAACAATGACTAAAAGATTAGCAGTTGATAGATGGCCAATACAGATATTTTCCCTTATCACATTTTACGGTTTCATGACATACAAGTCCATATTACAGTCCATTTTCCAATTCCTTTCAATTCTCAATTTACAACCATGGCTCAGAACCTGGCCAAAAAACTCATATGAGACAGTAACTCATATCAAACACTTCCCATTTCATAATAGATAAGCATACTAGCTATATCACACAACAAAAGATAAGCATACAAGCTATATCATTACTTCCACAGATATGCATATGAGCACTATCACACTTCCAATGACAAGCATATGAGCTCTGTCAACACAGTATTAGATAAGCATATGAGCTCTATCTACGGAGTCCATCCCCTATCTCCTCCCAACAACATCCGGTTTAGAGGTCCATCCCCTATCTTCCCCTAAACCGTGGAGTACATCCCCTATCTCCTCCAACACAACACAATGCATATAAACAATAATTATACACATCATCACGCAACACATAAATTTAACGTGTTCTTTCAATCATCATACTCAATGACTCATTCCAGTGATTAGTTTCCGTTTGCCTAATCATCATGCATTGTCTACAACAATCACGACTATCCTCCACCGATAGCCCAAAGCAGTTATTTCTATACAGTAAATAAATGCAACAAATGGATATAAAATCGACATTTCCAACTAGGTGAGTGACATGAAATCCAACTACACCCTTTAATCCCATGTATTCCCAATCTCAACATTTCTATTTCATAACCTCATTTCTCACGATTAATTAACCCAATTAATCAAACAATGTAATTAGGGCATTCTCCATAATTAACATTACAACCCTTAAGGTTCCATTTTCATCAATGATTCAACATTTATTCCATTTCTCTATGCCAAACATGCATCTAGGTTTATTATAAATAAAACCCCAACTTTTGTAAAATTACACAAAAGCCCCAAACTTTCACAAAATTACCAAACCAACCCTAACATCTCAAAATACTAAAATCTAAAGACAAAATCCATAGAGAGGAGTAGGATATCCCTACCTCAAATCCGGAGCCCCAAGGGAGAAGATGACAAAACCCAACGTGCTCCAAATCCTGAAATTTTCAGATTAAAATGTAGCCCTCGACGATCAACAACCTTTTTGTAAAGGCCAAAGATGAGCAAATCACTCCTACTAGATCAAAACCTAGAGAGAAGGTAGAGTTCTAGAGTGAGAGGCTCAACAATGGTGTTTTTGGAAAAGTAGGAGAGAGAAGAGAAAGTGAAAAAGTGATTTGAAAAGTCAAAACACGAAGCTTTAACCCAGTCGCCCCGCTCGAGCGTCCAACGCCCCGCTCGAGCGTCACTCACAGACTCCCGCTCGAGCGGCAAAACTCCAGCTCGAGCTCCGGATACACACTCCCAGAACTTTTGCAGACAGGTCTCCCGCTCGAGTTTCCAACTCCCCGCTTGAGCGTCAGTCACACAAACCCGCTCGAGCGGCCAATCCCACGCTCGAGCGTCGAACACTGCACAGGAAATACTGGATGGGTGAAACTCCCGCTCGAGCGCCAAAACCCCCGCTCGAGCGGACAGGTCAAAATCTGGGCAACTAGTTTTAGTTTCTAATCTTAACCAACCTGTAACAAACCTGCCCAACACATCCTATAACTCAAATACAAAGTAAGAAAGGATGTACACAAGGTAATGATCAACTACTAACATCCACGGACACATGTCCGGATCACTGTACAACAAGGGTAAACCCGGGATCGCTATATAATACAAGTGGTTTGTTTAGCTCATAATTATTTATTTATTTATTTTTATTCGCTTGCTTTAATTTCATATTAGTTTGGCTGTAATCTAGCATGTTCTACCTTATATTTGCTTTCTTATTTTAGGTTCATGTTAGTTTTGTTGTAATCTTGCATGTTCTATCTTATATTTGTTTTCTTATTTTAGTTTCATAGTAATTATGTTGTAATCTTGCATTTCCTAACTTATATTTTTCTTATATTAGTCTCATATTAGTTTTGTTGTAATCTTGCATGTTCTATCTTATATTTGTTTTCTTGTTTTAGGTTCATGTTAGTTTTGTTGTAAGTTTGCACCTTTTTTTTTATTTTATATTTGTTTTTTTTTTTGTTTTTAATCTAACCGGTAGTGCTTAGTTGAGCCACCAACATATTTCTTATTTGTTTCTTTTCTTGGTTTTGCAATAAGACAGGTTTTGCAAGGCACATGAAACTTTTTTGGATAAGACGACATGTCTTTCGATGTTAACTAACTTCCAGTGGTTTCCAAGGCATAGGAAACGTTTTTTCTTTGTTTATTTTATTTTGAGTATATTGTGAGATTTTTATTTTGTTATAATATTCTCCTCACCCCTCCTCTAATTTGGTTTGTAATAATTTATTCAAAGTGTTGTAATAATTTCTCACCCCACTTCTTTCTATCCCGTTCTTTTACTTGTTTTCCTTATTTATGGATATGCATCATGTTTGTTTTATTTATTTATTTATTTATTTTTGTTATATCTATGCTTTGCATCTATGTTTCATACATTTTGATTCGGCTAAGTTTGCATTTGTGGATTTAATCAATTCCTATGTGATTATGTGCGCTACCTCATGTTCTTGAGATGATTCACATGTCATATCTTAGAAGCTGAATCGTTAGTTGCATCTCATGAGTGAATTGTATTAGGGTTTTGTATATAAGATTGTGCATATTTTACTAACTTTGTTTTGTAGCTTGTTCGCGGGACGTCAAACATGTAAGTTTTTATGCTTTAGCATCCCGTTTGTGTGTGTTTTTCTTAATATGTTTAGCATTCTACCATGAGGTTATTTGCTTATGTGATATAACTCTATGAATGCTAGTGGATGGAGGTTGTGTCGCTTAATTTGGAATGATGTTGATTTTCATGTTTGTAAACTCAATTTATTTGGGTTGTACTTCTTCAAAACTCTTTCAAAACTACATGAAATCAAGTTGTTCCAAAGTGGGTGACATAGTCTATACTTGTATGCTTTACATAGTAAATTTTTTTTAAGATTTATTAAATAATCGGAATATGAATATATAAAGTAAATAAAACTAATATCATGGTTTAGTAAAGGCCGATCTTTTGATCGAGTGAATGGGGGTGCTCAATTAATGACCTTCTCCTCTCATACGTAAGGTTCCAATCCGAGACAACTTTAGTTATGACGAACAATGGCCTTGGCACGAGTCATGGGTTTCCTAATTTTTCAAAATATTAGGTGGCGACTTTAAGATCTGATGATGTTGTCCATTTCTAGCAAAATATATATATATTATTTGGCAATAAAATGGATTTTTTAAAAATTCCCAAATGTGGATTCTCGTCTATGTTTCATATTGCACTTGTGAGACTAGATCAAAGAGACAGAGGGTCCGAACTATTTAACGCGCGCGAGTACCCCCCAAGCATGTTACACATATTTTAAAAAAAATTTACTAAACAGATATTGAAAAGAATAACAAATACATAAATTCAATTTGATTCAACTCATTACAACCTTCCCCCCTTAAGGAATTTCGTCCCCGTAATTCGCCTTGATAAAAAGAATAATGGGATTTACTCTTAACATAATCACTTAAGCCTTAAACTCTCAATAACCATTTTCACATTGAGACATTCTTTCAATACCCCAATCACGTACCAAGCTCACTCTCAAGAATTTAACGCTCTCTTATCTCCCATAGTAAAAGACACCATAACCAAAATCGACACTCTCAAACTCACTTTAATCATAGAGCTGTAAACACAACAATAACTTCTCAATGATGGTACTACTATTTCTTATAACTTGAATCAAACAAGAATGAATCGGCCCTACAATCGTGATAACATCTCATTCTAATTACATCCGCAAAATTATTTTACCAATATGAAGTAACAAATTTTCAATAGACTCAAAAACAAAATTTCTATGCCCACCAGCTATCCATGATATTAAGATATATTGTTTCAAAGAAGCCACCCCTCAACTTAAAACCACTCGTACTAGAATTTCAACAAATAATTTATAATAGAAGGGAAAAATGTAGGTGACTCTTGCAACATATAAGCGGTTAATCAAAATCTGTAGAACTCGCAATTGGAAAACAATCGTACTCGCAATCTCACTTGAACACGTTCAAACACACCCACAAAATTTGCTTACTTCACACAACTAACTTAACAGGTCACAGCAACAAAAGAATCCCACTACTTTGAAGAGCACTCAGAAAAGTATTCAAATATTACACACCATTAAAGATGACTCACCACAAACAATCCTTTCCATAATCTAGTACAACAATTTACTTAATATCCATCCAAAGTGATTATCTCAAGACTCTTAACCAATGAGAACACCCTCCCTTTAAAGACACAATTCGATGACATATTTTGTAATCACAACCGTCACACAACAACTAACTCATCTTAATATTAAAATGAATTCATGCCCAGTTACCCAATTGAATAGAACTAACACAAACAATGGCTCCAAATATTTCATCCCATGAGAACCTCCATTCATCCCCTAGTACAATCATATTCTTCCATGAATTATTCAAAAAAAAAAAAAAAAAATATTCATGGATCACCTTAGCCTCAACTACTTCACTTGAACAAGAAGAAACACCAACCTTTATGACACATAATGCAATCACGCCAAACACACTACTCGAAAATTCTCAGCCACAACTTTAATTGTGTAACCAAGCAATTTCTGTATTATTTTTACCCATCCACTCTATTTCTTTCACTCGATGAATCGACTAATAGTTTATGCAAACTTGCCTACATCCACTCACACAATTTCACTCCAACATAGAATTTACCCAAACGCTCACTCCAACAATACTAAGGTACTCCCAACAAAAGTTAACTCAAAGCCACTTTCATTCTTTAAAACCCAAGCCATGACACTAACTCCAAAGTTACAACACGATTCTATATCACACTAATATTACGATAACCCACGAGAACAAACCCAAATTGAACAACTTTTACCATATACTACAACATATAAGAGTTTTAGAAACCAAAATTTTTGGTCTCTAAAAGTGAAAATTTTGTTGCAAAAGACATTTCGGGACCAATTTCTATCCTTATGAGAATAGTCGCTAAAAGGTCGTCCCGAAAAGTAAAAAATAAGGCTTTTAGCAACAAAATTTTGAAAATGTCACTAATAAATACACTTTTAGGGACAAAATAATTTGGTCTCAAAATGGGTTATTTTTTGAGACAAAAAATTTAGTCCCAAAAAGATAATAATTCATCACTAATGTCCAATTTTCGTTGCTAAAAATATAATGATGACACTTTCATAACAAAAATATTTGGTCCCAAAAAATAATTTTGTCCCTAAATTTTGGTCTCTAAAACTTTAATTTTTTTGTAGTGATACTAACTCACTTATTGACAAGTATTAATACTGCTCTTGAGGCCAATTAACAGAATAGTCTACCTCTCACCTAAGAAGTATACAAAACCAATCACAATAAGACACATATAAAGATTAACACTGAAACAATTCTAAAATTCCCAAATAGTTAATAAATAGATTAACCTCAAATTATAATAAAATCTCTCCAAAGGAAATTCTATGCACATCCCTTGCTAAAAGAAATAATTTTACACTTCTGATTCAGAATTCTAACAAAAATAATCTTTTCAACACTTCAATTCAATCACTACAAAATCTCTGAAAAACAATTTAACTCAGGAAGTAATCGACCATAACCTACTAAAATACAACGAAAATATAATCTAATCCTCATAACTGCTCTCGTCCCAAAATAACGACACCAACCACCATATCAAATCTACCACGAAAGGCCTACACAACTCAAGACGAAAGGTTACTCCAACAAATACTCATAGTTATAGTGACTTTGAAATATCTTTTGAAGTCTCTAGTCAGCTCGCTTCTACCCAAATTCTAAAAGATACAACCACAAGCTATGATGCCACTCATTCACTCTAAAAAAAAAAATTCTATGTCAACAATAGTCATTACATAACAATTTCCAAGACTAACAAAATAATGAAAGTACTTCATATCAATTTATTCCTCAACTAGAGGTCTGCCAAATAACTTCTTCTAAGGTAATATCACCATAAAACACAATGAAACAAAACTAAAATAAGGAATCATCCTCTATTAGGCAAAACTAAATACATTTTAATTAAGAAAACACTTACCACTTAAGGTCAAATACACTCAAACTAAACTCAATGGTAATATTAGACCAACATACCAACAACACGAATTCTCACCACATTTATAGCAAAACGAGGGATCAATATTAGAGATTCACAACTTCTACACTAAGGATACAAAACAATCTTATAGCTAAAGGACAAGGGATACAAAATAATCTCCATTTCCATTACATAAACCACACCATCAGGACACACACCAAATTTAACCCAAAATACTCTACTATACCTTCCATCTTCACAATTTCTAACTCATACATAAAAGTAACTATAAAAGTTAACATCAATCACTCTCGATGGGTCAAGCATAAATTCCCATGGAAATACTCAAATTACCATCATACTAATTATCCTAAAGCACCTGGTTTAGAATTATAATATCCTCACAAAGTAATCTTAAAATTTCCTCTAAGAACATTGGTTGCTAACACAACTTCACAACATCCATCACATCATGTCCCTCAGCACGCATTTATTGCACTTGAGAATATCAACAACTAACTCTGAGACAATGGACTTCACCAATCTTGAAAGCACTCGGAACTCGCCTACATATTCTAAAATATTGACTCGCAAGTCAATATTGTTACTACTAAAAATCCCATCAAATGGCGTAGCCCAAATCAAATTTAATCTCACTCCAATCTATCTCAAAATTATTTATCTCATTTTCCCTCTTAGGATTTGCAGCAAAATTATGAATAAAACAAGCTCTCTAAGAAACACAGCTCTTACTACACGCTATAATTTTTATCATGCTAAGACCACAGTTATTCCCAAACACATACAAAATAATTGGCCTAAGGCCCATCACTAACCTCACAAGTAGTCCATCAAGCAAGTGAAACAACCCAACCATAACTAACTTCATCTATCCTAAGAAAATTTAGAACTAGTTTTACGTGTTCTAATGTCAACAATCCAAAGCATATTATCTTAGATTACTTTAATCATCATTAAAGTCACAACCAAACCATACTATTACAATAAGGTTAATCTCTAACTCATTCTACTTCTAAGATTTTTCATCTAGTCCACTTCTACAAACTTGATATAAAGTTAAAAAAATAATTAACTCCTCATAACAACAAACCAATCGCTACACAACACAATCTCTAGTATTTTAAGGTCATATTTACACCCACAATCATACAAATCAGTTAACCTACGCTTCAATGCTAATTCCACAACATTTTGACCAATCATCCCGGCCATATTGCTCTAGCTTACACCTTCTTCCTGGGGGAAAGGTATCGTCCTGCATGAGAACACCTTGGGCACCTCGAGTGCCTCTATTACGGCCTCTCCCGCTTTATGACATCATATATAAGAGACAAAATTAAGCTCAGAAATAAGTACTCCACACTAGTTCTCACACGCCGTATACGGATTAACATAAACCTACACATGTATCTACATCACATAAGGTAAACCATATAAGCACATAGTCACATAGAGCACATATGAGTTACCCCTCCAAGATATTGGCTCGTCCCACAAACATTCAAAGACTTCCAAATAGAAATAGCATTGATAAGGTGCTTTTCTAAAAGGGCTTCTAAGAATCTCAAGAACGCAAATCACATCTTGGAAGTTTAACCCCATACTCATATAGTCATATAAACATGTTATCACATAGCACATAAGATATATAACATGAACCCACTGTGGTGAAAACCACTTCCCACGAGCCCCAAGCATTCAAACCCGGTAGCTCTGATACTAAGTTGTAACGCCCCAAAAATATATACATCCGATGAACCCAATTTAACTCATAAGATGATCTAATTCTCAATTATTTCATCATTAACATGAGAGAGAGAATGATAAATATTACATTCATTATTGTGAGGACCAAAACCCCTTTCTTTTCTAACTCACATTTATTCATAAATTCACTATTTCTAAAATATAAATTTATGGCATGTGATGGTAAAAATTAAAGCAAGCTAAGCACAAAATAATGCCCTACTGGCTACATGTTCCAAGGCCTTGCCCGGATACAAAAAAATGGTGTTCACACCCAAACACGAATAGCCCTTGGCTTACAAAAGAAAACAAATAAAAACCGAGCTTAGTGCTCTAGAAGTTCCTTATTGCCGTCACTTTGGCAAAGGTACATTGCAATCACCAGAAAATGGTTTCCACTAAGGGATAAGCATAAAGCTCAGTGGAGATAATCTAAATAAAGTGCACGTAGTTAAACAATATTACAAGGTGCAATGCATATGAGATGCCAATACAAAAAATCAGAGGTTTTCTCATTTTGAAATTCTTATGCCATGTACTTGTTCAAAAGCATAATGCAGACACCCCATTTTTTACCGTCCTCAAGACTTGGATGTTCTTATAGGTGCATCTGATGGCAAGTCTGATTGCTCACCGATCACTCGAAGTTCGCGGTAGAATGCCACAGGTTTGAGCTTTCCAAACACTGCATCCTTTTTGCCTCATATTTGGACCATGCTTAGATCTTTTCAGAGTGAGTTTGTTGATGGCCTGCCGGCCATCCCTGAAGGCTTCCGGCCATGGCTTTTGGCCTGCCGGTCATTGTTGTGCCTTGTTGGTCACCACTGATGGGCGGCCGGTCACCACTGATGGCCGGCCGGCCACCAATGTTCCTGCACATATTTTGTGATATTTTGTGCTAGCTGTTTGCACAGGTTGAGGTATCTTCTAACACGTGTATGGCTAGATCTTTGTGAGGGAAATTTGCATCTTTTATATATAGGACCCCTCTCTTGCATGTGAGGCGGGGCGGGGGGGGGGGGGGTTAGAAAAATTTGAAGACAATTTTTTTTCTCTCTCTTGATATTTTATGCCTTAAGGTCTATTTTCTCTACACTTTTGCACATGAACCCTTGATCAAACTTGATCACCATTGAGTTGAGGTTACTTGAGGCCCTCTTTGAGCTCTAGAAGAGGATTTTGGCTTGGTTTGGCTTGATTTTAGTGCCTAAATTGCATCTTGTCTTCAAGAGGTAGAACACTTGTATTTTAAGCTTATTTTAAATACTTGTTTTTCCATCTTTACATACTATTTTTGAGCTATTTTTGAACTCAAAAAACTCTAGTTTTTATGGTTTAAAAATGATGGATTGAGGCTCCTTTTGAGTTAGGGGTGGTTTACCCTTTTGTTACTTGGTTTGTTAAAGCTTTTGTGCCATCTTTCAACACTTTTAAATCAACTTTTTTGGGTCTTTTAACCACTAAAAATTAGAGTTATTTCAATGGTAAAAACCTTATTTTGAAGTCTAAAATTGGAGGGGTTAGCCTCCCGTCCTTGTTGTGTTGTTTGCCTGCCAAGTTGCCTTACATGTGAGCATGTTTTTCTAGCATTTTGTAGCCTAATCTCAGCATGTTTTTGCTACTGTTTTGACTGGTTTTAGCTTGTGGGGGTCGAATATCGAGAGACGTAAAGAGGCCGAATAGTTGGACCTGGAGAGTCAAAATTCATATATCACATTCGGCCCCGTCTTATACACAAATCCAGAGGTACCCTATTCGGCCAAATAACCAGTTGAGTAAGGGGTCAAGTGAAGAGCGACTTGTAACAAAAGGAGCCGAGTAAATAGTTATACGACGAATTAAAGGTGGGCCCAGCCCTGGAGCCCATGAAAGAAAAGATATAAATAGAAGCACATCATCCAGAGAGAGGTATGTGAGAATTATTATGGTTAACTTAAGATACAAGTAACTAAGAGAGTATACATTGACTTAACCGTCGGAGTGCTAATTCCGGCACCCCCGACCGGAGTGTTTATTTCTTTTCAGGTTGTCAGCTGAGGATCTCGAGCGTCCCAGTGGATCAAAAGAGTATTTCCAAACCACTTCCTCACATAGCTCTATTTTGAGCTGGTTAAGTCCCTTGAGCTTTGTATTGTATGGTTGTAGTGCAATTTCCTTCATTAGTTTGATGTTTTAATGCTTTGATCACTATTCTTTTGAGTTGAAAGCATGTTTTAATTCTTTTTCATGCCTAATTCTAGAACATATAATATCTACAACTTCCCTCATTTCATCACTTTTTCATTTGCTTTGAGGGTTGGTTAACCTTCGGGTTGTGTTTAAGCTTGAGATTGAGATTTGTGTTTAATGGTTTTAATCCTCTTTTGAGGGTTTCTACTAACCAAAGGCATGATCTCTCTTGCCTTAAATCATCCCTTGGTTGACCCTTATTTCTCTTTAGAGGACACTCACCTTGAACTTAATCGATTAAAGAATGGATTGGTAAGTTAAAATGAGTAAACAAAAGTGATAAGTAAAACTTGAGCAAGATAAGCATATTGTGTTGCATTGCATGTGTTTAATCAGACGTTATATTGAACACAAGGAAGATTGGAGCATTTCATACTTAAAGTGATGAAATGAGCCAATCTCTTTAGTCTCCATTGCCCTTGATTACATATGATAAGGTGATGGTCTTGAGTCTTTTTTCTTTGCATACAATGAAATTGTACTCCTTGGATCTTTGGCCATCATACAATGAAATTGCTTGATTGGTGGTTTTGGATCCAAGTGTGTCGCTCCTTTGAGGTTTTGAGATGATGCGGAGGGGTATAGTACAAACAAACCCTTGGAAAAACCTTCCTTTTTGCTCTGTTTATGCTCTGTTGTAGTGTGGTGACTCAGAGCATCAGTGGCCGGTAGTGCCCCATCTATGGCTGGCAGGGCTTCATTTCTGGCCGGCAGTGTACCTCTTTGGTCGGCAGATGGCCGACAACAACCATCCATGGCCGGCAAGCCACTGATGCAATCCTCAACAAAGATTTGGTAAAGTGGAGCAGAAAGTTTCTGAAGTATGCTCAACCCTGCAAACAGAGCCTTTCGAGAGCAAAGTGAAGGGCTTTTCAGGGCGAGAACCGAGTGCATGCATCTTCCGCTTCTCGAGGTGGAGCAGTGGCAGCATAATTTAATACCTTGCATGTTTAGTTAGTGTGCATTTATTTCAATTAATTAGTTGCTAATTAATTAAAGTGTTGTGATAATTAGTAATTAGTTAGCTAGTTATTTATTTAATTTGTAATAATTAGTCTAATTAGCTTAATTAGTTTAATTAGCTTAGCTTAGATTAGCTTAGCTCTTATTCATTCGGACCGTCCTTCGCGAGGGCGTAATGTTGTAATAAGTGTGCATGCGTGTGTGTATGTCTTCCAACCCTGCGTCTTTCTCCCTTTTATTTAATCGCTTTTGGTGGTTAGATTAGGGTCATTTTCAATTAGCATACCTTATACTTGCATGTTTGCATCCATTCATTTGTGTTGCATGTACCGAGGCTCGGTGCATCATTCAAACTGCATTGCAATTTCAACACTTATTTGAACACGTGTTTAAAAGCATGTTATCAAATTGAACTAAATCATATGCCATATTAGTAGTCGAGCCTATTAATTTCATATTGCATATGTTGCATTAGGCATCTTACATAGTTAGGAATCATGCATATTTTTCTAACTCTTTTGTCCATCCTAGCTTGGAGTACTAGGTGAGTTTTAGCTTTAGCATACTTGCATGAGTGTAAGTGATTGCCATGACTAGCATGCTTGCCATGAGGCTATGTGCTTAAATGATAAACTGTATGAATGCCTGCAGATGAAGGCTTGTTGTTTGAATTGGAAAAATTTGACGAATGAATGTTTTAAGTCCACTTTGTTGTGGCAAATCATGTTTTAAGTCCACTATGTTTGGTGGAAAATCCTCATTTTTAAGCCCACTTGAGGTGGCAAATTCAAACCATTTTCGAAAACAAACATGAGTTAAAATGTTCCAATTCTTGCGATGTAGTCTATACTTGCTTATGTGCATCACATAGTAAAGCTAGTTTAATAACCGGAATAAAAATGCATAATGTTTATAAAAAGCATATCATGATTAGTAGAGGCCGATTTTGATCAAGCGAGCGGAGGTGCTCATTTCAAGACCTTCCCCTCTCGTACCCAAGTTCCTGAGCTGAGGCAACTTTGGTGATGACGGACACGTGGCTGTAGGCCGCCCGAACTCCGCTCCGTGTGTGAGGGCACGAATTGTAGTTCATAGCTACTACAGTTCGGACTCAGGTCACAGTTCTGAATCTAATCTCACAAAATGCAATGTAAGACTGATAAATCACCAAAGAGTCCAAATCCGGCAAATTGTTTTGGAAAATTGATTTTAATCAAAAAGCGCCAAACATGGACTGCTTTGCCAGATTTTAGAGTCGCCACCTAAATATTTTATTTTGAAAAATTTAGAAAACCCTGACTCGTGCCTAAGGCCGCGTGTCCGTCATCACCAAACTGGGGAACTTGGGTACGAGAGGGGAAGGTCATGCAATGAGCACCCCCGCTCGCCCGATCAAAGATCAGCCTTTACTAACATGATACATTGTTTTTGAAAACACATGTGTTCTTATTCCGGTTTATTAGACTAGCTTAGTACGTGATGTGCACAGCATACAGGTATAGACTAAATCGCTCAAGTTGGAACAAAACATCTCATGTTTGTTTGTTTGAAAATGGTTTGAAGGTGCTACTCGCAAGTAGGCTAAGACGCGGATTTGTCACTCTCAAGTGGGCTTAAGAAAACATGATTTTGCCATCTCAAGTGGGCTTTAAAACTCGCATTTTGATGAATTGTCCCAATTCAAGCAATGCAGCCTTCATCCACAGGCATTCATGCAGTTAAACAGATAAGCAGTTAGCCTCATGGCAAGCATGCTAAACATGGCAACACTTACATGCATGCAAGGATGCTAAAGCATAAACACTCACAGTGCACTCCGAGCCAAAACAGAGAACTAGTTAGAAATATGCATGATCCTAGCTATGTCAACAATGCCTAATGCAACACATGCAAAATGCAACTAAGTAGGCTCGGCTATCTAAGATGTCATGTAAATGCAACTTGATAACACGTATTCAATTTGGAATTGAAATACAATACAGTTTGTATGATGTGCCGAGCCTAGTGCATGCAAGATAGATGAATGGATGCAAACATGCGAAGTATAAGGATGCTAATTGAAATATGCCCTAAACCTAACCATCGAAAGCAGATAAGTAAAAGGGAGAAAGAAATGGGTGTTGGAAGACATGCATCACACACAAGTACACTTATTACAACAGTTGTGCCCTCTGACGGAGGGTTTGAATAATAAGCTAACTAGCTAATCTAAGCTAATTAAACTAATTATTATAAATCAAAACTAATTAACTTACAAGTTAACTAATTATTACAAAACAAGCTAATTAACTAACTACACTAGCTAATTAAATACAAATGAGTAGCTAAACGCATTAACTACATAAGCACAAAACCAAAGTGTAAGCTAGCTAAACAAAGTAGTAAAAAGGAGCCTTGGAGCGAGAAGCGCATGCATGCTCGGTCGCCTCGTTTGAAAATCCATTACGATGCCCCAATTTGCCTCTATTTGCATTTGTTCTCAAAACACTGCACAAGCTTCCAGATAGCTTCTACTCCATCATGGAGACCTCCAGGAGCATTTTCGACCACTTATTGGTGGTGTAGACCACCTGCCGACCACTTACCTTTGCTGCAGACTAGAAAAAGTGGTCGGCCAGCCACTTTTACTAGTGTGCCGACTAGAAAATTCTGCACAACTCTGGTTTGCTGCAACAGAGAACAAGAAGGGGCATGGCGATGTATTTGCAAGATATGTATGCACAACCACTCTCCCTATCATTTCTTAGGCTCAAGGGAGTGTAGTTCTCGACTCTCAGGCCACCAACTGAGCATCGCAATGCACGATGGCCGAGAAGCCAAGATTGCATGAATCGATGTAAATGAATGCACAAATAACAAATAAAGCCTTAAACTCTATCATGCATGATCAAGAGCATCGGCGATCGGGAAATGAGACGCGTTTCATCACTTCAAGTATGAAACGCCCCTCGTTTCTCGTGTTTGGACTAACACCCTATTCAAACACAATGCAATGCATGCATGATCAACTTATCAAATCTAATGGCATGCAAACTCAATGCAATGTACGCAAACATAATGCAATTCAACAAGCATGTAAACATAATGGTCATGGCAAGGGCTAAGTAATGCAACACTCAATGGACCAAACCAATCTCAAACAAGCTTCATGCATGCCAAGACAATGGCCAAAACATGCTGAAAGTGAAGTCCAAAAGCATATACAAACATGCATGCCAATTGGCTCAAGAATTAAAGCATTAAGGTGCAACTCTCAAGAGCACTTAAAGAGTGACAAACATGGAAGTGTGGCAACACTATAAGCTCTGAAATCATGTATGAAATGGTGCCAAACCACTCAAACAACCCAAGTATGTCATGCAAGAAGGCTTAAGGCACAAGGCTACTCAAGGAGACTACACAAGAGGCATGCGATACATGGCACAAATGATTGAACCAATTATGGACAGAGCTCAAATAGGTCAAAATAAGGACCAAAACATGCTGAGATGGGAGTTCACAAATCTAGACAAGCATGCATACGCATTGGTCCCCAAACAAGGCAATAATGCATAACCCTTGAAAGCATTCAAAGAGTGAAAAAGTGGGAACATGGCAATGCTATATGCTCTGAAATAACATGGTAGATGATGCCAAATCATGCACATGTCACAAATGAAGCATGTTATGGTGCTCAAAACTCAAAGCTAGCAAGGCTAATTGCACTACAACTATGCAATACATGAACCATATGGCCAAGGCAACCCAAAACAATCCTAGAGCATGTCAAAATGATGCTAGAACATGTATGGACTAGAGCCAAAACAAGATAGCATGAAGGGCATGAAGCATGGAGTATGCAAGGCCAATAAGAAGGATTGCACTACACCTACCAAAACCAACCATGAGATGACTTTCCCAATGAAAATCAGCGTTATGGCTTATCAAATTAACACCAAAAATGGGCTAATACCAAGTCAATACATGCTAGAATAACAAGCTCACTCATTAGGTATGCAAGGCTAGTAAAGAGGACTTACACTACAAGTGTAAGAAACAAATGAGGGATGTCTTAACCAACCAAAAACAGAGTTGTATCATGGAAAAACAACACCAAAAACACACTGAAATGATGGCCCAAAAGGCTAGGCAAGATGGCATGCACAATGGCTCATATTTAAGGCATAAAGCACCGACCCTCCAAAGCATTGAAAGAGTGAAATATGTGAGTATGTGGCCACACTACATGTACTAAAATCACATATCAAATGATGCCAAATCATGGAAATAGCCCAAGCAATGCATGCTAGTGGCTTGGAAACTCAAAGCTAGTGAGCATGAATGAACTATAGCTATACAAAGCAAGGCATGCATGGCCCAAAAAACTCAAATCAGAGCTTAAGCATGGTAAAACATGAACAAAAGCTTCTTGGAGTTGAGCCAAAACATACTAGAATGATGGTCCAAAAGCATGATGCATGTTAGGCTAGCATGCAAGATTACACTACAAGTGTAGAATGCATGCAAGTGCTGACTCAACCAAGCTAAAATAGAGGTATGCCATACTGAAATAAGGCTAAGAATATGCTGAGATGGGGCTAATATATGCTAGATAAACATGCTCAAACATGAGGTTAATAAGGCAAGCATTCAAGATACAAGGAGAGGGGATAACCCCTTCCTATTTGGGACCTCAAAACACACTTTCCACCACTGAAATTCCTCTGAGTTTCAGTGGTGAGAAGGCCCAAAAGAGGTGGTCCCAATAGCTTAAAAGGATAGCACAAAAACAAGGTCAAACAAGGCACAAGAGGGGGTAGACCACCCCCAACACCAACAAGGCCTTAAGCAAACATTTAGAACACTTGAAATCAGAACTTTTTGTGGTTAAAAGTTAGTCCTAAATCAACATGAAAATAAAGACAAAAGCTTAAAAAAAAACCAAGGTTTAAGGGGTTAGAAACTCACCCTTGAAGAACAACTTCAAAGCTGCAACTCCAGCAACTTTTTTTGAGCTCAAACCAATCCAAAAACACTAAAACCAGCTTCTAGGTGCCTCAGCAACAAAAGTGTGGTGTTTTACTATGTGCTTGTGTGCAAAAGTGTGAAGAATAGGCACTTTTAAACACAAAACAAGAAAGAAAGGAGGAATTATAGAGATAGATGATATGTATAGCTCAAAGCACTTTTTTTCTAACCCTGGAGAAGGGAGAGAGGGCCTCCCTTTTATAGAAAATCAAGCCTCAAGCTTGTTTGTTGAACAAGCTTGAAACTAGATGCAATCCCTTATGGAGGATGGTTTCTGTGCTCACCAGCTGTCACAACTGGCAAGAAAATATCTGCAGGAAACTGCAGGAAAGCTGCCGACCATTTTCGACCACTTGAAGTGGTCGACCGACCACTTAAACTGGTCTGCAAGAAGACCAACTGGTCAGCAAGGGGGAGAGGTGGTCTACACACAAAAAACAAGGTAGTGGTAAGGCTGCCGACCACTTTTGGTGGTCTAAAGACCACCAAGACTAGTTGGCCGACTAGAAAACTGGCGGGCGGGAAAGAAAAGTGGTTTTTAGGGAGAGAAACTGGTCTACAACCCTTATTCCACCCTCCAAGAAAGGAAAACAAGGTTTGTGCCAAAAACAAACCAAAAAGGATGAAAGACGACAGTCCGCGGGACAAGGCGCGCAGCCGGAAGCCTCGAAAACTAGTCTACGGACACCAAAAGTGGTCTACAAGGGAAAAGTGGTCTACGACCAAAAAAAGGGGTCTCCAAAACCTCAGTGTCCCTCTAGGAAGAGGCAATAAGGCATGGTCCAAAAACCAAGCCAAAATGAGAACATTAAGCGGTTTCGAGATAAGGCGCGCGACCGAAGGCTCCAAAAACTGGAAACTAGTCTCCAAGAGGGAAAAGTAGTCTATGACCACAAAAAGTGGTCTCCAGACCTCTATCTCCCTCCAGGTAAGGGAAAACAAGGTTTGGTTTAAAACCAAACCAAAAGGGAAATAAGACAAGGCGCTCGACCAAAGGCTCCGGAAACCAAAAACTGGCCTACCAGAGGGAAAAGTGGTCTACGATCACAAAAAGTGGTCTATGGACCTCTCTCTCCCTCCAGGAAAAGGTCAACAAGGCCTGGTCCACAAACCGAGCCAAAACACAAAGAGTTCAGAGGCCCAGAGGCAAGACACTCAGCCGAAAACTTCGAAAACTTGAAACGAGCACGAACACGCACAATCATCGAGCGCTCAATCGATGATGTCTGAGCCTTAAGGTCGGTCAAAATGGGGTGTCTACAGTGGCCTTTGGCATGAGTCAGGGTTTCCTAAATTTCCCCAAAAACAAAATATTTAGGTGGTGACTCTGTATTTGGCAAAGTAGTCCAATTTTGGCATTATTTGATTGAAAATTGATTTGTCTAAGCAAAGTGGAAAGCACTATAAATTTGTGCACATGCCAATACAGGGAACTCTAAATGGTCGCTTTGTCCGTGAGGGAGAAGATTTTCCATTTTGCAGCTTTCCTGAGCCATGGTTGAACCCTAAGAAGCAACGTCTGCCTGGCTTTGAAATTTTCTTCAACCTACAGCTGCAAGAGGATGAAGCCGTAGAAGAATAGACTGAATTAACTGCTAAGGCAGAACAGAGTATAGAGGATGAGTCCAACGACAATGAACTCGAGATGGGGGCAGCACTGGCATGTCTCATTTCGGATCCTCAGATCAACCCGGAGAGCTTGAGGGATGACTTCACCATTTCCATGATCGGAGATCAATCTGGTGTAGACCCTTCCCGTGGTATTCTGGATGCATCTAACGCACCATCCCTCACTTGGCAGTTCGAGGAGGGCTTCCTATCTAGTAGTTCTGAATCAGGTAGTGAGCCGGAATCTGATTCCACAGAGTCTGTGGAGTCGGAATCAGATTCCAGTTCTTCTGAGTCTGAGTCCGGTATTCCTGGGATTGATAACTTGGATGTCGAAGTTTTGTCTAGGTCGTCTTTTTCATTTTCTTTTGAGTCAGTTGTAACCGAGGAATTAGATGGGTTGGACCTGTTGAATGAGAATGCTGCGATAGATTTTGAGTACTTTTCTGTGCCTCTTGTGTATTGCATTGATCATGACTTTAAAATTTTGATAAAAACGATGAAGAAGGAATTCATCCGATTTTGAAACATTTGATTGATTGAGAGGAGGAGAGGTTTTTAAAACCCCTTGCTGATGAAATCACTGCAATTAATGTGCGTACTGAGAATGATCCGTGTTTGGTCCAGATCGGGTCCACGTTGTCTTCGGAGTAACGCAAGCGCTTAGTCGCTTTATTAAAAGATTTCAAAGATATTTTCGTGTGGTCCTATGAAGACATGCTTGGAATTGATCCTGAGATTGTACAGCATCGGATCCCTTTCGACGCCGAGGCCCGACCCGTCAAACAGAAGTTACGGAGAATATGCCTGGATTTGGCTTTGAAGATTAAGGAGGAGGTCACCAAACAGATAGATGCATGGTTTTTACTGGTATTTGAGTACCCAACGTGGTTGGCCAACATTGTTCCGGTGCCGAAGAAAGATGGCAGAATTTGGGTGTGTGTGGACTTCAGAGATCTGAACAAAGCTAGTCCGAAGGACGACTTTCCTCTACCGCACATCGATGAATTGGTGGACTTCACCGCATGTGTGATAACCCTGGTCCATATTATGCTAATTAATCTTAATTGTGATTGTGATTATGTGTTTGATATGATTTTGAATGCCATTTATGTGAATATATGTGGTTTTGAATTTCTATCTGTTCACCGTAGGAAAATCTGTTTGATTATCTACTTTAGAATTTACATTGAAGGCCTTATCGGCCACAAAAATCGAAATTGACTACGCCATTGTGACTGGCATAATTTTTAGAGCCTACGGTGAAATTTAATTGAAAATTGATTCGGATCAAAATAATTAGATTCAGAACGATTAATTAAGTGCTATTATTTAGCTATGATCAAATTTGATTAAAGAAGCCTATATAAAGAACCCAATTACACTTAAGCTCATTCTTTTGAGCTCAAAGAATCTGAATTTGCTCTTTAGAGAGAGAGGGAACCAAAATTAGAGAGAGAGAAGGGCCAATCTTGAAGATCTTGCTAAGGAGCTCAAGCTTTGAAGAGCTAGTCTCAAGAAATTGCTACTATTTGGAAGATTGAACCCTAGGTGAGCATTTGAGCATAAATTCATGAGTATAAGTTTGTAAATTTGTGTATTCAAACTAGTTGGGTAATCAAGAACATAAATTGGGATGAAATTGAAGAATTTAAAGCTTATATGTACATGTATGTATAAAATTACCATGATTTTGCATAATCAAGCATGTATCAAGTTGAATATGGAAATATGAGTATTGAAGCATACATGCAAGTATAGTTTTGTTGATTTTCATGGTTATGAGCATCATTGGTGCTATTTGAAATGGAATTAAAGTCAAAAATTGACATGCATGTTTGATTATTGGAGATATGGAGCTTATATGAGGTTTGAATGCATGAGCCTTGATTATACAAAGAAATGTTGATTAATTTTGAAGATTGGACCATGATTTTGAATGATTGGCCTCATGTTGCTTACATCCATATGCTATATAATATATTTGCATGTTTTGAACCAAAATTATGAGTTTTGGACCTTTGGAGGTCAAGTTTGAACTTGAAGAACAGTTCTGGAAAACCCAGAATTTGGTATGTTTGCTCGAGCGGGGAAAGCGCCGCTCGAGCGTGAAATGCAAGCTCCCAGAACTTTTTGCAGACATGGGTGTACGCTTGAGCAGGGAGATTCACGCTCGAGCGGGGAGCCATGTAGTGTGACCTTCCGCTCGAGCGTCCAAATTCACGCTCGAGCGTAAAAATGAGGTAACCAGTACTTTTGCAAACCATAAGGTCCGCTCGAGCGGCGGAACCCACGCTCGAGCGGGGACCCCTGTTTTAGAAATTTTGTAAAGGTGTTCTGTGTTTCGTTTCCCATTCTCTTTCATTTCTAAGCACTCTTAGGCATGCATTGAGCATCATAAATGAGTTAAAAAGATAAGAAAGAAGCCTAAGCGGAATGTATGAATTAAGAACAAATTAAATTGTTTATGACCCATTGTGTTCATGAAATGTGTAGGGTCGAGCTCCAAGGCAAATCCGCCGATAGAACACTGTGAGTAATATCTTAGTAAAGATATTTTGAAGTATGTTAATTGTCCAATTGCTTATTATAAGTCTTATATGTTTGTTAATTTGAATTGTGGACAAATGTTTGTTATACCAATGAATGGGCCAGAGGCCGTTGGATATGAATGAATGGGCCAATGAATGGGCCAAAGGCCGTTGGATATGAATGAATGGCCCACAGGCCGTTGGATATGAATGATTGGGCCAAAGGCCGTTTGACATACATGAATTAATTGGGCTCGAGGTCGTTCGTTTAAGAACAAAGTGGGCCAGAGGCCGTTTGATATGTTCGGGCTTGAATTGCCTAATGTACTAAATAATACACGAAGTAGGATACTAAATGGGTCCAAGGCCATTTGATATATGTGAATATTATTCGTGTACTTTCTTTATTTGATATTATTCACTGAGCTTTTGCTCATGCTCTTTCATGTGTATGTAGGTGAGCCAAGGGGTGTCCAAACCCAGCCTCGGTGAAATATGTGAGAAACAGTCAAGGTTTTGAAGAGTCAGCCCAACGTATCACACACGAGACTTGTCTTCACCTCTTTTGTTCTTTTGTTATAGTTTTGTTATGTTGGCGAAAATATTGGATTACTTTTGTATATAAACTTTGGGTTTGACTGACTTAGACTTGAATGATCCTGTATGTACAGTTTATATGTTAACTTCCCTTTGATGTGAGTTATTAACGAATACTTATGTGAAATGTTATGATGTGCATATAAGCACATCTCTATGGACAAGGTTTTAAATTTGCTTCCGTTTGGCCCCTTTACTCTGATGAGTTATGTCTTATATGGTTTGGGGCTATAGGTAATCACTTGATTACTGGCCGGTTATATCCTTAACCCATAGGGGTGGGTTCGGGTCATGACAGCAGGCCATGCACTACTCTCCTTCATGGATGGATTTTTTAGGATTTTCCGAGGATAGAGAGAAGACTGCCTTCACCACGGCATGGGGAACCTACTGCTACAGGGTCATACAGTTTGGGCTGAAGAATGCTGGGGCGACTTATCAGAGGGCTGCAACCACCATTCTGCATGATATGATCCACAAAGAGGTTAAGGTTGAGGTGTACGTGGACGACATGATTGTCAAGTCCAAAGAAAGAAAGGGCCACTACACCGCCTTAGAGAAATTCTTCCAACGGATCAGGAAGTACAGATTGAGGCTGAATCCACAAAAGTGTACCTTTGGCGTAACAGCAGGGAAAATGCTGGGGTTCTTGATCACACAGAGAGGCATCGATGTTGATCCTTCCAAAATCAAGGCCATACTAGAAATTCCACCACCAAGGACTGAAAAAGAAGTGCGAAGCTTTCTGGGTAGAGTGCAATTCATAAGACGGTTTATTACAAAATTAACCTTAACTTGTGAACCACTTTTTGGTCTCCTGAAGAAAGGAAAAAAACTCCAATGGGATGACCGATGCCAGGTTGCTTTTGAGCAGATCAAGTAGTATCTATAGAATCTGCATGTGTTGTCACCGCCAGAATCGGGAAAGCCCCTGATTTTGTATCTGTCAGTAACAGACACAACGATGGGATGCATGTTTGCGAAGGAATCTGAGGATAGGGTGGAGAAAGCCATCTACTACCTGAGCAAGAAAATGATGGACTATGAAACCCGTTACACTCCCCTAGAGAAGGCTTGCTTAGCCTTGGTATGGGCTACCAAGAAGTTGAGGCACTATCTGTTAGCTCACTTTGTAATACTGGTTTCGAGATTAGATCCTATCAAATATCTCTTTGAGAAACCAGCGCTTACGGGTAGGCTAGCTCGTTGGCTGCTTCTTCTCTCTGAATTTGATTTGAAGTATGTCACTCGCAAGTCTGTTAAGGGGAGAGCAGTGGCAAAGTTCCTGGCAGACCACCCAGTGGAAGGGGATAAAGATGTAGAATACCTATTCCCAGATGAAGCTATTCTGCAGGTCGAGGAAGAAACCCGGACAATGTACTTCGACAGAGTGTCAAATCAATATGGATATGGGATAGGTGTGTTACTGATAGCACCCGACAATTCCCATATACCTTTAGCCTTAAAACTCCGATTCAAAGTATCAAATAATGAAGCAGAATACAAGGCATGTATCGTTGGTTTGGAAGCCGCCCTGGAACTAGGGGCAAAAAGGTTGGACGTCATTGGGAACTCAAACCTGGTTGTATCTCAAGCAAATGGAGACTGGAAGGTCAAAGAAGAAAGGATGAAAATTTATCACCAGACCTTGGATATTCTGATTCCTCGATTTGAGAAGCTAACCTTCACTCATCTTCTAAGAGAGAACAATAGGTTTGTCGATGCCTTATCAACTCTATCATCAACGATAGACATCCCTTTGGGAGTCCGGATGCATCCGATTATTATTGAACAGAGATATATGCCAGCCTACGAGTTTATTGCCGCAATAGATGAAGTACAAGATCAAAATCCTTGGTATTATGATATCTGGAACTTCTTGGAAAATGAGGTTTATCCACTATGGGCAAATGCCAAAGATAAAATGGCAATATGGCGGATGGCCGTTCAGTTTATCAACTGCGGGGGTAAGTTGTACAAACAAGGTCATCTGGGAATGCACAAGCTGTGCGTCGATGCAGAAGAGTCAAAGCGCCTAATGGAGGCCATCCATGGGGGAGAGTGTGGAACACATATGAGTGGAGTAATGATGGCCTGGAAGATTCTTAGGCAAGGCTACTACTAGTCAACCATAGAGGAGGATTGTATCGGTTTTGTTTGGCGATGTCACAAATGTCAAATCCATGCAAATTGCATGAATATTCCACCGTCGAAGCTGTACAATATGACTTCACCATGGCCTTTTTCAGTCTGGGGGATTAAGGTTATTAGGGCAGTTACGCTGAAAGGATCAAATGGGCATGAGTATATCCTGGTGGCAATAGACTATTTTACAAAGGGGGTGGAAGTTGTAGGCTCGCCTTTTTTAGCGCCCCTGCCCTTTCGGAAAAGGGTTTGAAAAGAAAGGCCCTCATAGTTTGGACTCTACCTGTGGTTCTAAATCTAGTCTTACAAGTGTGCAATGTGAAACTGATAAACACCAAAGAGTCCAATCCAGAAAATCATTTTGGAAAATCAATTTGGAATCAAATAATGCCAAAACTAGACTGCTTTGCCAGATTACAGAGTCGCCAGAGTCGCCACCTAAATATTTTATTTTTGAAAAATTTAGGAAACCCTGACTCGTGCCAAAGGCCACATGTCCGTCATCACCAAAGTTGCCTCGGCTCGGGAACTTGGGTACGAGAGGGGAAGGTCCTGAAATGAGCATCCCCGCTCGCCCGATCAAAAGATCGGCCTCTACTAATCATGCTATGTTATTTTATAAACATTATGTGTTCTTATTCCAGTTATTAGCTAACTTTACTATGTGATGCGCACGCATACAAGTATAGACTAGTTTGCTCAATTTGGAACAATTCAACTCATGTTTGTTTTTGAAAAATGGTTTGAATTTGCCACCCTCAAGTGAGCTTAAAGATACGGATTTGCCACCTCAAGTGGGCTTAAAACATGATTTGCCACTTCATAAAGTGGGCTTAAAACTCGTATTTGTTGATTTGTTCCAATTCAAACAACAAGCCTTCATCCACAGGCATTCATGTATTTTAGCATTTAAGCACATAGCTTCATGGCAAGCATGCGAAACATGGCAACATGGCAATCACACTCATGCAAGTATGCTAAAGCATAAAACTCACCGAGTACTCCAAGCCAAAACAAAAAACTAGTTAGAAAGAATGCATGATCCTAACTGTACAAGATGCCTAATGCAACACGTGCGATGATGCAATAAACAGGCTCGGCTACTAATATGACATTTACAACACTTTGATAGCATGCTTTGAAACACGTATTCAAAGAAGTATTGAAATGACTATGCAGTTTGAATAATGTGTCGAGCCTTGGTGCATGCAAGACAAATGAATGGATGCAAACATGCGAGCATAAGATATGCTAATTGAAATATGATCTCTAATCTAACCATCGAAAGCGGTTAAATAAAAGGGAGAAAGACGCAGGGTTGGACGACATGCACATACACACGTACACTTATTACAACATTGCGCCCTCGCGAAGGAGGGTCCGAATGAATGAGAGCTAAGCTAATCTAAGCTAAGCTAATCAAACTAATCTAATTAAACTAATTATTACAAACCAGTTGAATAACTAGCAAGCTAATTACTAATTATTACAACACTTAACTGATTAGCAAACTGGTTAATTAAACAAATTCATACTAACTAATCATGCAAAGCACTGAACTACACTGCCTCAGCTCTACTTTGGGAAGTGGAGGATGCATGCACTCGGTTTTCGCCCCGAAAAGCCCTCTAGTTTTGCTCTTGAGAGGCTCTGTTTGCAGGGTTAACCATACTCCAAAATCTTTCTGTTCCACCTTACCAAAAACTTGATGAGGATTGCACCAGCGGCCTGTCGGCCATGGGAGGTTGCTACCGGCCCAATGCCGGCCAAAAATGTGCCTTAGCGGCCAAGAATGAGCCACTGCCGGCCACTGGTGCTCTAAGTCACCACACTGCAACAGAGCACAAACAGAGGAAAATTGAGGTTTTTCCAAGGGTTTATTTGTATTGTGCCTCTCCTTATCATCTCAAATCCTCAAAGGGGTGGTACACTTGGATCCAAAACCACCAACCAAGCATCTTCGATGCATGATGGTCAAAGAACCAAGGAGTACAATTTCATTGTATACAAAAAAACAAGACTCAAGACCATCACCTCATTATGTGTGATCAAAGGCAATGTAGACCAAGGAGATTGGCTTATTTCATCACTTTGAGTATGAAATGCTCCAATCTTCCTTGTGTTCAATATAACGTCCAATTGAACACATGTAATGCAACACAACATGCTTATCTTGCTCAAGTTTTACTTGTCACTTTTGTTTACTTATTTTAGTTACCGATCCATTCTTTAACCAGTTAGTCCAAAAGTGAGAGTCCTCTAAAGAGAAAGAAGCGTCAACCAAAGGATGATGTAAGACAAGAGAGAGATCATGCCTTTGGTTAGTAGAAACCCTCAAAAGAGGATTAAAACTATTAAGCACAAATCTCAATCTCATGCTTAAAGAATCCCAAGCTTGAAGCAACTCTCAAAAGCAATAGAAAGAGTGAAACAAATGAGAATGTGACAGAGCTATATATGCTGAAATTACATGCAAAATGACACTATAACATGCAACCAACTCAAACAACTCATGTTTAAAGGCCTAAAACAATGAGCTAGTGAAGATCACTACATTATAAGCATGCAATACAAAGCTCAAAAGGTAAAAACACTTCAAAACAATCCTAAAACAACCTAAAAGGAGTCCTAAAACATGTTTGAAGTAAGCTAAAAAAAATAGCTAGAATAAGAGGCCAAAACATAGCACAAGCTAAATTATTAAGCACAATTGCTCTACAAGCATACAAAGCAAGCCTCAACTGCTCTAATTAGCCCAAAACAGAGTTGAAACATGCCAAAATAAAGCCTAAAACATGCTTGAATTAAGCTAGGTTAAGTTAGAAAATCATGCTAACATGTGAAGCAACCTAGGCATGGAAGCAAAACACAAGGAGAGGAGGCTAGCCCCTCCTATTTTGGACCTCAAAACATGGTTTTTACCACTAAAAATTCTCTAAAATTTAGTGGTTAAAAGGGCCAAAAAAAGTTGATTTAAAAGCTTTGAAACACTACGCCAAAACAGGGCATTAACGGCGATTTTTTTAACGGCGGTTTTGTTACCGCCGTTTAAAGATACTATTAACGGAGGTAACGAAACCGCCGTTAATACCACTGTTAATGTATCTTTAACGGCGGTTTTCGTTACCGCCGTTAACAAAACTGTCGGTAATGAACCTTTAACGGCGGTAATGAAATCGCCGTTAAAACACCGCCGCTAAAGCCATTTTTAAACGGCGGTAATGAAATCGCCGCGAAAGCCCTCTCATTACTGCCGTTAATGACAGCGGTCTTTGTCGGCCGAGCTTCGGCGGAGCTCCGGTGAGTGTTGACCACGCGCGGCTAGGATTGAACATGACCATCTACAATAAAGTAAAAGTAATGTTTAAATATTTATTTAGGAAATATATTTCATGAAGAGTGGCTGTGGTGGAGTGGTTAGTGTGGGTGGATGAGAGGTTGAGGGTTCAAGACTTGGGGAGTGCAAGAAGAAAGAATTATTTTTTGAAAAATTTGAACCTATTTACAACGGTAAAGAACTGCCATTTTTGGTCTTATATTACCGCCGTTTTTGGTCGACTTTTAACGACGGTAATTTACCTTTTTATGACGGTTGTACTTTTTCCGACACGCGCATAAACGGCGGTAACGAAACCGCCGTTAATACCGCCATTAAAGGCTTTAACGGCGGTTTTACAGCCTTTAACGGCGGTAAAAAACCGCCGCTAAAGCCCAATTTTGGCGTAGTGAAAGATGGCAAAACAACTTAATAATCAAGCAACAAGAAAGGTGGACTACCCCTAACTCCAATCAAACCTCAAACCACCATTTTAGACCATGAAAATAGAGATTTTTAGAGGTCAAAGCCAGCCTCAAAATAGTATGTAAAGATGGCAAAACAAGTATTTAAATTAAGCTTAAAACACAAGTGTTCTACCTCTCGAGGACAAGATGCAATTTAGGCACCAAAATCAAGCCAAACCAAGCCAATATCCTTTTCTAAAGCTCAAAGAGGGCCTCAAGTAACCTCAACTCAATGGTGATCAAGTTTAATCAAGGGTTCATATGCAAGAGTGTAGAGAATTTAGGCTATAAGGCACAAAATATCAAGAGAGAGAATCCTAGAAAAAGAGAGAATTTTTTTGTCTTCAAAATTTTCTAACCCCCCCCACATGCAAGAGAGGGCTTCTATATATAGACAATGCAAAATCCCCTCATAAAGATCCAGCCACACACGTGTTGGAAGATGCTTCAATCTATGCAAACAGCTGGCACAAAATATCACAAACTATCTGCTGATACACTGGTGGCCGGCCGACCAGGGCACATCTATGGCCGGCAGGCCATCAACAACATCATGCTGAAAGGACCTAAACATGGTCCAAAGCTGAGACATAATGGATGCAGGGTTTGGAAAACTCAAACCTATGGCGTTCTGTTGTAGACTTCGAGCGCTCGACGAGTAATCAAACTCATCATCGGATGTACCTACAAGAACATCCAAGTCTTGAGGACGGTCAAAAATGGGGTGTCTACAGAAGCCCAGTTCTATGCAGTGCTGAAAGCATCACATGTTGTCAAGTTTATTAGGAATAACATCATTTGTCGTTATAGGGTCCCAAACGAGATTATTTTACATAATGGTTCCCACTTCAAGAAGGAAGTGATAGACTTGTTGGAGAAATACAAAGTGGCTTTTCATAAGTCGTCCACATATCGGCCACAAACCAACAGAGTTGTTGAGGCCACCTATAGACGTGCCCGAACGTTCCGACTCCGCGCGCGAACGACGCGAAATCTATTTTGTTCATTAGCTACTACAGTTCGGACTCAAATGTCACGGTTCTGAATCTAATCTCGCAAAGTGCAATGCAAGACCGATAAATCACCAAAGAGTCCAAATCTGGCAAATCATTTTGGAAAACTGATTTTTATAAAGAAGTGCCAAACATGGACTGCTTTGCCAGGTACAGAGTCGCCACCTAAATGTTTTATTTTTGGGAAAATTTAGGAAACCCTGACTCGTTGCCTAAGGCCACGTGTCCATCATCACCAAAGTTGCCTCGGCTCGGGAACTTGGGTACGAGAGGGGAAGATCATGCAATGAGCACCCCCGCTCGCCCGATCAAAGATCGGCCTTTACTAACATGATATTTTATTTTTGAAAACACATGTGTTCTTATTCTGGTTATTAGCTAGAATTACTATGTGATGCACACAACACACAAGTATAGACTAGATCGCCTAAGTTGGAACAAAACATCTCAGGTTCGTTTGTTTGAAAATGGTTTGAAGGTGCTACTCGCAAGTAGGCTAAGACGTGGATTTGCCACCCTCGAGTGGGCTTAAGAAAACATGATTTTGCCACTCTCAAGTGGGCTTAAAACTCGTATTTCAATGAATTGTCCCAATTTAAGCAATCTAACCTTCACTCACAGACATTCAGGCAGTTAATCATATAAGTAGTTAGCCTCATGGCAAGCATGCTATCATGACAATCACGCACACAGATGCAAGATGCTAAAGCATAAAAGCTTACCTAGTACTTCGAGCCAAAACAAAAGCTAGTTAGTAATCAATGCATGATCCTAGCTTATGTTAAGATGGCTAATGCAACACATGCAAAATGCAACTAGAAATAGGCTCGGCTATTCTAAAATGGCATATGAAATGCAACAATTGATACATGTATTCAAATTGGAATTGAAATACAATGCAGTTGGTATGATGCGCCGAGCCTGGTGCATGCAATACAGATGAATGGATGCAAACATGCGAGCATAGGAATGCTAATTGAAATATGTCCTAAACTAACCATCGTAAACGGTTAAGTAAAAGGGAGAAAGACGTGGGGTTAGAAGACATTCACACACTCACGCACACTTATTACAAAATTGGCCCTCTCGACGGAGAGTCCGAATGAATAATACAAACTAGCTACGCTAAGCTATTCTAACTAATCTAATAATCTAATTAGACTAATTATTACAACACCAAAACTAATTAACTAATAGGCTAATTAATTATTACAATCCAAATTGAAACAAATAGCAACACTAAGCTAAATGAATATTACAAAACCAATTAAATGATTAAATTATATGAACTAATCATGAATACTGAAATGGCCTCGTAGGCAATGAAGAGATGCATGCTCAGTCGGGTCTTCCCGGAAATCTGTTGCCATGCCTCATGTTGCCTCTGTTTGCACTATTTTGCACCTCTGAAAACTATCCAAATCTTTGTGATGCTTTTGAACCACCTCATGGACATCCTAAGAGGCCATTGGCCAAGGGAAAAGGGTAATCGACCACTATTGAGTCCATCAGCCAAAAATTGTTAGCCGATCGGCACTCCAGATAGCCGATCGGCCATCTCTTCCTGCAGATTGCTCCTTTTGCTGCAGCAGAGTACAAACAAAGGCATGGCAATACATTTGCAAGAAAATGTTGTGCAACTACACCCCTTATCATGTTTGAGACTCAAAAGAGTGTAGTACTTAACTCTTGAGCCATCAATCACGCATTTCAATGCATGATGGCCAAAGAGGCTGAGTTACACAATTCAATGTGAATGAAATGCACGAAAATACATAATGCCTTAACCTCTATCATGTTTGATCAAGAGGGTCGGCGACCGAGGATTGAGGCACGTTTCATCACTTCAAGTATGAAACGTCCATCGTTCTTCGTGTTTGGCTTAACACTCCAAACCAAACACAATGCAATGCATGCAACATGGAGATGCTATGCAATGCAATGCAATATAAGCATGCCAAATGCAAATGTAACAAGCATGCAAAATGCAATGCAACCTAAAACATGCAAACATGTAATGTAATAAGCAACATACAAACATGTAATGCAATAAGCATACAACAACAATGCCAACAACAAGCATGCGACAACATGCAATCTAACAAGTATGCAATAACATACAAGATGGATAAGCATGCAACAACACGCAAACTAGCAAGCATGCAACAACATGCAAAGATGGACTTAAACCAAAATGGACAGACCTCAGCCATGCCCAAATCAGTGGCCAAAGTGATGGATTGATGACATGAAATGCAAGACAAGCATGCATGCCAATTGGCCCAAGAATTAAGGCATGAAGACACCAACTCTAAAAAGCACTTAAAGAGTGAAAAGCATGCAAGTGTGACAACACTACATGCTCTGAAATGATGTTAGGAATGATGCCAAATCACACACATAACACAAGCATAGCATGCAAGAAAGCTCAAAGCTTGAAACTGGCAAAGGGACTTAAACCATAGCCATGCAAAGCAAGCCCCAAAGGGCCAAGGACAATCAAAACAGTCCCAAGACAGGTCAAGACAAGACCAAAAGCATGCTTGGACCTGGCCAACACAAGCTAGAACAAAAGACCAAAAGCATGAAGCATGCAAGGCTAACAAAGGGGTGTTACACTACACCTATCAAACCCAAACATGGCATGACTTAACCAATAAAAAAACAGAGTTATGGCATGTCAAAATAAACCCAAAAACCCACTGAGATGGCATCCCAAAAGCTTAAGCAAAGAGGCATGCACGATGACCCACTCTTAAGGCATAAAACATCAACTCTTCAAAACATCAAAAGGGTGGCAAATGCAAGTGTATGGCTACACTACATGGACTGGAATCACATATGAAATGATGCCAAATCGTGAAAATGGTCTAAGCAATGCATGCTAATGACTTGGACACTCAAAGGTAACAAGCTAGATTGAACCAAGGCTATACAAAACAGTGTATGCATGACTAAAATAACATGAAACAGAGCTCAAGCATGGTAAAACATGACTAAAAGCTTCTTTGAGTTGAGCCAAAACATGCAAGAATGATGATCCAAACACAAGATGCATGTTAAGGCAATAGAGAGGATTACACTACAAGTGCATGGTGCATGTAAGAGGATATCAAACCAACCTTAGACAAAGGTGAAGCATGCTAAAACAACACCAAAAAGTTGTTGAAATGGAACCAAAACATGCTAAGCAAACATGCTACCATTATGAGCTATTTATACTAGCATACAAGACACAAGGAGAGGGGGGTGTCCCTCTCCTATTTAAGACTCCAAAACCACCTTTCCACCACTAAAAATCTCCTGGATTTCAGTGGTGAGAAGGTCAAAACAAGGTGGTCCCAACTACCCCCAACACAAAAGTGACCTTAAACAAACATCACAAGCATGAAAAATTAGAACTTTTTGTATTTTAGAGTTAAGCTTAAAACAATATGCAAGTAGGTCTAAAATCTTAAGCCAAAATAAGGGATCAAATGGTAGTTGACTCACCCTTGAAGAACACCTTCAAGAACACAACTCCAGTAGCTTTTCTGAGTTCAAACCAACCCTAAAACACTAAAATCAACTCCTCAACACCTCAGCAACAAAAGGATGGTGTTCTAGTAGGTGTTTGTGTGCAATAGTGTGAAGATTTTACACTTTTGAGCACAAACAAAGGTAAATGAAGAGAGAGAGGTAGAATATAGAAAGAGAGATATACAACTTCTATATCAAATTCTCAGAACCCCTGGAAAGGGAGAGGGGCCTCCCTTCTTATAGAATTTCAATTCTCAATCTAGTTGAACAAGCTTGAGTCTTGAATGCAATCCCTTCATCCATGTGTATGGAGGATGAGAATTGTGCTCACCAGCTATCACAGCTGGCACAAAATATCTGCAAAAAGCAGATGGAAAGGTCTCGGCTCAAAAATATGGCCGATCGACCAAAAGGAGTGCCGATCGGCCAACACTTATGGCCAATGGCAAGAAAACATAGCCGATGGCACAATGCCTTAGCCGATGGGTTGCAGGGATGGCCAATAAGCCACCATTTTCCCTCAGAAACAAAACCACAAGTCCTTGGTCCACAACCAAGCACAAAACAAATAAGTTGAGAGCTCCTAAGGCAAGGCGCGCAGCCGAGACCTTCGGGAACTCAAAACGAACACGAGCATGGATGATCATCGAGTGTTCGAACGATGACGTCCAAGTCTTAAGGACGGTCAAAAATGAGGTGTCTACACCGCCAACAAGAATATCAAGCACATTTTGCAGAAGTTGGTGGAAACCTATAGAGACTGACTAGACAAATTGCCATTTGCACTATAAGAATATAGGACTTCAATTCGGACATCTACTGGGGCAACTCCATATTCTCTAGTTTATGGGATGGAGACTATTTTGCTAATCAAGATAGAAGTGTCGTCGCTGCCGGTTATGGCAGAATGTCAGATAGCAGAGGTGGATTGGCAGCAGAGCAGGTTCGAAAAACTAATATTGTTTAACGAGAGGAGGTTTAAGGAACTATACCACATTCAAGGTTATCAACATAGGATTTCCAGGGCTTTTAACAAGAAAGTTAAGTCCAGGAATCTGAAAGAAGGGGATCTAGTGCTCAAAGACAACCGAGTTCCCATCTACAACCCTAGGGGCAAGTTCAGACCCAATTGGACTGGCCCTTACATTATCAAATCAATCTGGTTGGGTGGAGCTGTCATTCTTATGGACCTAGATGGCTTAGAATTTTCCCAGCCGATCAATATGGACAAGTTGAAAAAATACTATCCTTGAGAGGCTCGCTAGGCCGAAAACCCGGAAGGGCGACCTAGGTAAAAGTTAGAGTACAAAAAATTTAAAATAAGAAAAACTGAGCTCGCAAGGTTGAAAACCTAGAAAGGGTGGCCTTGGCAAAAGTTAGAGCGTAAAAGAAGAGCGTTAAAACTCGAGTGAACCTGAACTGAACTACGTAAGGCTTGGTTTCCATCTTTAAGATACGTAGGCAACTTCATTCTGAAGTTCAGCCATAAACACCTCCACATCAACTGTGTCCATATGTTGATCAAGGCATCTTTGTCTGTTCGTTATTTGAGAATTTGGTTGTGATCCTTACCCTAAAAGAAAATCTGGTTACAGTGCTGAGCAGCGCTATTCAGACTAGGGGCAATTTTCCATTACAGTGCAATGCCATTCAGACAAGGGGCAACTTTCCATTGCTTTTGGATTCGGGGTTGTGCATCTCGAGGATAGATTCCATGTGTGTCAAGTTGTAATCCTTATCGAAAATGGTTTTGAAATTTTTTAATAAAAGTTGATTTTGTTCAAATTAATCTTTTTACAACTTAGACAATTTTTAAACCAAAAGGAAAATTTTCAGTGCTCACAACTTCAATTTCATTGATTTCAATACAAAGTTCTCCAACTCTCGAGATGTATCAAAGTTGCTTTTTATTACATTCATAAAGAAAACTTGAAAGTACATATTAAAGCAATAAACTTGGGGCATGGGTGAGTCAGGTGTTCCTGCGTTCCCTCCCTCAGCTTGTAGAAGCTTCAAATGTTAAAGTGGGCCCAACTTGTGCCTCATCTTCAAGCCAAGTCAAACACTCACTGGAAAGTGCACAGTTGAAACTAGGGGCAGGAGCTAGAAGCTCTCTTGTCCTCCAAGTAGCTAGATATCGAGCCAATTGTGAGCCTCAGATGAAGAATGAAACCGGGTACTCTACCCCCTACTCTGGGTAAATCTGGTCGTGACTGAATTGACGCCTGAACCTGAATAGGAAGTAGAATACATAGTGTGTCAAGCCAATTAGCTAAATGCCAGGTTGTCGAGACATGCTGTAGCTCATCTCATGCAGATCAAACCAGGGGCAACGCCAAGCAATGTCAACAGCAGACCTGTTGCACATCCAATGGCTCCACCACCCTTCATTCAGAAAATCAACTAGCTGTTGGTGAAAGAAATGGCCTCGTGCTGAGTACGCAGGGCAAGAGTCCACTACCTTTAACCTGTCCATGAGCCATATCTGGGGAGGGATGAAAAATAAGAGAGATTAAAGAAGAGAGAGGTATATGTTGAGAGAAAAAGTGAGAAAGGGCTTTGAGAGAAAAATAAAGCTTGAATGTTGAGGGATGTGAGAAACACATACTAGATTGAGTGGGAAACATTACCTGAGAAGTAGTGGACTTCCTGTAAATTTGTTTGTCTCTCGCCAATAGAAGGCGTCTAAGCTTATCATGGTCTCAGCCAAAGCTAAATCGATGTAGCTTTTGCCCTTTTTCAGGCCTTTAGCTACCTCAATCAAGCGAATGCTAGACCCTCCGAAACTAGGGCCAAGGAGGAAGTGAGCTAACATACACAAACAAATAGCATGTGCCGAAAACTCTGCCAAAGACGGTCGCTGCGGTCACCAGCGTCAGAAAATCGATGAATGAGACTGGGAATATCCAGCTCTCCATTGTGAATCAAGGATCGAGCCTCATAAAAAGTGAGTCCGCACATCCTTTCTAGAGCTTGGATGTGACCAAAATGAGACTGGGGCAAGATTTCCTTGTCACGCCGGGATTCCATCAAAGCTTGGAATTCTTCAATTTTAGGGCATATCTCTTGCCCCCAGAAACTGAAAACATGTGTGATTGGGTTCCAACACCTAGCCGCGGCGTGAAGGACCAGAAAATACAGTAAAGAACGACTTAGCGGGAATAGTGCATTTATCTCGAAACCCCAAAAATTCATTTTTTTCGAGCCATCCAATGTTGCAATCTAATCGGAGAGTTTTTCGGTAAAGAACGGTTCCATTTGTGGCAAAAACAGAGCAAAAATGAAGAAAATACGAAGCAGAAGATTTTATAGAAGATAAGGCAATCAGTGGAGGCCAGGTGTCAACGTTTTGGAGGTCCTGCACATCGATAGCTAGCAGGGGTGCATTGATGACCGGCAGGGCCTCACCGATGGCCGGCAGGAGGAATAGATGGCCGGCAGACCACCCTTCATGGCCCGCAGGCCTTCCTCTTATGCCTTTTGCTCTTCTTTGTGAGGTACTAGTTAGATGCAGGAGTTTTATTCTGTTAATTGTGTGTTTTGATGTCTTGTTTTGAGTCCTTTCAACTTTAGTAATGTAGACACCCCATTTTTGACAGCCCATAAGACTTGGGCGTTACTAATGGTTTACTTGGTGATAAAAGGTGTGCAAGGCAAAGGTTCAATTTCTTCGGCAATGAGAGGGTCAAATCCCAACTTCACACCCCATTTTGGACCAAAGCTATTTTGAATGGTTTTTAGACCTTAACACCCTCTCTTTCAAAACATTTTTGAAATAAAGTTTCTGCGATGTTCCGAGGCTCACATTTTGTCAAAAAATGCGCTTTTCGATAAACCGAGCAAGGACAAAGTGGAAATGAATGAAAGAGAGATGAAATCTTTGAAAAATCTTTCAAAACACCTTGCTTAGGGGTTTGAAGTTGAAGAAAAGAGGAGAAGAGGGGAGAAGCCAAGTTGGAGAAGAAGATAGGCAAGAATTGCTAAGAGAGGGACGAGCAGTCCTCGCTAAATCAAGCTTATTTGTCTATACACATTGAGTTAAGGTATGAGGCTGCCACCGTTGGAAAGAAGACTCTCAGGGCTTCATTTTTCATTCAAGAATCTCTTAAATCCGGGACCGGAGGGCGGAGATATGATTGGTTGAAGTTGGGCATCATCCCGGTTGGACCGAAACTGAGCAGCCTTCACTAAAACAAGCATAACTTTTTTCACAGTTGGAATTTTGATGCAAGGCGGGTTCCATTGGAAATATTACTTCCGGGGCTTCAATTTTGTCACAAGAATGACCTGAAAATGAGTTCATATGAAGAAGTTATGCCCATTTGAAGTTGGACCTGCAGAGCAGGTTTTTCCTGCCGACCGGCCAAAACAAATGGCCGACCGACCAAATAGATGGCCGACCGGCCAAAAAAGATGGCTAACCGACCAAGTTTGCTAGCCGATGACCTTCCGGAGTATTCTACAGATTGAATGGATGCCAGCTGTGCCAGCTGGAATGCACAGACTCTGCTCCCCATGCACGTGTGTGGCTGTTTTGCACCCTTTGCACCCCTTTTGACCCTTTTTTTTGCACCCTTTGCTCAAAGCTTCTTGAGGAAGCTTTGACCCCTTGTCTTGGCTTCCTTAAGAAGCTTGCACCTTTGTATTAGATTCTTTTAGAAGCTTGGTCCCTTTGACCCTTTTGTATAGCTTCTTTGAGAAGCTTTATGCCATTTTCTTGCTCTATAAAAGAAACCCATCCTCCTCCATTGTTTTGGTTCAGAAAAATCGGACCTAATACATACATATAACATATATATCACCCTCTCTCTCTATATCTCCATCTCTCTCTACATTTGGGTGTGTTAGAGTGTTCAAAGACCCTTGTTCTTGACCTATTGCACCACACCTCATAGCCATACACCACTACCATTGGACAGAGGTTCTTGGGAGGGTTTATTGTGCTCCAAAAGCTGGTTTTTGGCCTCTGAAGCTGCTGGTCTCGAATTTGGTCTTCAAGGGTAAGTTTCTTCCCCTTTTTAGCACTTTCTTGTACCTCATTTTAGCCTATCTTGCTTGCTGATTTGAGCTTGGTGTATAACATAAAAAAGTTTTGTTTTTTTGTGTTTAAGATACTTCATTAAGACCACTTTTGTGTTTGGGGTCGTTTACCCCCTCTTAGGCCTTGTTTGGCCCCATTTTTGTGTGATTTTGGTGAGCTCCGGGACTACCTTGTTTGGGCCTCCTCACCACTGAAATCTTGAGGAATTTTAGTGGTGAGGATGGTGGTTTGAGGTCCTAATAAGGAGGGGGTGACCCTCTCCCTTGTTGCCTTGTTTGTTGCCCTTTTTGGCCTTCCAAAGGGGTTCCTATTTGCATGCTTCCAAGCCTTATTTCAAGCATTTTTTAGTGGATTTTAGGACCCCCATAAGCCATTTCCAGAGTTGGTTTGGTCTTGCTAAATGTCTATCTTGCATGTGCTTAATAACTCCTTGGATGGCGCTCTAAAGTAACTCATCATTTTTGCATGCCATGGTTGCATATGAGTGGTTATTTGGGCCTATTTTCACATGTTTTATTCACTGATTTTCGATGGTTTGGTGAGATTCCATGTGCATCATATACTTTCCATACAACCCATGTTTGCTAGTCAAAGTTGCATGCTATTTTAGTCTATCTTGATAACATCTTTTGGCCATGCTTTGAACTGGAAATATGCATGTTTTGGGACTGTCTTGCATCTGTCTTCATGCTTCATGATCAAATAATGCATGCTTTGTATAGCTATAGGCCAATGCGTATGGCTAATTTTGCGTTTCGGGGCCATTCCATGCATCGGGTGCCATGTTTCCATGATTCGGGGCTGTTTTGTATCACATTTCAGTGCTGGAATTACATGCTTGTATGCCATATTTCATGCCTTGCCATGCCTTGTTAGAGTTGCATACTATGCCTTAGGTTTGGTCCTCGGTTTGTGTGCATGCGTGCACGCATTTCGAGAGTCTCATTTTTCATCTAATGGCCACTAATTTTGGCATGCTTGCAAGCTATCCATGTTAGTTTAAGTCCATCGTCGCATGTTGTTGCATGCCATGTTTGCTTACATGTTTAGGTTGCGTGCCTAGTATACATTGCTCATTTGCATGTTCATGTAGCCTCCATGCCTAGGTTGCATTTCATTGAGCATGCATCCCTTGCCTCTTGATCAATCATGATAGGGGTTGGGGCCCTTTGATGTGTTTTGTGCTTGCATTTCATTTGATATCAAAGTTACAAAACTTGGCCTCTTAGGCCATCATGCATAATTGATGGCCCGAGGGTCGAGGGTCATGCTCCCTTGAGTCCCTTGCATGATAGGGAGTGTTCCCGGGCATACATGTGCTTGAAATTCTATGACATGCATTGTTTGTCCTTGTTGCTGTCAAAAACCAGCTTCTGCAGGAAGTTTCTGCCGACCGGCACTGAAGAATGCCGACCGGCAAATGATATGAGGCCGATGGACTTGAAAGCAGTCGATGGTCATTTCACTTAGCCGGTGGTGTTATGCAGTTCTCATTGAAGATACCCTGAGACTTTGGCAATTTTCAGAGAAGCAGGGCAGCATTAACAGAGGCAGCAGTGGCATGGTATGGGTTTCCGGGCAAAATGGACCGAGCATGCATCATTCGTGCATTCTGAGGCACGGCTGCGGCCACCTTCTGTCTGCATTTATTTTGTTAATTAATTAAGGGTCTGTAATAATTAATTAGCTAGGGTAGTTGATTTGTTATTCGGACTGTATTATTCTTTCGGTCCCTCTGAGCGAGGGCAAATTTGTAATAAGTGTGGGTGCGTGTGTGCATGTCTTCCAACCCCACGTCTTTCTTTCCTTTTATTTACCCGCTTATGATGGTAGACTAGGGCATATTTAAATTAGCATACCTTATGCTATGCATGCGTGCATTCATACATTTGTCTTGCATGCACCGGGCTCGGCGCATCATTCTAACTGCATTTGTACTTCAATTCCAAGTTGAATACGTGCTAATTGTATCATCATCATATGCCATCTTAGAATAGCCGAGCCTGTCTAGATTGCATCTTTTTATGTGTTGCGCTAGTCATTTTTAACATGAACTAGGATCATGCATGTGATTACTAACTAGTTTTTGTTTTGGCACGGAGTACGATGTAAGCATTTATGATTTAGCATCCTTGCATGCGTGTGAGTGTTGCCATGATAGCATGATTACCATGAGGCTAGCTGCTTATGTGATATAACTGCTTGAATGCCTGTGGGTGAAGGTTGGATTGTCTGAGTTGGAATGATTCATTGAAATACGTGCTTTAGCCTACTTGCGAGTAGCAAATTCCAAAACATTTTTCCAAAACAATCGGATATGCAATGCTTATTCCCAAATTAGGCAATCTAGTCTATACTTGTTTGCTGTGCGCATAACATAGTAATTCTAGGCTGATAACCGGAATAAGAACACATGACGTTTTCAAAAACGGATATCACGGTTAGTAGAGGCCGATCTTCAGATCGGGCGAGAGGGGGTGCTCATAGCTGACCTTTCCCAATCGTACCTAAGTTCCCGAGCCGAGGCAACTTTGGTGATAACGGACACGTGGCCTTTGGCACCGAGTCAGGGTTTCCTAAATTCCTCCATAAAAATATTTAGGTGGCGACTCTGTATCTGGAAAAGCAGTCCACGTTTGGCACTCCTTTTTCTAAAAATCTGTTTTCTCGAAATGATTTGCCAGATTTGGACTCTTTGGTTCAGATTAAGAACCGTGACACAAATCGAGTCCGAACTGTAGCGGGGTCCCTCGCGGACGTGTTACAAGTAAGTTCGTCAAGTTGCGTTTGAGTTGTTTGTTTATCATTTACCTTTTGTTTATCGAGTTGTTGTATTGCGTATCGAGTTGTATTTGTTTTGTTTTTGCTTATCGAGTTGTTGCATTGTTTATCGAGTTGCTGTTGTTACGTTGTTTTTCAAGTTATCTAACTTACTTTGTTAAGTGTCGGTTGGTTTATTACCTAATTAAGAAAGTACCAATGCAACGTGCAATTTTCGATCAAGATCAACCTTGTTTTTACGCTATGCGTGGTTATACGATGTGCAAAATGTAAAATGCAACACTTTTTCATCAAAAAGCTATTTTCATTCCGATCATGGTTACTTTTTACAAAAGTGTAGTACAAGTTTTTAAAGAAACTAAAACTCATCTGAAGCTGTACAAAGTGCTAACACTACTGATAAAAGAAACTAAGCAAAAATATAGATAGATCAGCACCAGCTATCTCAAGCTCGGGAGGCCCTCTTCGTCCTCTTCCTCAGTGGAGCTAACTCTGAAGCACTGTCTCCATCGACACCATTGTCTGAACTTGAATTAGAACTTGAATCGGAGCCATCTCCGCTCCCTACCTCGGAGCCCTCTTCGGCATCAGCATCACTACTGGCGGAGTCTGAGCTGCCGCCATCGTCTCCGCTCTCTGATGAACCAGGGTGCTGGCTCGCTGCTTCCTCGGCCTTGCTTGTCTCATTATCACCCGCGCTCAGAATGGGCTCTGAAGGGCCACTCTCAGCTCGGGCACTCCTAGCTCGACCTCGGCCTCAGCCTCGACCTCGGCCACGGCCACAGCCGCGCGCTAGAATCTGTTTCTCTCTCCCTACTGCTGGAGGAGGTACTGATGGTCCTGCTGCTGCTGTCGTGGGTGTTGTCGGTATAAGTGGGACCTAAAAAGGCAGTTGTCGCATATCAGGCACAATATGTATATCAGATGCAAGCATGGAATGCAGAATCAATATATGCAGAAATCAGACATAGATTATGAGTACAGTGTTGAATACAGTGTATTAGTGCAGTGTGGGCCAGATGTAGTGTTTGGATGCAGTATATTAGATCTATGCAGCATCAGACAGATTGCAGTTGAAATGCTAGTATATCAGCGAAAAGTTTGATGGCATGAAACATAAACTGAAGAAATTACCTGAATGCCGCAGATACTGAGCAGGCTCATGCTCCTCTGCACCATCCCCATCATGGAAGCCACCAGCTCGAGAGCCTCCCCAGTGTACTCTATGGATGCCTGAAAGTGCGTTTATCTCATCAAATGTCCATGAATATATCTGAAATGAAATAGTAAGTGCAAGTGTTAAGGTGTGGAACGTACCGAAGCCTGGCCTCGGACCCTAACAAGCTTATTGCTAGCCGCCGCAAGCTCAATCGGAACCTGGAAAACCTTCCCTGTAGGCCGCCAGCAAGTCAGTGTGGTTGAAAGCTCTGGCCAATCAGCCCTTTGCTCTACCTGGGAAGCCCCTCAGCCACGAGCTTTGCTCGCCTGAGTCGATCTGCGTCTCACCCTCACGGCAAAAGCTCTCGCTCCCTCGCCCCCGCAAATGCCAGTCAAAGGCGGCATCAAGTGTGTCTGGATAGAGATCACATAGTCGCCCTCTATATGGAAATACTCTGCCTCCAGCCCTACCATGAATTGGATCATCTCGTCGGTAGATAAACTGTGTGTCGCTCTTCTGGATTCTAGAGGCACCATCGGTATAAATAGAGTAGACAGGCCCAAAGTCTGATGCACGAAACGCTCACCTAAGAACCAGGCGCGGCAAATCGGGCCCTCAAGAAGAATGTGATGGCGGGTGATGACCCGAGCTGTGTCATACCGGGCTCAAAGCCTTGTCGGTATCATGGCCCAGGGTTGCCATATGATCTGAAATAGAAAATAAACAGGTTATTAGTCGTTGTCAATCGTTAATGTGTGGATCAAAACAGTTGTAAAGTAAAAATGACTGTGTTTTGGGTTACCTCGTGGGCAACTACCATGTCGAAATAGTATCTGAAGAATGAGAAGAGCTCACAGGTCCTGCGCTAGAGCTGGCCGTTATATGCCCGTGAGTAGGGGACTGTCAATGAAGTCTCCACCACAGGCTCTGGAGCAAGAGTCGGGAAGTATGCGCACACCCATAGCTGCAAGGAAAGTGCAATGATATGTGGTCAAGACAGTATGAACAGGTGTGGAAAGTGCAATGCAGAAAGCATACAGTGCATGAACAGGTGTAGAAAGTGCAAAGCAGAAAACATACAATGCATGAACAGGTATAGAAAATACAAAGCAGAAAGTACATGTGTTGAATAGATGTAAAGCAAGAACTACTAAGCAAAAAATGTAAAGCATAAAGGGGGAACTAAGTTGTGTACCTCCCAAGCTCGCCAATGGCCTCCAATCAAGTGCCCACTTCTGCGGGAAGTCGAGCTCATGTATCCGTATAATGTGGTGAAACCAGCTCCGTCCTAATCATAGAACTGAACTCGATGAAGCACTACCAAGGCGCTCAAAAAGTACAGGCCCATGGTGGTCCACCTGTTTGAAAACAAGGTGGTACCGAAGATGAACATGAGGAAACCTCTAGCGTACTGCTCTGTCTCCTCGATTGTCTTGGGCTCTTTCCCTCTAAACTGCTCCTCAAACTAGTTTTATCACACCATGCCCGCTCGAAGTATCGGTGGACGTGCCCCAAGCAGCTCGAGCCATGCTGCCTCCTACTCCCCCATGTCAGGATCAAAAGGGATCGGATCACCCCCTACGCCTAAGCCAGTGATCATGGCAAAGTCGTAAGAAGTCATCGTCATCTCTCCTGTGGTGGAGAAATGGAAAGAGTTGGTGGTGTCCCACCACCTCTCCACCAGTGCTCCTAAGAGAGGACGGCTCGCTATAACCCGAGTTAGACTAGAGCAAAAGAGACCGAAGCCCGTCTCATCAATAATGTCGCGAACTCCAACTGGGAGCTCGACGTACCAATCATGAGCGGTCGTCATACCGTAGCCTTTGAAGGCGTGAGACTCACCCTGTAGCAATGCATGAAGTGTAATCAGACTAATGCAATGCATGAAATGCAATCAGATTAAGAAATGCAAACAGTTAAGGGCAATAATGCATAAAAATAGTTCTAATACCTTAACGACAATAGTCGATAAATGAGACGCTGGCTCCCTCAACAGGAGGTCCTCTGGTGCGTCCTTAGCAAAGTTAGTGAAAGATCTGATGCCTCCAACAGTGGGCAACATATGTGTCTTAGGATGGTACCTCGCTGGATCGAAAGGCCGTATCCTCAACGGTAATGGCTCTGGCTCGGCCTTGAAGTCTGCCTCAAAGTCTATTGGGGCAAGCTCGAGAGGAGCCCCATCATGAAGAAGATTGTCCGCCATCTGAAAATAGGCACGAGAAGGATCAAAAGCGAAGAAATGGGGTAAACTTTGAAAAAGTCAACCCTAAGAGAAAGAAAATGAAGAAAAAGTCAAAGTCGGGAAAAGTGCACAGAACTCGAGGGAAATGAGCCTAGAAGGGTGGAAATGAAGAAAGAAGCGTCGAAATCAAATTCCAATCGGTTCAAAGTGAAGAGAACTAGGAGGATTTAGCAAAGAAAATGTTTTTAGGGTGTTGGAAAATGCACAGAAAGCGCAGATCTAGAGAGAAGGATCACCTAGAGAGAGAGAGAGAGAGAGAGCATTTTCGGATGTGGGGAAGTGAGGAAATGAGGTGCCATGCCCTATACTTAAACACCAAAGGCTGAAAAGTCGATGTTGCCCCAAACTGCCATCGATGGCCGGCAGGGTACACTGGTGGCCGGCAAGCCACACCAGTGGCTGGCAGGTGGCCGGCAGCTCCCTCTTGTGGCCGGCGGGTTTCCAAAGGTCTCCCCTGTGTCCCTGGTTTTGTTTTGTGTCCTTGGATTCCAAGAAGTGAAGGGGTTGTTCAGTGTTTGATTCAGAATGTCCTTGCGGAAGCTTAGAATTGCGTTTCTAGTGCACGATGTTCGTTGTTCATCGACTTAAGCGAGGTGTATGCTTTTAACATATTACAACTCTTCCGAGGGGTAAATCGGGAGTTGTTCTTGAATTGATCTTAATAAATGCATTTTTCTGTTGTTGTATCATATAGAATATGTGTTTCTTTTGTCATCGCATCGTCGCTTGGAACGTGCATTCCACTTATATCATGCGTGCTCTTACTCTAGCTGAATGGAATGTGCTTCCACTCTTGTATCTTGCATAGAACATGTTTACTACCTTTGGTTTTGCCTATCATGCATAGAATATGCTCATGTTACGAACCATGCATGGAATATGCCCTCAATTTGTTTGGTTTGCATAGAACGTGTCATTATGTCCCAGTTGTTGTTATGCATAGAATATGCACTTCGTTGCACATGCATAGAATATGCACTTCTCACATTTGCATAGAACAAGCCTTACCATTTTTGTAATCATGCATAGAACATGCGCTCTTACTATGTTTCTGCTTGTTGAGTTTCTTTCTTATGCAGGCACGATATTGTATGCACGGATCATTCAGAGGAATTCCGAATGAATTCATTTTACTTCTTCTCCTCTCGCATGTGGTGCGGTAGGACGTCTTCAGTTTTGAGCACTCGGATGCATTCTAGTGTTCCTTCCAACTTCCTCTCCTCTCGCATGTGGTGCATTAGGATGTCTTTGGTTTACAACACTCGGATGCGTTCCGATATTCTTCGTCTCTTTTCTTCTCTCGCATGTGGTGCATTAGGTCGTTTTGGTTAAAAACACGTGGATGTGTTCTGGTGTTTATACCACATCTCGTTTTGGTTAAAAACATGCGGATGTGTTCCGGTGTTTATACCACACCTCGTTTTGGTTAAAAACACGCGGATGTGTTCCAGTGTTTATACCACACCTCGCTGTGGTTAAAAACACGCGGATGTGTTCTGGTGTTTATACCACTCCTCGTTTTGGTTAAAATACGCGAATGTGATCCAGTGTTTATATCACTCCTCATTTCAGTTGCAAACGTTTGGATGCGTCCTGATGTACCTTGTTTTGGTTTGTTTAAATGTAGCATTTCATTGCATAACATTTGCATTTAAATGTTTCATTATAGCCTCTCATTGCATGATCATAAGTTATATTCTTGCATCGTGCATATCATTGGCATCTTGTCCTAGATCTGTGTTGGCTGCTTGCGGGCGCAACTATTTATTGTTGTCTTGATTGTTTGTCCAAGTCTTACGGCCTTGTCAAAGTGGGTCGTCTCTGGGCTTTGACATTCACTCATGTCATTTCATGACTTCGAGTTCTATCAAAGAGGGGCAACTGTAGACACCCCATTTTTTACCATCCTCAAGACTTGAATGTTCTTGCAAGTACATCCGATGGCAAGTCTGATTGCTCACCGATCGATCAAAGTCCGCGGCAGAATGCCACAGGTTTGAGCTTTTCAAACCCTGTATCCTTTTTGCCTCATATTTGGACCATGCTTAGGACTTTTCAGAGTAAGTTTGTTGATGGCCTGCTGACCATCCTTGAAGGCTTTCGGCAATGGCTTTTGGCCTGCCAGCCATTGATGTGCCTTGCCGGCCATCAATGAGGTCTTGCCGGCCACCACTAATGGCTGGTCGACCACCAGTGTTCCTACAGATATTTTGTTATGTTTTGTGCCAGCTGTTTGCACAGGTTGAGGCATCTTGCAACACGTGTGTGGCTGGATCTTTGTGAGGGGAATTTGCATCTTCTATATATAGGACCCCTCTTTTGCATGTGGGGGGGGGGTTAGAAAAATTTGAAGACAAAAAAATTTCTCTGTCTAGAATTCTCTCTCTCTCTCTCTTGATATTTGTGCCTTAAGGTCTATTTTCTCTGCACTTTTGCACATGAACCCTTGATCAAACTTGATCACCATTGAGTTGAGGTTACTTGAGGCCCTCTTTGAGCTCTAGAAGAGGATTTTGGCTTGGTTTGGCTTGATTTTAGTGCCTAAATTGCATCTTGTCTTCAAGAGGTAGAACACTTGTATTTTAAGCTTATTTTAAATACTTGTTTTGCCATCTTTACATACTATTTTTGAGCTATTTTTGAACTCCAAAAACTCTGTTTTTTATGGTTTAAAAATGGTGGATTGAGGCTCCTTTTGAGTTAGGGGTGGTTCACCATTTTGCTACTTGGTTTGTTAAAGCTTTTGGGCCATCTTTCAACACTTTCAAATCAACTTTTTTGGGTCTTTTAACCACTGAAAATCAGCGTTATTTCAGTGGTAAAAACCTTATTTTGAAGTCCAAAATTGGAGGGTTTAGCCTTCCCCCCTTGTTGTCTTGCTTGCATACCTAGTTGCCTTACATGTGAGCATATTTTTCTAGCATTTTGTAGCCTAGTCTCAGCATGATTTTGCTACTGTTTTGACTGATTTTAGCTCTATTTTGAGTTGATTAAGTCCCTTGAGCTTTGTATTGCATGGTTGTAGTGCAATTTCCTTCATTAGTTTGATGTTTTAATGCTTTGATCATCATTCTTTTGAGTTGAAAGCATGTTTCAATGCTTTTTCATGCCTAATTCCAACACATATAATTTCTGCAACCTCCCTCATTTCATCACTTTTTCATTTGCTTTGAGGATTGGTTAACCTTTGGGTTGTGTTTAAGCTTGAGATTGAGATTTGTGCTTAATGGTTTTAATCCTCTTTTGAGGGTTTCTACTAACCAAAGGCATGGTCTCTCTCTTGCCTTAAATCATCCCTTGGTTGACACTTCTTTCTCTTTAAAGGACACTCACCTTGAACTTAATCGATTAAAGAATGGATTGGTAAGTTAAAATGAGTAAACAAAAGTGATAAGTAAAACTTGAGCAAGATAAGCATATTGTGTTGCATTGCATGTGTTCAATTGGACGTTATATTGAACACAAGGAAGATTGGAGCATTTCATACTTAAAGTGATGAAATGAGCCAATCTCCTTGATCTCCATTGCCCTTGACTGCATACGATAAGATGATGGTCTTAAGTCTTTTTCTTTCCATACAATTAAATTGTACTCCTTGGATCTTTGGCCATCATGCAATGAAATTGCTTGAATGGTGGTTTTGGATCCAAGTGTGTCGCTTCTTTGAGGTTTTGAGATGATGAGGAGGGGTACAGTACAAACAAACCCTTGGAAAAACCTTTTTTTTGCTCTGCTTGTGCTCTGTTGCAGTGTGGTGACTTAGAGCATCAATGGCCGGTAATGTACCTCTTTGGCCGGCAGGCCACTGATGCAATCCTCAGCAAAGATTTGGTAAAGTGAAGCAAAAAGTTTTTGAAGTATGCTTAACCCTGCAAACAGGGCCTTTCGAGAGCAAAGCGGAGGGCTTTTCAGGGCGAGAACCGAGTGCATGCATCTTCTACTTCCCGAGGCGGAGCAGTGGTAGCATAATTTAATACCTTGCATGTTTGGTTAGTGTGCATTTATTTCAATTAATTAGTTGCTAATTAATTAAAGTGTTGTAATAATTAGTAATTAGTTAGCTAGTTATTTATTTGATTTGTAATAATTAGTCTAATTAGCTTAATTAGTTTAATTAGCTTAGCTTAGATTAGCTTAGCTCTTATTCATTCGGACCCTCCTTCGCGAGGGCATAATATTGTAATAAGTGTGCATGCGTGTGTTTATGTTTTCCAATCCCGCATCTTTCTCCCTTTTATTTAATCTCTTTTGATGGTTAAATTAGGGTAATTTTCAATTAGCATACCTTATGCTTGTGTGTTTGCATCCATTCATTTGTATTGCATGCACCGAGGCTCGGCACATCATTCAAACTGCATTGCAATTTCAACATTTATTTGAACACGTGTTTAAAAGGATGTTATCAAATTGAACTAAATCATATGCCATATTAGTAGCCGAGCCTATTAATTCATTACATGTGTTGCATTAGGCATCTTACATAGTTAGGAATCGTGGATATTTTTTTTTACTCTTTTGTCCATCCTAGCTTGGAGTACTAGGTGAGTTTTACGCTTTGGCATACTTGCATGAGTGTAAGTGATTGCCATGATTAGCATGCTTTCCATGAGGCTATGTGCTTAAATGATAAACTGCATGAATGCCTGCAGATGAAGGCTTGTTGTTTGAATTGGAACAATTTGACGAATGTATGTTATAAGCCCACTTTGTTGTGGCAAATCATGTTTTAAGCCCACTATGTTTGGTGGCAAATCCGCGTTTTTGAGCCCACTTGAGGTGGCAAATTCAAACCATTTTCGAAAACAAACATGAGTTAAAATATTCCAATTCTTGCGATGTAGTCTATACTTGCTTGTATGTGTCATATAGTAAAGCTAGTTTAATAATCGGAATAAGAACAAATAATGTTTATAAAAAGCATATCATGATCAGTAGAGGTCGATCTTTGATCGGGCGAGCGGGGGTGCTCATTTTAGGACTTTCCCCTCTCATACCCAAGTTCCCGAGCCGAGACAACTTTGGTGATGACGGACACGTGGCCTTTGGCACGAGTTAGGGTTTCCTAAATTTTTCCAAAAATAAAATATTTAGGTAGCGACTCTGTATCTGGCAAAGCAGTCCAATTTTGGCATTATTTGATTGAAAATTGATTTTTCAAAACGATTTGCCGGATTTGGACTCTTTGGTGTTTATTAGTTCCACATTGCACTTGTGAGATTAGATTCAAAACTACAAGAGTCCGAACTGTAGGGCTTCATTCAAGTTCTCCAAAAGGGAGCGCGAAAAAGTCGAGCTACACATAACTAATTCCAAAAATCATAGGTGACTCTACACAAATAGGAGATGCTAACTGTGCTAACTCCAAACCCAAAACCGATGCAAACGCATACGAAATAAAAGAATAGGATGCACCCATATCAATCAACACATTAGCAACTGAATTGCAAAATAAAAAGGTACCTCTCACTACAGAAGGAGCAAGTACAAGATCTGGCGCTGCAACTGCGTATATACGCCCCGTAGGTCTCTGCTCACCCTGCTCACCTCTCGGAGCATAAGTTTGATGCACTGGCTGAATCAAAGAAGCTCCCTGATTGGCCCTCGAAGCCTGTGCTGACTGTGCTGGCTAGTAACTCTGGGTTTGCCTTGAACCAGACGCACCAGATGCACCACCCAACTGTGGACAAAACCTCTTCAGGTGCCCTACCTGCCCACACTAATAACAAGTGAGTGGATGGCCTCTCCCTTGACTCTGGCTTTGAAAACGAGCCGAAGATGATGCCGCTCGCTGCCCTCCTCTTCTCTGGGGACAAGCCAGAGACTTGTGGCCTAACTGACCACACTTAAAGCAAGTAAAATCTCTCTAGCCACCCTTCCCAGAACCCGAACTAGGTATTAGAAAAGTAGACCTTGACTAAGCTCCCTGGGACTGTTGAGGGTAGGAACTCCTCTGCCTCTTACTATCTCCCTGACTATCCTAACTCCTCTTGGAGCCTCTTATTCTCTCCTCCTCTACTTGCAAAATGGTTTCAAGATCGGCTGCAGCCTACACAAGGTGCCTATAGTCTCTAGTCATGGACCTGGCAACTTTAGACATGAGCCCAATCCTCAACCTCTTCTCAAACTCTAAACAATGGCGCTCCTCAGTCACTACTAACTCCGGTGCAAACCTCGACAGACTAGTAAAGGTTGCCTCAAACTCAGCTACTAGTGTGTTCAACTGCACCAATTTAGAGAACTGATCTCTCAACTTCTCCCTAACCGTGGGAGGTAGAAACTTATCTTGGAAAGCCCCAACAAAAGCCTCCCAAGTCCCTCCAATGTGTCCACACACATACTTCTACTACTGACCCGCATCCCCCTTCAGCTGGAAATATGTCAAGGTCACTTTCAACTGATCATCCTCGATGCCAAGTATCTCGAATGTCTTCACTAACTGTTCTAGCCACTCATCTGCTTTAAAATGCCAAGCATCTCGATGCCAGCCCTGAGAATGTCCATAGATTCTCTCAAAGCTCTGGCCATTTTATGGGCTAAGGCACCCATGGCCTGCTGACCAACCGGTTCGGCCACATTGGCCTGACCAATACCCTCATCCTGTGCGGGAATATCATCTGGTACCGACATTTCCTGTTGTCTAGGCCTACCGCGCCTACCACCACCACGTCCACGTCCTGACATCCTAATAAAGGTAACAACAGGTACTAGCACATTTTCAGTTATATTTCTTTTGTTGTGTGCAAAAAAAAAAATTATTAAAAATCCCAATACCCGTATATACAAATGATTTAACACACAACCCATGCATAGCATGAGTGAAACACTAGTTAAATAAAAAGACAAAGTATACTTTTATATTGTTGCCAAATAACTCCTCAAATTCAACCGTTATTTTCGGTTTGGACTTGGGTAGTTCATTCTGGCCCAATATGGAGCCCAAAACAAATCCCATAAAAGCTTTATCAATCATCTATTGACTTGAGAGAGGAAAAAAAACGAAAACAAAACGCTGAGTTTTTTTTTCTTAATTATTTTTTTGATTTTGACCCAAATAAATAATTTTTTTAATTAAAATATCTAAAAAGATAATAATAAGGTGACTTCCCAAATCATCACAACTTAAATAATTTTAAAACAATCATAGAAATTCACAAATGAACTCCCACAATTCAAGTATAATGGCATGATAAGAAAGTCAAATGTTTCTGACATATCAAATGATATATATGTTTTTTAATAACTTCTCTTGTCAGTAAACTCACTGCCGTGCCTTGTCCCATTTGAGTATTTGGTAAACCACCCCACCCCCCCCCCCCCCCCCCTCAATCTTAAACTGTGTTTGATTTATGAATTCCCCAAATCTTAAACTGTGTTTGATTTATGAATTTGAAGAGAGATTTAAAATAGAAAAATAAAAAAAATATATGAAATGTAAATAAAATATGAATTTGGGGTTCCTGTTATGCGCTATGCGCAACAGCAACTGTTGTGCACCTTATTAGGCCCATTCCAAGGTCCATTTGATAAGCTGAACCGTTCACATTTTAAAAAATATTGAGTAGAACATACCTGTAAAAATCTATATTGATTGGATGTTGATAGACATTTCATTAAATCACATTTGTGTTTAAAAAAAGAAATTTTAAATGTAATTTGAAATACGACAATGCTACGTAACTCAAATTTTATGGCTCAAAAGTGGCTCAAATGGCCAAAACGACGTCGTTTTGAGTACAGAACAACATAAAAATGGCCAAAACAACGTCGTTTTGGCCATTTGAGCCACTTTTGAGCCACAAAATTTGAGTTACGAGACATTTTCCTTTGAAATATAAAACCAAATGCAAATGCTTTAAAATATGTTTTATATATAAATATGCTATTCAATAAATTTTTTGGGGGATAAATTATAAATAAATTCTCTGAGGTCTGTTTAAAAAAGAATAGTTTTCTCTAATTATAAATATTTCTTTGTTAGAATATTTTATTTTACAGAAACAATAAAAAAATAAAATTTATAACTACACTCTTATGCAATAATAAAATTATCAAAATTATTAATTGAAATATATTTGTGATATCATTAACAATCATTAATTGTATAAATGATTTATTAATAAAAATGGTCATTTGTTATGAGATTAAAAATTTTAAGTGGTAAGATGTAATTTTCAAAATTACAGAAAATAATTTATATTTTAAATAAATCTCAAGAGTGTATTTATAATTTATCTTTTTTTCTTCAATTCATGAGATGAGCCTTGTTTAGAAAATTGTTGTAGGAATAACCATTTTTACAAACTGAGTTCACATACATTAATAAAATAAAGATTAATGATTCATCCACCGAATTTATTCATCCCAAATTCGTCTGAATAAGATTCTTCCCGGGAGTTTGCAAAATAGAAAATTCTTACCCAGAAGAGTCTCATTCGGACGAATTTGAGCTGAACAAATTCAGTAGATATAGCAGTGTTGTCCAACAAAATAAACTATAGATGAAACCAAATAAATTAACATGATAGGTGTCACATTAATTTGTAAAAAAATTACACTGTGCATTTCATTTGTAAAAATAAAAAATAAAAAATTCTATATTAAAAAATATCTTAAATAAATATAATTTCTTATTAAAAAATAACAGTTTGCAATTGCGAAAAAAAAGAGAAAAAAAATTACATTGTAAAAAATAATTTGTATATTAAAAAAATATCTAAAACAAATATAAATTCTTATTAAAAAATAAAATGTTGCTATTGCGAAAAGAAAAGATGAAAAAATTACACTGTGCATTTCATTAATAATGCTCAAAAAATGTGTTAAGTATTTGTATAAAGATTGGATGTATGTCCACTCTCAAATTATCAAGTGAATATAAATGAAACCAAATAACTCAGCTTTAATAGCCAACAAATACTAAAAACTCGGCCATTGAAGCCTAATAATCATTAATTAATAGAATTCAACAATTGAAAGGTCTCAAACCAAATTTCTTTGTCTTAAATGTTTTATTTTTTTAGTTCATGCATTCATTCTAATATTGATAGAGAATTGGACGTGTGGAAGAGTGAGAAATATTAAAATTATATATTGAGTTATGTAATTGTTATGATGAAAAATAAAGATTGTCTTCCTCTTCTATAGTGATTTATTTGGTTATATCTCTAATTAAAACGTTAGGTGTGCTTCTACATCATCATTGAACATTAATTTCATTTTTTTAGAGACTTTGTCTCACAATTATTTGTGTTTTGTGTTATGAAATTTATTACATCTTTGTTTGTAAAAACTATTAGATGAACCTAATGCAAAAAGTAAAAATTATTTCAATGTCATTCTCAGGATTAGAAGTACAAAAATCATACACAAAAAGTATATGAATAGACAAGATTTAAAAAAAATAAAATTGTGAGTCTCACTTTTTGAAAATCCTATAATTCATTTATTTTTTGTATTATATTTTATATTTAGTTTGTGTACTTTTTTTATATAGTTTTATTTGTTTTCTTTAAAAGTTTATTTTTAAAAACTAATATGAAATAAATAAATCATTTTATATTTCAAAAAATTTCATTTTTGTTTTTATTTTTTCTTAAAATAGGTTTATTTTTGGGCAGTTACTTACTTTTTTTTCTCTCTATATATTGTAATTTTGTGCATTTTAAGTATATAATATTTTCACTAATACAATCGGAGATGCACTAGGAAAGAAGTAGCATGGGAAAATCAAGCAAGAAGAAGAAAAACAAATAATACAATACGATGAATGTGAAGCAAAGATCAAAAATTAAAACTCCAAAGCAAACAAGCAAATAAATAAGCAAGTAGAATAGAATATTTAACAATAGATATTTAAGAATTTGTAACAAAATTTTATAACTTTCCTTCTTGCTAATAAATTTCTATTTGGTACTAGCTAAGTAAAATGCTGTTAATTTTTTTTTTTAAATTTGAAATTAAAACTATTATAAATTTATGCAAGCATAATTGCTAATCACATTTTTTTACTTGATGTATAATATTTATGTTGACTACCTTTTTCAAATTTATTTTTTTAAGTAGTTAGATAGAAGTAAAAAAATGTTGTCAAGAATAATTTTTTTCTTGATTTAGTTATAAATTTTGCCCGTACATTATTTTTAAATTTGGAATAAAAGCAAACATAAAATAATTAATTAAAGATATGCTGCATTTGTTATATTTCTTTTTCTCTATGCAAAAAAAAAAAATTAAAATTACAATTCATATATATACAAATAATTATAAACACGGGTAGAATACTGGTAAAACAAAAGGACAGTATACTTTTAGATCGTTGCCAAACAACTCCTAAAATTAAACAGTTATTTTCAGTTTGGACTTGGGTCGCTCATTCTAGCCCAACATGGAGCCCAAAACAAATCCCATAAATTAATTAATTTTGTTTTTGTTTTTTTTTGGTTTTAACCTAAATAAGCAATTTTTTTTAGTTAAAATATCTAAAAAAATTGATAATAAGGTGACTTCCCAAATGATTAGAACTTAAATAATTTTAAAACAATTATAGAAATTCACAAATGAACTTCCACAATTCAAGCATAATGGCATGATAACGAAGTCAAATTTTACGTAAGCATATTAATGATATTCAAGTATAATAAAGTCAAATCAAAAATGCTAGAGGCCCCAAAAATTTTACCAAAAATTTTACCAAATGTCTCACATGGGTGTGGGACCCACATGGGACCCACATTGTGTGGGTCCCACACCCATGTGAGACATTTGGTAAAACTTTTGGTAGAATATTTGGAATTTCTAACATTACTCAAGTCAAATTTTATGATATTTAAATATAATGACATGATAAGAAAGTCAAATTTTACGTAATTAACTTTCTAACATATTAAATGATACATATGTTTTTTCAATGACTTCTCTTTTAAGTAAACGCACTGCCGTGCCTTGTCCCATTTGAGTATTTGGTTTCTCTTTCATGGCCCAACAACCCCCAAGTTGTGTTTGATTTATGAATTTAAAGAGAGATTTAAAATAAAAAAGTATGTGAAATGTAAATAAAATATAGGTTTGAGATTGTTATTATGCGCTACGTGCAACAGCAACTACTGTGCACCTTATTGGGCCCATTCCAAGGCCCATTTGATAATCTGAACCGTTTATATTTTAGAAGACATTGAGTAGAACATACCTGTAAAAATTCATATTGATCGGATGTCAGTAGACATTTTATTAAATCACATTTGTATTTAAAAAAATAAATATTAAATATAATTTGAAATATAAAGCTAAATGCAAATGCTTTAAAATATGTTTTATAAATAAATATGCTATTCAATAATTTTTGGGGGGATAAATTATAAATAAATTCTCCGAGGTCTGCTTAAAATAAGAATTGTTTTCTCTAATTATAAATATTTCTCTGTCAGAATATTTTATTTTTCAAAAATAATAGAAAAATAAATTTCATAACTACACTCTTATGCAATAATAAAATTATCAAATTATTAATTAAAATATATTTTTGATATCATTAAAAATTATTAATTGTATTGATGATTTATTAATAAAAATGGTCATTTTATGAGATTAAAAATTTAAAAGGGTAAGATGTAATTTCTAAAATTACAGAAAATAATTCATATTTTAAATAAATTTCGAGTGTGTATTTATAATTTACCTTTTTTCTTCAATTCATGAGAAGAGCCTTGTATTGAAATTGCTGTAGAAATAACTTTTTTACAAACTGAATTCACATACATTTATAAAATAAAGATTAATGATTCATCTATCAAATTTATTCATCCCGAATTCGTCTGAATAAGGCTCTTCCCGTGAGTTTGCAAAACAGAAAATTGTTACCGAGAAGAGTCTCATTTAGACAAATTTGAGCTGAACAAATTCAGTAGATGTAGCAGTGTTGTCCAACAAAACAAAATATAAATGAGACTTAATAAATTAACATGATAGGTGTCACATTAATTTGTAATAAAAACTTATAAATTTTATTTTTTTATATAGTATTATTTGATCGAAAATATGTGATCTGATTAATAACCAATTCCTATTTATATATATATACATAGAATAATTACTTAAATAAAAAATCAATAAATCTGTTAAAAAGTTAATGCATACAATTTATTGAGTACTCTAAAATTAGAAATTTATTTAAAATCAAGAGTTAATTAGATTATGGCCTCATTAACTATTGGTAAATATCATTTTACCTTGTCATCTATGAACTTGTACATATTGACTCTTTAAACTATAAAAACTAGGGTGTTGTTTAAGTGTGCAACCCCCTTAACGTTGCACACCATATGCAATCCAACTTTTAGCCATTAGATTACAATAATTTATTAAGACCATTGAATTGTTTAATCGTGAAAAAATTGAAACCGAGGCAGCTGGTTAATGCTTGTATTTGCATGATTGCATCACACTCACTCTCTCTATTTCATCTCCATCTCTCTCTGCTCTCCTCTCTGTGTAAGGTTGAGTCAATGTAACCCTTGATTTCCATTAACAGCGAGAAGCCCCTGCTGGGTTCCATTAACGAAGCTCTGTAGGGAACAGTATAACGGGCGATTTCCAACAACAACGGAACTACAACGCTATGTTGGTTCCATTGCTGAAGTGAAGGCGTTCTCTCCAACTAGATATGAGGTATAGAGCTGTCTCCCTCTCTCTCTGGCCTCTTCACTTCAGCTATTTTCCCTCAACTAAATCCCCATCCTAACTTCAACCGCTCTACGCTTCGCTCAAACGGAAACCCTTCCATTGGCAACTAACCTTTCTCTTTCTCAAGCGAGTGTGTGTTTGCACAAACAATTAAACCGTGTGAAAATGTCATGTTTGTGTTTGTGTTAACATTTTTCGGTCATCAAGTAATTGTTTGTACTAATGTCATGTGCAGTATGGCCCCAACGGAAGTTAAAAGGGAAGGTGATGATTATGACATTCCAAATGAAGCAGATGACATTCGTTTGATCAATGAAAGTCGGGCGGAACCTTATCATGGTTGCGAAGTTGGTCCGAGCAAAGAAGAAGCAACCAACATGAATGTTGAAGATGATAGAGCCGATGTGAAACAAGAAATGGTTGACGATGCTCATCGCAATGACATGGTTGGTGATGTTGAACGTTATATTTTGGAACATAAATTTGATTCGGCCGAAGATGGTGAAGCTTTCTACAATGCATATGCTAAAGCCAAGGGATTTAGTATACGAAAATCCAGATTTAACACAAATAAAGAGGAAAAGGTTGTTATTAAGTTGTGGTTGTGTTCAAGGGAATGTCAGAGATTACCACAATACTTGGACCGTGTTGCTGAGAAGAGTAGAACTCCCAAGGCACTAACAAGAGTAGGTTGCAAAGCCCAATTTCGCATACGGTACGATGCAGATGCTGGTGAAGGGGGAAAGTATGTTGTGACTCACTTCGTTGTAGACCACAATGTAGGTCGTCCGAACTCTCTCCGCGCGCCTCCCTTTTCGGAGAGGGCGCGGATTTGGGTTCATAGCTACTACAGTTCGGACTCCTGTCACGGTTCTAAATCTAATCTCACAAAGTGCAATGTAAGACTGATAAATCACCAAAGAATCCAAATCTGACAAATCGTTTTGGAAAATCGATTTTAATCAAAAAGTGCCAAACATGGACTGCTTTGCCAGATTTTAGAGTCGCCACCTAAATGTTTTGTTTTGGGAAATTTAGGAAACCCTGACTCATGCCAAAGGCCACGTGTCCGTCATCACCAAAGTTGCCTCAGCTCGGGAACTTGGTTATGTGAGGGGAAAGTCCTACAATGAGCACCCCCGCTCGCCCGATCAAAGGATCGGCCTCTACTAAACATGATATGTTGTTTTTGAAAACACATGTGTTCTTGTTAATTATTAGCTAACATTACTATGTGATACGCGCAGCATACAAGTATAGACTAAATCGCTCGATTTGGAACAAAACATCTCGTCTTTGTTTTTCAAAAATGGTTTGAAATTGTTACCCTCAAGTAGGCTAAAACACGGATTTGCCACCAAACAAGGTGGGCTTGAAACAAAATGATTTGCCACCCTCAAGTGGGCTTAAAACTCACATTTTAATGAATTGTTCCAATTCAAGCAATGAAGCCGTCATCCACAGGCACTCATTCAATTAATCACTTAAGCAAATAGCCTCATGGCAAGCATGCTATCATGGCAATCACTTACACACATGCAAGGATGCTAAAGCGTAAACACTTACAGTATACTCCGAGCCAAAACAGAAAACTAGTTAGAAATCAATGCATGATCCTAGCTATGTTAAGATGCCTAATGCAACACATGCAAAAATGTAACTAAATAGGCTCGGCTATCTAAGATGGCATATGAATGCAACACTTGATAACATGCTTTGAAACACGTATTCAAGTAAGTATTGAAATATAATGCAGTTTGAATGATGCGTCGAGCCTGGTGCATGCAATACAAATGAATAATGCACGCATGCAAGCATAAGGTATGCTAATCGAAATATGCCCTAAACTAACCATCAAAAGCTGATAAGTAAAAGGGAGAAAGAAGTGGGGGTTGGAAGACATGCACACACACATGCACACTTATTACAAAATTTGCCCTCTCAACGGAGGGTCCGAATGAAAGAGAGCTAACTAGCTACGCTAATTACGCTAACTATTACAAACCAACTAATTAACTAACTATTCTAGCTAATTAATTACAATACAGTCGAATAACTAGCTAATCTAAGCTAACTAGTTACAAACCAAATTAATCAATTAGCTAATCTAAGCTAATTAGAATATTACAAAATGAATTAAGCTAAATTAATTACAGCACATGTAATTAACTACAACTAGCTAATAAAGCGATAAAACAGCCTTGCAGACGAAAGAAGCATGCATGCTCGGTCACGTCCTCTCGGAAATCCACTACCTTGCCTCTAAATGCCTCTGTTTGCACTCTTTTGGACTTTTGAAAATTGTGCCAACTTCCAGATTGCTTCTGTTTAACGCTAGGAACATTCTGATGGATGATCAGCTAGAAATGGTGGCCCTCGGCCCACATTGATGGTCGGTCGGCTGGCTTGGTGGCCTATCGGCTAGAACATATGGCCGGTCGGCCACTTATTCCTAAAATTTCTCCTTTTGCTGCAACAGAGCACAAACAGAGGCATGGCAGTGTATTTGCAAGGAAATGTATGCACTGCCACCCTCCTTATCATATCTCAAGCTCAAAGGAGTGTGGCACTTGGCTCTCAAGCCACCAACCAAGCACCTCAATGCATGATGGCCGAGGACCAAGCTTACACCATGCTGATGAATGCACAAACAACACACAAGAGAGTCTCCACCCCATCATGCATGATCAAGGGTGTTGGCGACCAAGAAACATGACATGTTTCATCACTTCAAGTATGAAACGTGCCACATTCCTTGTGTTTGGATTGACGTCCAATCCAAACACATGCAATGCAACACACATGTTATCTTGACATGTTTTACTTGGTCCATTTCTTGTTTACTCATTTTAACTTACCAATTAGTTCATTAACCAGTTAAGTTCAATGTGATTGTCCTCTAATGGGAAAGATGGCCTCATCCACAAGCACCTTGAGCATGAAAGAAGCCTCATACTTTTCGTTAGTAGAAACCCTCAAGAGAAGGCTAAAACCAATAAGCATGAGAGCCTCAATTCCATGCTCAAGCCAATAAGGGGCTAAAGACTTCTTTCAAAGCGAATGAAAGAGTGAAACCATGGAGTGCAATGGCACATATTTCAACACTGAAATAACATGCTAAGTGACTCAAAACCATGCAAATAACCCGTGTAGTGCAGGTTAAAGGCAAAGGCATCAAAGCTAGTGAAGAGCATTACACATGAGGCATGCATTAATAATCTCAAATGGTCAAACCAGCTATGGACAGACCTAAGATGCTCCAAAACAATGGCCAAAACACACTAAAACTTAAGCACAAAAAGCAAGAAATGCATGCTCATTCATTTGCTCGCAAGCAATGCACAAAGCTTAACTTTCAAACACATTGAAAGAGTGATATATATGAGGGCATGACAGAGGTACAAGCATTGAAATCATATGCCAAATGATGACATATCATGCAAACAACACAAGTATAGCATGTTAGGGTCCTTGGAACTCAAAGCTAGTTAAGGCATTTTACACTACAACCATACTAAGCAATGCTCAAATGACCTTAACCATTCAAAACAGACCTAAGGCAGGTTGAAATAGCAGCAAAAACATGCTGGACTTGTAACATAGATGGCGAGAAAAATATGCTCAAGTATTGGTTCACAAACAAGGCATAATGCTCAATTTCTCAAAAACATTGAAAGAGTGATTTAAGTGGAAGTATGACAAAGATACAAGCTCTGAAATTACATACCAAATGATGCCAAACCACACAAACATCACAAATAAGGCATGCTAGGGGTCTCAAAACACAAGACTAGCAAAGCCAACTATGCCATAGCTATACAAAGCAAACCCCAAGAGGCCAAGACCACTCAAAACAGTCCTAAAGAATTTCAAAACAATGCCAAAAATATGTTGGAGTGTGGCCAAAATAAGCTAGAATGATAAGCCAAAACACTAAGCATGCAAGGCTAATGAGTGAGATTGCACTACAAGTACAAAAACCAAGCAAGAGGTGACCCCACCAACCAAAATCAGAGTTAAAGCATGCCAAAATGACACCCAAAACATGCTTGAACTAAGCTACAAAAGAGTAGAAAGATGGGCTAACTCATGAGGCATGTTAGGCTAGTGAGCAAAAATTACACTACAAGTGTAAGAAGTAAATGGGGGGTGCTCTAACCAGCCAAAAACAGAGTTATAACATGCCCAAAAAGTCACAAAAATATGCTTGAAATGAGCTCACATATGCCACAAAAATATGCTACTTTATAGTGCTAACAAGGCATGGCATAGAGAGACAAAGAGGGGAGGCCACCCCCACCTCTTTTGGACCTCAAAGCAGGTTTTCTACCACTGAAAATCCCCTGGAGTTTAGTGGTTTTAAGGCCAAGAAAGAATTGTTTCAAAGGCCTCAGGAGATAGCACAAAGCATAACAAATAAGCCACAAGCATAACAAATAAGCCACAAAAGATGGGGGCACCCCTGACCCCAACAAGGCCTTAAACCACTATTTTTAACACTTAAAAAATAGAGATTTTACAGTTGAAACTTAGGCCAAAAATAGCATGCAAGGTGTGAGACCATGAAATATTCTCTCACATGGATTGTAGAGATCCACCGAAGAAATGAACTTGGTCCTGGAAGACCTGCAAAGATGAGCATGATCGGCGCCACCCAACCGGGGCTACCGGCCAGAGGCACTCCGATGGTGAAGTCAGTCACCTGATAAGCAGAATGGAAGTCTAGAAAGTGTAGAGTGCTTGGTGTGTAGTGTAGGAAAAGAGAACATGCCTCCTTTTCTAGGATGCCCTCCCCCTTTATATAGATGTTTAGGTTAACCCCAATAAGCTGATATATATTTTTTTCTGGCTCCCACAATTGCCCCAAAACTTTCATTATCTGCGGTAGAAGGAATGAGAGTTTTTTTTTTTTTTTTTTGCCAAGTTACGCTGTTCAAATAGTTGTTAGGTTTTTTTGATAAAGAACACTTTGGATAAATGAATAAAATGTATGAATGAATGATTGCATGTATGCTTGAATGTATGTATAAATGTAAATAAGTCGATCATAGGATGAGGGGGAGTGAGCTTAAACCCAAAAAGGAATACAAACAAATCATAACGATAGGCTGCGGTATTCTAACCCCCGGGCATGGGTATAGGCCGCAGTATTCTAACCCTTAGGCATGGGTGTAGGCCGCAGTATTCTAACCCCCAGGCATGGGTGTAGGTCGCGGTATTCTAACACCCGGGCATGGGTGTAGGCTGCGGTATTCTAACCCCCGGGCATGGGTGTAGGCCTTTGCTAACAACACTCTATGCCGAGTGCGAAAATTGCGCTGTACTCGAAGACTTTTGCTGATTTTAAGTGGCAACCAAGTGCCAATATGGCAAGGACTTTGCATAATGCATCCTGTACCGAATAAGGTGGATATGTTAATCACCAATAATATTGCTCCGTTCCGTTTGTATGAAATTGCCAAGTAGATATTGGGCCAACTATTTAATTGTCGAGTTGCTCGGTTTGCGTTTAGTCCAAGGTAGACTTGCCCCATTGCTTTTGAATGACAGGTGTTAGTCAAAAGGAATGCAGATTCCCATTACCTTATGTTGCAAGGAAGATTCGACTTTGGTAAAATGACGGTGCACAACAATGTGCGAACTGCTGACTGCCAAATGCGAATTGCCGACTACCAAGTGCTAATGGCTGACTGCCAAGTGTGTAATGTATTGCCCCAAAACTAGTGCTTGCTTGGAGCAGTGTGAAAAGGAGCGGGAGTGTATAACTCAAGTAAATGTCGTTGTAATGTTTGTACCAAGTTGGCCGAGTATGCATGCATATCAAAGGTGCCGAGATGATGATCGGCTAATGTGCCCCAATTGGAAAGCGAAAAATTGACTAAGATGTCCCAGTAGGCAATTGTTTTGCCAAATAATGTTGTTAGGCAAATAAAGTTGCCGAATATTGTGGCCAATGTTGCTACATAAAGTTTGACAATGCATAAAGTTGACAAATAATGTTGTTTAGCCGAATAAAGTTGATGCACGGCCGAATAATGATCACAATGTTGAATTGATAATGGTGCAATGCACTGCCGAGTAACTAGTGTCAAAACATCAGTGTTTGTTTCATATATAATGTGATTTTGCCGAAAAGTTGGTCAGCTACACTTGGGTCAGTGATTGTGCTGATCTTTTGGTCGGCTATTTTCCTTAGTTTCGTGGTGAGTCGGCATCCCTTTGGAGTTAGATTTGCTAAGAACTTGGTTAGCAATGGTTGCCAATTTATTGAAGTTGAGTTTCTTGTCCGACGTATATTTGCCCCATTGCTTTTGAATAAGATTAGTTATTCGGAAGGAATAAAATTGACTTGGGCCAAAATTGTCGAGTAGGCCGATAACAATTTGAAACGGATTCCGTGCCCCTATTCGGTGCCGCGGCGAAATTGGAATAAAGCCGAGACAAAGTAGAGTTTTTTTTTTTTTAGCTGAATTTGCAAATTCTGACCGTACGGATGGACCTAGAATGAGTCAAATAACTGGAAAGGACTATTGGATCGTTGTGATCAGATTCCTAATGGCGTAATTATAGCCAAAATGGATCTAACGGCTCAGATCAGCAAGGTGTAATGCAACCGCATAGCTGTAGACACCCCATTTTTGACCGTCCTCAAGACTTGGACGACACCGTTTGAATACTCGGTGATCATCCATATTCGTGTTCGTTTTGAGTTCTCAGAGGTCTCGGCTATGCGCCTTGCCTCAAGATCTCTCAACTTGGCTGTTTTGTGCTTGGTCGTAGACCAAACACTTGTGTTTTTGCTTCGGAGGATAGAGAATGGCTTGTTGGTCATCCCCACACCTCATCGGCCAAGGCTTGAAGCCATCAGCCCCCTTTTATTGCCACCGGCCAAAAATTTGGCCGGTCGGCATTGTTTTTGGTCGGCCGGCCACATTTGTTGGTTAATCGGCCATTTTTGCTGGCCAAACCCTGTTCATCTGCTTTTGTAGATATTTTTATGCCAGCTGTCACAGCTGGCATCCACTTTACACCCCCTCCATACACGTGTATGGAGGGATTTGCCCCTTGATTAGTTTCTCCAAGAAGCTTTGCAAAGTGGTATTTCTATAAAAGGAGGGCCTCCCCTCCCTTTCCAGAGGTTAAAGGATCTGAGATATAGAGTTCATATATCTCTATCTCTCTATATCTCTCTCTATATTTGTGTGTGTTTTGGTGACCAAAAGTGTGTTTTGTTCATATTTTTGCACTAAGGCACCTAGTGGTACACCATCCTTGAGGTACAGAGGTCTCAAGAGGTTGTTTTTGAAGTTTTTGGGGTGGTTTTGATCAGAGAGAGGTGCTGGTTTTGTGTTCTTGGAAGTGTTCTTCAAGGGTGAGCACTTTTACTTTATATTCCCCATTTTTGCACAAGCTCTTAGCCTATCTTGCTTATTGTTTTAAGTTTCGATCATAACTGATAAAAGTTCTGTTTTTACTTGCTTTTGAACTTTGTTTAAGGTCACTTTGAGGTTTGGGGTTGTCTCCCTCCTCCAAGGCCTTGTTAGGCCTTGTTTTAGGCCATCCATTTTGGCCCTTGCTTTGGTCTTTGCATGACCTCTCTACCACTGCAATCCAGAGGATTTTCAGTGGTGGAGAGGTGGTTTTGAGGTCCTAAATGGGAAAGGGTTGTCCCCTCTCCTTGTTGTCTTTGATGCTTGCACAAATGGCTTGTGTTGTAGCTTGTATGCCTAGCTTGCTTTAGCTTCATTTCAGTAGGTATTAGGCTTTGTTTTGCCATGTTATACCTCTATTTCAAGTTGGTTTAGACATGCCATGCATGCTTTATATACTTGTCTTGTAATTCCATGAAATTGTCCTAATATGCTGTGTGCTTTGAGCCTTGTTTTTAGCATGATTTTGGCTTGACCCAAAGAAGATTTTAGTCTTGTTTTACCATGCTTAAGATCTGTTTTGTATTGGTTTGGTCATATTTTCCATGTTTGGTATGGCCACCATGCATTTTGGCTTGTTAGCCTTGAGTGTGTGAGTCATGAGCATGCTTAGTTTGGGTTATTTTAGTGGTTTGGCACCACTTATAATGTCATTTCAGTCCATATGGTATGCTTGAATACTTGCATTTGTCATCCGGTTAATGCTTTGAAGAGTTGTTGTTTTAAGCTTCATGTTTGGACCATTGCGTATGCCATCATGCATTAGTCTTTGGGTTGCCATCTAAACGGGTTTTTGGGCTCATTTTGACATGCCATAACACTGTTTTTGGTTGCTTAGACCATGCCATGTTTGGTTGTGTTACGTGTAGTGTAACACCTCTTTGATGGCCATGCATGCCTCATGTTTTGCCCTTTTGATTTGGCTTGACCTGGCTTTGGCTATTGCATGTTTTAAGCACACTTTAGCATGACTTGGGACTGTTTTGGATCATGCTTGCCATATGCTCTTTGATTTGTGTAGCATTAGTTCAATCCCCTCGCCTAGTTTTAAGCCTTGAGCCTTAAATCATGCATGCTTGATTTGTTTATGTGATTTGGCATCACTCTTGGCATCATCTCATGAGTGTGTAATGTTGTCGCATTTGCATGTTTTTCCCTCCTTTTAAGTGTGCTTAAAAGTTGCTCTTTTATGCCTTAGTCTTTAGGCCAATAGGCATGCATGTTTGTATGTGACTTTGTCCCTTATCTCTTAACATATTGGTCGCTGATTTGGGCTTATTTGAGAGCTTCCCAAGTTGGTTTAAGACCAATCCCGCATGTTGTTGCATGTTTGCCTTGTATGTTGTTGCATACTTGGCCCATTGACATGTTGTTGCATGTTTAAGTGGTGTTGCATTTGGCATGCATCTTGTGTTAAATTGCTTTGCATATTTGCATGATTTTGTCCCTCACATGTTGTTACATGCTTGCCTAACCATGAATATCGTCACATGCCTTGTATGTTTGCATATTAGTTTAGGTTGCATTACATTTGGCATGTTTATTATACATTGCTTGTTGGCATGCCCATGTTGCACTAGTCTGATTGCATGTTTAGGATTGCATAGCATTGAGCATGCATCCCTTGCCTCTTGATCAACCATGATTGAGGTTGGGGGCCCCTTGGTATGTTTTGTGTTTTGTGCATTTAATACTAAAGTTGCATACTTGACTCATTTGGCCATCACGCATTGAAATGCACGATTAGTGGCCCGAGGGTCGAGGATCACACTCCTTTGAGTTCATAACATGATAAGGAGGGTGTTTGTGCATATATTGCATTGTAAATGCTTTGTCATGCTCTGTCTGTCCTCTGTTGCTGTCAACCAGTGTTCTGCAGGAGGAGATGGCAGGAGGAGATGGCCAGTCGGCAACTTTCAGTGCCGGCCGACTACCAAAATAGTGCCGGTGATCTTTTTTTTGGTCAATGACCATGATTCCTTGGCCGGTGGTGTTTCTTCTTGGTCGGTGACCTCCCAAAGTGCTCAGGGAGTAGTCCAAAAGTAACCTTGAGACTTATGCAGTCCTCAGAGATGCAAAGCAGTGTAAACAGAGGCAACATGAGCATGGCGGTGGATTTCCGAGCGGAGCCAAGCGTGCCTGCATTCGTCTCTCTTCCCGAGGCTGTTTAACTGCTTTCAGTAATTTAATTAATTTGTTTAATTAATTAAGGGTCTGTAATATTTAATTAGCTTGTTAGTTAATTAATTTGTATTATTCATTAGGACCCTCCGAGAGAGGGCAATTTTGTAATAAGCGTGCGTGTGTGTGATGCATGTCTTCCAATCCCACGTCTTTCTCCCTTTTATTTACTAGCTTTTGATGGTTAGTTTAGGACATGCTTCAATTAGCATACTTATGCTCGCATGTTTGCATCATTCATTTATTTTGCATGCACCGAGCACGGCGCATCATGCTAACTGCATTGTGTTTCAATTCCAACTTGAATACGTGTATCGAGTTGTCGCATTTCACATGCCATTCTTAGGGTAGACGAGCCTATCTTAGTTGCATTTTTGCATGTGTTGCATTAGGCATTCCAGCATAGTTAGGATTCATGCATAATTTCTAATTAGCTTCTTTCTTTGGCTTGGAGTACTCAGTAAGTATTTATGCTTTAGCATCTTGCATGTGTGTAAGTGTTAACATGACAGCATGCTTACCGTGAGGCTATGTGCGTATGTGATATAACTGCCTGAATGCTTGTGGGTGAAGGTTGGATTGCTTGAATTGGATCAATTCATTGAAATCCGTGTTTTAGCCTGCTCAAGAGTAGCAAACCCCAACCATTTTTCAAAATAAACGGATATGCGATGCTTTGTTCCAAATTAGGCGATCTAGCCTATACTTGTGTGTTGTGTGCATCACGTAGTAAATTCTAGCTAATTAACCGAAATAAGAACACATATGTTTTCAAAACAAAATATCATGTTTAGTACAGGCCGATCTTTGATCGGGCGAGCGGGGGTACTCATAGCTGACCTTCCCCAATCGTACCCAAGTTCCCAAGCCGAGGCAACTTTGGTGATAACGGACATGTGGCCTTAGGCAATGAGTCAGGGTTTCCTAAATTTTCCAAAAATAAAATATTTAGGTGGCGACTCTGTATCTGGCAAAGCAGTCCATGTTTGGAACTTCTTTCTAAAAATCTGTTTTTCAAAACGATTTGCCGGATTTGGACTCTTTGGTGATTTATCAATCTCACATCGCACATTGTGAGATCAGATTAAGAACCGTGACAATTTGAGTCCGAACTGTAGTGATCCCAAATGAACGAAACGGTAATTCCCTCCCGGGACGTTCGGGGACATCTACAAAAGCACAAGATTATTTCTGCATATCTTGCTGGGTTGTCTTCTCTAGCGAAGGAATTCATTTTCTAGGCAAACTTTGATCGGCTCGTATGGCTTCGTTTTAGCTCCGATTTTTACGCGGTTTGTTGTGTTGGATTCGTCTCGATGAGTACTTCACATTGGGATGATCAAAACTTGATTTCAAAAACTTTGAAAATTTTAAAGTTTGGAAAATGTAGTCCATTTTGCAGTTTCCAGTGAACTTTGGTTACTTCTTGGTTGTTCGGGTTGGTGGTTTTGGACTCCCTAATTTGATGTGAATCCTCTCGTATATTCAGATGTTGATTTCAACAAGCCAAGATGCTAGTTCTATGCCGAGATAATAAGCATGAGATTTTTGCCGAAGAGGTAGGCAAGTTAATAATTGTAATTTTGTGCCGAGGATGTCCAATGCTATGGAGTATGTTACGAGCATGTAGTTTTGTGCCGAGCATGTAGTTTTGTGTTGAATAATGTTAGTCGAATTGCTGAGAGCCAAATAAGTTGTGAATTTGCAGTTGCTGATATGCCGAATAAATAAGCCGAACAAATGACATGCAAAGTAGCTTTGAAGCTTTGCCGAGCAATTCAAGTTAATGATTGTGGTTTTGTGCCGAGGATGTCTAACGCTATGGAGCATGTTAGGAGCATGTAGTTTTGTGCCGAATAATGCACAGCCGAATTGCCAAGGGCCGAATAAGTTGTGAATTTGCAATTGCTGATATGCCGAATAAATAACCCGAATAAATGACATGCAAAGTATCTTTGGAGCTTTGCCTAGTAATTCAAGTTAATGATTGTAGTTTTGTGCCGAGGATGTCCAACACTATGGAGCATGTTACGGGCATGTAGTTTTGTGCCGAATAATGCACAGTCGAATTGTCGAGGGCCGAATAAGTTTTGAATTTGCAGTTGCTGATATGCCGAATAAATAACCTGAATAAATGACATGCAAAGTAGCTTGGGAGCTTTGCCAAGCAATTGGCTATGAGTTCTCAGTATTGCCGAAATGCACGTATAGGCTCGAATGCCAAATATAAATGGAAAGTCTTACTAAATTGCCTAACAGCTCCGTCTGTTTGGCCGAATATTATGGAATTGAGTGTTCTACTGGTCGGCCTTCGCTTTGGGTTTGACTGGCCGAGAACAAATGTGCAGCAATTTCCTTCTTGGCTTGTCGAATACGTGGTCGGCATGTTGGCAACGTGGGCCTGCCAAAATACTTCAACAACTCTTTGGCCGAGAATACTTGATCATCTCCATTTGGCTTTGTTTTGGCCGAACAATGACGGTGACCCAATCCAACTCAAACTATGCAAAAACTTTAGTAAAGATCATAGTTTTATATAAACAATAAATTGGTGAAATTATACCTAGAGAGATAAAGTTAGAAGTTTAAGGAAAGGAAATATGATGAGCCTTTATGGTAATTGAAGTTGTCTTAACGTTGTCAAATTTTCTTGCCGAGGAGACTTCTAGAGAGGGTGAAGATGGTATAATTGCAATACGTGATTTTTGAACCCAGCAGGTGATTAATAAAGTTCCGTATGCATGCAAGTATATATATATATATATATATTTTTACTTGCAAACGTGGAATTGAAAACAAATGAAGCTGAGAGATAAATAAATAAACAATATATGTTGACTTCATATTATATGGGAAGATCTATTAAATTTATTTTAGGCGAGAGATAAATAAATAAATAATGACCAGGGGTGAATTTGGATATCTTCGGTTTTGTCAAGATTTTGGTCGACGTCAACATGACCCATTCATGACAATTGAAGTTGCCTCTATTTGAATTTATATGCAGATATATATATATATACATATATATAGCCTGTCGGCTACCACAATTAATTAAATAATAATAATAATAACTTCTTCTTTTTTCTTTTTTCTTTTTTTTTTGTGACTCATGGTCCATCCTATGGCAATGTTTCTTGCTGGGAATAATTCTAGACAGAGAAAACCTAAAGACCCAGCCGTGGATTCCATACAAATTGTTAGTATAGATATATGTATATCTCAAGAATTAATTATAAAATAAACTCCTGTGAGGCAAAAATTAAATAAACAACCCTGGGAGTGGGTTTGGCCGAGCAACCCTTTTAATAATGTCGAAAAGAAGCTCCCACAAACATAATCTGAAACCCATTTTTAGAGAGAGAAAGTGAAGATGCAAAAGTACATACATGAGCACTTGTTTTATTGTAACACTTTTCATCAAGATTTATCATGAAAAAATAAAAGAGTTTCTATGGAGTTTGACAGTACACACAGATATACGTATACAATTCAAGAATCGATTTTACAATAATTTTATAATAAATTTTGTCGGAGAGAAAATGCAAAGCTTAGCTGTGGCTCGTGATAACCATCAAAGTGTTGTTGATGTTGAATGTTTACTTACAGTAACATCTTTGTTGTGTTCTTCGTTGATCTCGTTCAGTCGTTTCCCACAAACGGCGCCAATTGTGAGACCATGATATATCCTCTCACATGGATTGTAGAGATCCAACGAAGAGATGAATTTAGTCCTGGTAGACCTGCAAAGATGAGCATGATCGACGCCACCCAACCAGGGTTGCCGGCCGGAGGCACTCCGATGGTGAAGTCAGTCACCTGATAAGCAGAATGGAAGTCTAGAAAGTGTAGAGTGCTTGGTGTGTAGTGTAGGAAAAGAGAACATACCTCCTCTTCTAGGATGCCCTCCCCCTTTATATAGATGGGGGATGTGATATTAGTTTAGGTTGGACCCATTGTAGGCTTTGTTTGGGTTAACCCCAATAAGCTGATATATATTTTTTTATGGCTCCTACACAAGGGTGGCCAAATACTTAAGCAAAACAAAGCTTAAAGAGGGTAACTACTCACCCTTGAAGAACCACAGCAAAACAGTCACTTCTGAGGCAAAAACCAAGCTTTGAGAGCTCAAATAAATCCTCCAAGAGCCTCAGTAACAAGATAGAGGTGTTTGATTAAGAGTCCCTTTGCAAAGGTGTAGAAAAATCCCACTTTCAAGCACTTAAAATATAGAGAGAGAGAGAGAGAATTTTCAGCTCTCAAATTTTCTAGAGAGAGAGGATTTTTAGAGAGAGAGTCTCCCAAAGTTGCTCCCCTTTTTTTTTCCCCAAAATGATAGATATTGCCTTCATATATAGCAATTCAAGAGCTTTTGGTCGAAAATATCTGAATTGGGATAGCAGGAGCTTGTGTGGAACAGCTGGAGGGAAAAGATCTTCAAAAAATCTAAGTTTGGGTCATTTCTGGCTGACCGGCCATCTTTTTGGCCGACCTACTTCTTTGTTGGCCGACCGGCCACTTCTGTGGCCGGCTACAAATTCTAATCTGCAAGTCCGACTTCAAATGGGCATAACTCCTTTATCTAGACTCCTTTGCAGGTCATTCTTGTGTCTAAAATGAAGCCCCGGAAGTAATATTTCCAATGGTGGAAGCCTAACCTCCAAATGTCAATTGTGCTAAGAGATATTCCTCTTTTAGTGAAGACTACTCATTCTCGGCTCAATCGGATTGATGCCTAACTTCAACCAACCATATCTCCCCCATCCGGACTTGGCTTTAGGAGATTCTTGAGTGCAAAATGAAGCCCCGAAAGTCTTCTTTTCAATGGTGGTGGTCTCATAGCTTAAATCTAAGTATACAAAAGGATAAGCCTGATTTAGCGAGGGCTGCTTGACTCTCTCTTAACAATTCATGCCCAACTTCTTTCCCAACTTGTTTTCTTCTCTCCTCTCTCATTTTGTTCAACTCCAAACCCATAAATAAGGTGTTTTGAAAGATTTTCCAAAGAGTTCACCTCTCTTTCATTCATCACCACTTTGTCCTTGCTCGATTTACCGAAAAGCGCAACATTTAACAAAATACGAGCGTCGGAACATCGTAGAAACCTTATTTCAAAAACATTTTGAAAGAGAGGGCCTTAAGGTATAAAAACCAGTCAAAATAGTTTTGGTCCAAAAAAGGGGTGTGAGGTTTGGATTTGACGCTCTCATTGCCAAAGAAATCGACCATTTGCATAGCATAGCCTGCATCACTAAGTAAGTAATCAGTAGTGCCCAAGTCTTAAGGGCAGTCAAAAATGAGGTGTCTACACACAACCATGAATTGGTGGAACAACACTGTGTGATGTATCTGAGGTCACATCGCGGTTTAAACAGCGTTGACAAAGCTCAAGCAATGGCTATGGGCAACGTCGGTGTGAAGACTAGCCAAATCATGGACTATGTGCAAAACTTGATGTTGACGCACTTTTTTTTACAAGTATGATATGTGTGAGGATAACAAGTTACAAAATCTATTCTGGGCAGATTTGAAATCGCGAGTTGACTACGCAAAGTTTGGTGATGTGTTGATATTTGACTCAACTTACAGAACCAATGCGTACAAGAAACCTTTTATCATGTTGGCTGGTGTGACTAACCACTTTAGGACCATGATATTTGCATGTGTTTTGCTAGCTAATGAGACAATTGATACATACACACGGGTTTTGGAAACATTTATGAAGGCGATGGGCAATAAAGCACCTGTGTTAGTACTGACAGATGGAGATAAGGTGATGCGAGAGGCAATCAGAAGAGTATTTCCAGACGCAAGAAATCGATTATGTAATTGGCATCTTGGGAAAAATGTTGTTTCAAATGTTCACAAAAGTGGCTTTGCACATGTTTTCAAGCAGTGAATGGACATGGAAATGGATGAGGCAAAGTTTGAGCATGGCTGGACGAGAATGGTAGAAAAATTTGGACTTCAAACCAATAGCTGGGTGTTAGAGACATGTGAGAAGCGTCATATGTGGGCTGAGGCATATATGCGTGGACATTTCTTTGCTGGGATGAAGAGCACTCAGCGCTCAGAGAGTATGAATGCTTATTTCAATCCCTTCCTCCAACACAAATTGAAGCTATATGAATTTATTAGGCACTATGATCGGGCTCTTGCAAGGATAAGGTATAACGAGGCTAGAGATGATGCTGAAACAAATAACACTTTTCCGGTATTGATTACTCCATTGCGAGATATAGAGAGACATGGAGCTGAGCTATTCACCCGAAATATATTTAGAATGTTCCGTGATGAAATCTTAGAAGAGGGGAAGTTGAATGTCAAGGACGTGTTCCCTTTGCCGGATGGTCAGAAATGCTACTATATTCATAAGTACAAGGTGAATGATAGATCATGGATAATAACACACAATCCAGTGGATGCTGCAATGAGATGTTCTTGCATGAAGTTTGAGTCGTTGGGGCTACCTTGTTATCACATGATATGGGTTATGAAAGCCGAAAATTTAACGCAAATTCCCCCAACTTATGTACTGCATAGATGAATAAAGGCTGCAAGCAAGGATGGCCAGCAATGGCCTCAACCCTCAATTGATAACACTACAACACAGGCGGCCCGATATGGGATATTGAGTTCTTCTCACAATGAAATGTGTTTCTATGCTTCGCAATCAACGGAGGGTTTCAAAGAGGCTCGAGATGCATGTCTTCCGATGACGAGCCGGATGAAGAAGTTATATGAGAAGAATCTGAACGATGGGGATGGAGACAAAGGAAAACATTCAATCCCATGACAATTTGGAGTAGAAGATCCTGATCTTGTGAAGACAAAAGGGAACCCGGGACGGGCCTCGTCCAACTGTCAAAGACCAAGAAAATATGGGAATTGCAAATGCATTGGGCACACAAAGCGAACGTGTCCTAAGGTTCGGTTTAGTCGAACAGTGGGTAGTAACTCAGATGCAGATACAACCCACATCACTAACCGTGAGTACAATGTGGAGTCATTGCCCATTCGCTGCAAACCTGGGTTGGTGGATCCAAGTACACCGCACATTAAGCAACGACGACTATTTTTCGATGTTTCTCCTTATTCCAAACAGCCTGTGAGCCAATACGGTAGTGTCGAAGCAGCAGTGTGCAAAAATGATTCGACCACAATTGATGAGGTGAATCAGGTAATTGTATAATTTGTATGATTTACTTATTCTCTTAATTTATTAGGTAGACAGTACTAGCTATTGGAAACACATCATTGCGAAGAACATGGTAGATATGTATGTAGTTTTCATTTTGCACGGATTGTTGTACGTAACGTGTAAATAATTGGTTATGTACAATGCCACGAAATGGCACAACGTTACTTATGTACAAGGCCAGGAACACTGATTTCCCATATTGTTTAGAGTGATGTTGTCATTTGTGTTTGCAGTGACTTGTCATTTTGAGAACTAATTGAAGGCGAGATATTTATGGGTTGTCTGTGTATTGTTTTGGGTTGGAAACTAGCTTATGTCTGTATTCCAAGATTCCTATTGCGGGTTGCATGTTTGTGTTCCATAGTTAGTTGGATCTAATTGAATGGTTTCTTGCGGTGTGGTTCATCAACTAACAATGTGTTTGGCTTCGTATTGATTTGTTATGACTTGTTTTGGTAAATTACTATTATATTTCGAGTAAAATACGAATTTTGTCCATGTGGTTTTGCAAAATTACATCCCAGCACATGCACTTTGTATATAATCCAAGTGGCAGTTAATTTTGGGTATTACTTGGAGAAAGTAACCCAACGAACTCGTTTACTTTATCTCTATACCGATTGCTATATGAATTATGAGTTACGAACAGGAGTTGTGAAATTATTTCAGGTTAACTATGAAAGTGATGGGTTTATTGTTAGTAAAATTAAAGTGGGCCTATATCTACAACAACCAAGTAGTAATTTAAAGTTGACAAATTAAAGAAGAAAATCAAGCAATTGTGGTGTTGGTTCGAATGCCTGAAAAGGATGAAGACTTCTTTCGATGAACTGATAGTAACAAAGTAAACCAGTAAAATGACCTTTCTGATATGAGGTGATGGTAACAAATCATAGAAGATAAACCTTTGCTGATTTGAGGTTCAAAAATGAGAAGGGAAAAAACTGCTCAGAAGTTACAATGTAGAAAGTAAGTTGTTGTGTTGTTGTTCATGTGATGTCTGTTTGCAAACCTTCTGCCCTTTATAGCTCTTATTTCCCACGATCCCATGATCTGTCGAATCTGCAACTGCTTCTGTGCAACTTCTGTGACTGCATGGTCATTTCCATGTCTTCAAACCACATAAAACCTTTACTTGTACCTGTCGAAGTGCATATCTTGAAGCTGCCACCTGTGCCCAATTCTTTTTAGCCTTTCCTCGACAGATACAGACTCCCAATTAGCGAATGTTTCCTCTTGGAGGGTGGCCACTAAATCCATGATCACTGCCAAGAACTGCTCCACCATGTAAGCCAGGTGGCATACAAGATTCACTGTTAGTTGATAACCCTTATCTTCAGGTGGACTTGCCATGCGTCCTTAATTGAATGGAGCACCTGTTGGCAAGATGTGGGAAAACAGCTGCAAAGAGGAATTTTTTAAAAATAACCAATCATAATTTAGCTGAAAATATGAGTGAACTTTAAAAGGAAAAAAAAATAGTTTTTATTTTATGATTATAAACCCGAAATGTATATTTTGTTTTCAATATAAATAAGTTGTGTATTGTGGTTACGTAAAATGTAGGACAACAATTGTGTTTATGTCATCACAGTCCAGAAAAATGGGTATTTCAAATATTAACAAGTTTCCCGACATTGAATTTATTGATTAAATTATAGGGAAAATTCAATATATGGCAGGGTTTGAAGGTTCAAAGTTAGGGAGCAGTTACAGTGAGTGGCCAAGTGTTGTGGTTCAGTGGCCCAGTTTGCAAGGATTGTAGTTTTGTTTAGTGGACAATATTCTGTCGATTGTTGTCTCATAATGATAAGGGACATGGGCCACAATGGTGAAAAGGAAGGTCGACAGGGAAGAGTCAATATTTGGCAGAGTTTAAAGATTCGAAGTCAGGGGGTAATTACAGTGGCAATTATGGTGTAGAAGTGTGAGATCATGCAATAATGGGCCACAAAAACAATATAGGGATATCAAAACCCACGATCTCCCTTCTAGGCTTTCCTAGTATACTAAATCTCCACTTCTATCTGTCGATCTCCCTTTTCTTCAATTTATTTCACGGCCACCAACCGTTTGAAACTTCTGTCGACAGAGCAAGACTCCTGCTTTGTCTCATGCTTCCTCCTGAAATGTGCCTACCAACTCCATGATTGGTGCTAAAAATTGTCGTCATCACTTCTAGGTGACCCACATATAGACAACCCACTTTGAACTGCTGGACATTCCTTCAGACTAGGCCACGTGTCCTCCATTAAGTGGACCATCTGTCGACAGAGACTGGCAAAACTTGGTGCAAACAATGGCCCCCTTGTTCAAGTTATATATCATATGATTTAACCTTCAGCAAACTTGCCAGTTGGGCCCAATTTGTACTTAACCCAGGATTTGTTCCCCTAAGCCCAAGAGATAAGTCTAATAGCAAATTTATTAATATGGGCCCAAAACAAACATAAACTACAGCCCAATATGAGAGCATTTAAATATACTGACCCCATCGTAAGTTATAAAAGACCCATCTTTTCAACTTCAAGCCACTTCATTTCCCTCTGATTCGAATTCCTCAGAGTAGACTCATTCTTCTTAAGCATTGCCATTCAAAACCACAACACCACAAAACCCTAAGCCACTTCAACTTCATTTCCCTCTGATTTGAACTCCTTAGAGTGGACCCCTTTTTCTCAAGCATTGTCGTTCAAAACCACAGCACCACAAAACCCTAAGCCATGGCGCCCAAAAAATCTCAACCATCTCCATCTGAGGACAACAATGAAGACGTACTCCGCTTCCCAGAGCCTATCAAAGCACGTATCACTCCTCTAAAATTAGGTATTACCCTATTGCCCAGCACAAGCTCTGTCGCTAAGGCTACACTAGGCCCTACCTTCACGTCTTGCTTCCCAGACGAGCTAGCTCTATACTATCCCCTTGGTAATGGTAAGAACCTTATTCTCAACGAACCTACACTTAAGTGGACTAACTGGAATGTCAGTAAAAGTCCACTCAAATCCTGGAGGTCACCAGACTCTGTTTGGAAAAGCTGGGCTAGGAGAATTGAAGGTCATGACGTTGAAGTATGGAAGCACCAAGGCATTAGTGAAACAATTAGATTGTCGACTAAAAAATATGAGATGGACAAAGGGCTGATTGCTGCTGCTGTATGCTTTTGGTCACAATCTTGTAACTCTCTACCCCTTAACTTTGGTATGATTTCCCCTACCATCTAGATGTAGCTCACTTGACTGGTCTCCCAATCTTGGGCAATCCAATTCATGCTCTCTTTGAGCCTCCAAAAGTGACCTTTACTTTAAACACTGACATGTGCTATACAGATTTCGCCGAAAAATACAAAGGCGAGCCTGGTTCCCCTGTCGAGGACAAAGAAAGAACTGCTTTTTACTTACTTTGGCTTTGTCAGTTTCTTTTTTGTGTCCCTGGTTACAAGATCATGAAGGAATACCTCCCCATTGCCTTGTGTATGCAAGATGGCCAAGCTATGGCTTTAGCCCCTTATCTTCTTGCCACCCTTTACAAGGCCCTATTTTCCTGTGTTGACAAGAAGATTTCTGGAAACTGTGGTGGCCCCTTCTGGCTCTTCCAGGCCTGGTTGTATGCCTATTTCCCTGAGTCACGACCCCCACTACCTAACACCTTGAAACCAGTTTTCCACCCCTATACTGAGCAATTGCTCACTTATAACAACCAACCCATCCTCACTTTCAGAAATCATCTTACCATGCTTTATAACCTTCCTTTGAAGAGACCTTCCAACTTGTACATGCCATTTCAAAACTTTCAATTCTCCTCCGATAGACTTCGCTTCCTCTTCATAGACCCTTGTCATTTAGACAATGAGCAAGTCCAAGCACAAAATGAGACTTGGAGACACATTCTCACCTGCAGACATGTCTTGGTTGGCTGTTCCATATCCTCCACCAAGATGTCCAACTGCAGTTTTGAGACATACTGTCTCAATCAATGGTGCAGGCAATTAGGTCTTTCCCAAGGTATCCCTTATCCTTATTTCCACCTAACCATCCATGAGGAGATTGGGTCCAGAATCTACTTCAAAGATCCTAGGCGAGCTGAATCCATTCTGACAGAGAACACCAAACTTTTCCAAGATTTTGGCCCCTTCTTCTTCAAACCTGCTTCGGGCTACTCCACTGCTTTTGACCATTGGTGGGAACTTATGACTGCCATTATTTTTTACAAGCCACTTGAAACTTGCCTTCACGATACTTGTATTGATAGTCAGGGCCCCATATCTTCACCTTCCAAGCTTAAGGCTGCAGGTATCCTTCTTTCATATACTTCATATCCCTGACTGTCTCATGCCCTTTTTTTCTTTCTCTACAACACTAACTTGTTTAACCTTTGATAACCAAAATTGGGCTTGCTGCTGAACCATTGGTTAGGGACCAACATAAAGGCAAGGCTCCAATGGATCCAACTACTCAGACAAACACCCCCTCAGTTCTGAAATTAATGGAAGACTCTTTGGCAGCCTTGCAGACACAAGCAGAGAGAGGAACTACCACCCGTACCCTTGTCGAGACAGAGGTCACGGCGAAGAAGAGAGAAGAGCCTTCCACTGCTCCTGCTCTAGGTACAGACCTAAGTGATTGGGATATCCCTCTCAGCCAAATGGTTGGCCAAACAACATCAAATCCTTAAGGGCAGCTCTACCAAGTATGCCTTCACTTTACATATTTACATCATCTCAATTTCTATTCATGCCCGACTGATCACTTACTTTTGTGCAGAGAAAAAGAAGAAGATTACTCCTTACTGCTGCTAATGAAGAGGATCCTTCCACTTCTCCTCAACACATTCATCCAATTCCCAGTCCCATCACCAATGTACACAGAGAACCCACTCTAGAACCAACTCCACCACCACCTCAAGCATCTCAACAAACTTCATTATAACCTTCTTCACAATCTTCGCCACAGCAATGTACACAATCTGCATCACAACATCCTTCCACTTCTTCTCAACACATTCATCCAATTCCTAGTCCCATCACCAATGTACCCAGAGAACCTACTCTAGAACCAACTCCACCACCACCTCAAGCATCTCAACAAACTTCATTACAACTTCCTTTATAGTGTTTGCCACATCAATCTACACATTCTACATCAGAACATCCTTCATAGCTAGATCTTCTTCATATTGCTCTCAAGGATGTCACAGTTGGGGCTCTCCTGATGGAGGTTGATTACCTAGGGGGCACTGAGCCTATTATTGTCCTTTCTGTCTTTAGCCCTCAACCATCAGCATCCAACTCCTCAAATTTCCAAACTTCAATCAAACAATTAGAGATGATTGATTTTGACATTTCAATCAACAACCAATCCTCTCTAACATATGACAATACAAAATCCTCTCAACCAGAATTTCACAACAACCAAGGTAAATAGAAATACAAATGTGACTGCGGTTGAAAAAAAAAAAAAAAAAAAAAACCTTCTCTTTAAGTAACTGCTCTTCTTCTCCAATTTACAAGGACGACCATAATACACGACTCATCTCCACGACCAATGTCTGAGAAAGAACTTGAAGGTCCTCATGACTTTTCCCTCTTACCAGAACCAGAAAAAGAGCCTAAACGCGTTGATGCTGCCATTTCATCAGTACCCGAAACAACTCCTCCTGCTGCCACAACCACAGCCGAGCAAGGCCAACCATCTGCGCGCACTTTATCAGGACAGGTACTAGCATTTCCAACCTCATCCTATTTACTCTTTATTACTTCCAGCATATATTCTCACCAAACTATTAATGTTCACAGGTCATCATTCCATCTTAGGATATTTGGGCCGAACTTTCTATTCTTGAACAACATCTAGACGAAATATCCCCATTGCCTCAAAGGCTACATCTCTTTCATGCTGAAACTCAACAAACCTTAACCACCTTCATTAACCTCATTAACACCCCAGTTGAAGAAATCATTCTCCACAAACCTGATAAAACATTGGCATGTCTTTCTGCTATTCTAAACCTCTCGCATAATCCTTTCAACCCCATTCAACAAAAGCAATCGGCCAAGATCATCATGGAATGGCCAACCCTTTCACAGATGGTTCAGACTTGCTGAAGGATATTCTAACCAAAAAAGATTTCCTAAACCAAGCCCACATCATATCTACTTCACTCAAACTCAGCCACCAAACCTCTGCAGCCATTCTTGAGCAACACTCAACACTTGAACTTGAGGAAACCAAACTCATGGCAAAACTTGCCTTTGTCTGGCAAGGAAAGGCTCATCTGCAGCAGCAACATGACCAGCTTAATCAAGAAGCAAGGATGATGCTCTCCCAAATTAGACATTGTCCTGCATCAATTCAGACAACTAAAGCTGAGTTGGACCAAGCCCAAGCCATGCTGGCAGATGCTCAATCAGAATGGGGTGTTCTAGCCATTCTCTTCCCCAAATCCTAGACTAGTTTATATATATTTTTTTTTTTGTATTGCACAAAATGCATGCTATCTTTCAAACCATTGTGCAGACATGTTCATTAATGAATCTCTGTTTTTGAATGGTCTGTTGTATGATTTTTTATTTTGTTGTGCAATTTTTCTCCCTCTGGTTTTTTTTATCAACTCCCCTTCAAAGTTTCCCACATGGTTGGATAATACTTCTTCACATATTTTCCGTTTATATATCTTCTATGTGGTTGCCCTTCCAAGGATTGGTTTATATAAAGGGTGTCACAGTTTGGAAATAGTTTTGTGAAATTCAGCAGGACATACCAACATTTTTGCCGCGTTAAGCTTGTCAGTGTCCAGTGTGGCGGATGCCAATGAGTCAAATAGGTACGCCACACGGTCGAGCATATTTATTTGTACGCACAACCAATGTACTCCTCTATAATTGAAAGGCATGTAAATGTACACATAAACACAAGTGAAGACATTGTTTAGAGGCCATTCGAACATCTACTCACTTCCATATGTACATTGACATTCATATTAATAGGATCGACATTCATATGAAATCTACCCACTTTAATGGGATGGACATTCATATTACCTTCTCACATGCATCAACCACACCAATATATCTGTCATTTACAAAGGTTGAGTATTTTTATTTAGTATCAAAGTTTGCATGTTTAGTGTGTAAAGTCATTCAGCCAAAGATTTCTTAAAATATGTCATCTACAATACATAACCGACGTAAAACACTTACTTACCGACCGATATACTGGAAAGAACCAGGCAGTATGCCTCTCGTCTTTGTTTTCTTGCCGCTGTCCATTAGTCAATTGAACCGCGACCAAGTTTATTGGTTGGAACATTTAACAGACGAGACAACTTGAGAGTTGGAAGGAAGGTCGACATGGTACATTTAATATTTGGCAGAGTTGGAAGATTCAAAATCAGGGGACAGTTACACTTTAATTATGGGGTTGAAATGTGAGATCATGCAATAATGGGCCACAAAAAGAGTATATGAATATCAAAACTGACGATGTTGGCCGAAGATAGGACAACATCATGAGCAACACAAGTTAACCAGTTTATAATTCTTGCATAATTTAGGAGTACCTTTATCATTAAACGAACAAGTTCTTGTGAAAATAATATCGTTCAAACCCACGATATTCTTTTGTTTTGAATGGCAGATATTCAACTTGTACGTTCCGTCAATGTTTCGTGGCATCAAACCATGTCCAAGCAAGATCGTTTTGTGGTTCTTTGAAGGCCAACTTGTTGAAGGAAAGCAAAATCAGTTCTCTTCTTATGTATCGGACCATTGAGGTTACCATCATCGTGAGCAGAGTCATCCGAGTACTATCATTGGCGTGCCACACGATTATATAGGCACGATTAAGTTCAACCCGCTTTAAGCAGGTGCCCACTTTCGCACTCACAATCAGTTGACGATATAAATATTGCACTCAAGCAAACATATTCCAGTTTCGTGTTTTGTTTTCAAATCGGTTCCTAGTCGTACATGTATAGTCGTACATGTACACGTACTGTACTATTAAAATAATGTGTACTGTTGTTTCGTAGTTGGATTGTCCATGTAGTGGCTTGTACACGCAGTTCACCCATGGCAGGACTTTCAGGTCCTCTCATCAGCTACATGTTCTTTATTAGAATCAGTATCCAAGTTCTACTTGTCAAGCATTTTAATTAGTTTGAATCAGTTGGCTAGTAAGTTCCCATAAAAGCTGTAAATTTAATGAAAGATTTTTTTTCACAGAAGGTGTAACTTTTTAGAAAAGGTCTAAGTATTTCCACCAAATAGTGTAAACTTTCGTAAAAGGTATAAGTTTTTAACAAACTTTATCAAAACATATTTTCCGTAAAACGTGTAAATTTTCAAAAAAAAAGGTGTAATTGTCTTCACCAAAGATGTAACTTATGTCAGAAAACGTGTAAATTTTGTTTTAAGAAGAGGTGTAACTCCTATTAAAAGGTGTGAATTTTTTTAAAATTTTTGTTTCACAAAAGGAGTAACTTTCAGAACAGGTGTAAGTTTTTTAAAAAAAAAAGTGTAAACTTGATGAAAATATATTTTTCATTGAAGGTGTAAATTTTTGAAAAATGTGTAAATAGATTCATAAAAGGTGTAAATTTTATGGAAAAAATTCTTTCACAAAAGGAGTAACCATTCAGAAAATGTGTAAGTATTTCCACAAAAAGGTGTAACCATTTAGAAAAGGTGTAACAAAAGGTATAAATTTTATGCAAATATTTTTTCCATGAAAGGTGTAAATTTTCAAAAAACTTGTCACAAAAGATGTAAAATATGTCACAAATGGTGTAAGTTTCATTTTCAGAAAAGGTGTATGTTCCCATTAAAGGTGTAAATTTTATGGAAAATATAATTTCACAGAATTCTCCCAAATGTGTAAACTTTATTCAAACATATTTTCCATAAAAGGTGTAAACATTTTCAGAAACAATGTAAGTAATGTCACAAAAGGTGTAACTTCTAATAAAAGGTGTAAATTTTCTGAAAAAAATTGTTTCACAATCAGGGTAACCTTTTAGAAAAGGTGTAAATATTTCCAGTAAAAGGTGTAAACTTTCAGCAAAGGTGTAAGTTCTTGACAAAATGTGTAAACTTTATGAAAACATATTCTCCATCAAAGGTGTAACTTTTCATAAAACGTGTAAATGTTTGCACAAAACATGTAAGTTATGTAACAAAAGGTGTTAGTTTTGTTTTCAGAAAATGTGTAAGTTCCAATAAAAGGTGTAAATTTTATGAAAAAAATAATTTTACAAAAGGAGTAACTTTTCAAAAAACGTGTAAGTATTTCCCCCAATGGTGTAAACTTTCAGCAAAGGTGTATGTTTTTAACAAAACGTGTAAACTTTATTCAAACATATTTTCCATAAGAGGTGTAAATATTTTTACAACAGATGTAAGTTATGTCACAAAAGGTGTAAGTTCTAATAAAAAGTGTAAATTTTCTGAAAAAAATTGTTTCACAAACGGAGTAACTTCTCAGAAAATGTGTAATTATTTCTACTAAAAGGTGTAAACTTTTAGAAAAGGTGTAAGTTTTTAACAAAATGTGTAAACTTTATGAAAACATATTTTCCATAGAAGGTGTAAACTTTTTTACACAAAATGTAAGTTATTTGACTATGTAAGTTATTTGACAAAAAGTGTAAGTTCTGTTCTCAGAAAAGGTGTAACTTCTAATAAAATGTGTAAATTTTTTTAATAAAATTGTTTACAAAAGTAGTAACTTTTCACAAAAGGTATAAGTATTTCAACGAAAAGGTGTAAAATTTACAAAATAAATTATTTGACAAATGTGTAACCTTCCACAAATAATGTAAGTGTTTTCACAAGAGATATAAGTAACTTCACAAAAGGTGTAAGTTCCGTTTTTTCACAAAAGGTGTAAGTTCCGTTTTTTCACAAAATGTGTAAGTTCCTAAAATCCAATCAAACTGTATTTGTCTTGTTCAAATAATGGCAATGTAAGAGAGAAGCGGCGTTTCGGAGGGTTCGTCTTTCTCTCAGTAGAAGTCTGTTTCATAGAAGACGCGTTTGGGAGGGATTGGAATAGCAACTCCAAGTCCAAATCCAACCAAGTATGTCAATGTAAAAGAGAACCATTTTTAATAAAGAGAAAGGGACAGAAAGAGAGAGAGAGAGATTGACCAAGATCAACAGACAGAGAGACCGAGATAGACAGTGATCGATAGAGACAGTCAGACCTAGATCGACAGAGAGGGACCGAGATCGACAGAGAAGACACCGAGATCAACACAGACAGACCAAGATCGCTAGAGACAGACCGAGATAGGGATCGATAGAGAGAGACCGATATCGATGGAGAAGAGGCCAAGATCGATACAGAGAGAGAGAGAAAAAAAAAAAACCTTTGATTTGCGGCAGCGGCGGTGGCAGTGACCGTAGAGGTCGCCATGGCAGTGGCTATGTCAGACGGCAGTGAGCACCAGAGGCCACCGACGCTTGGGTGGTCAGCAGGGGTCAAGACTGGTGGTGATTGTTTTTTGTGCGTATGAGAGAGAACAGAGAAAGTGTTGGTGGGAAACAGAGAAGAGGGGGAGCCGATGGTAATATAATTTTCAACCTTTAGCGACTAAATTGTTATTTGTCGATAAAATTTACACTAAACTAAATTTTACACCCTTCTTCTGAAACGTTACACATTTTCTGAAAAATTTCTAAACTGATACCTTTTCATCAAAATACTTACTCTATTTTCTAAAAGTTTACAACCATGTCTGAAAGTTTATACCTTTTTGTCAAAACACACACCATTTTCTAAAAGTTTACACCTTTTTTTTGAAAGTTTATACCTTTTCGTCAAAACCCTTTATACCATTTTGTGAAAGTTTACACCCATTTTCTAAAAATATTTCAACATTTTACACCTTTTAGGACCTTTTATGAAATTATTAATATATTATATTATTTAATTAATTTACTGCAAAGTGACCCGTTTAGCAGGTCACCAATGTGTAAACTTTCAAAAAATGTCATATAACCCAATACATAAAAGGTGTAAATGCACAATAGAAAGGGTGTAAATGCCTTGCATACCATATGCAAGGCACACCTAAGAAAAGTCCTAAAAATTATGCAAATACATCCATCCCTTCTAGAGATGGTTTGAAGGGGATCAGTAAGAAGTGAAAGTGACATTTTAATAAGAATTATGTTAGAGATCATGAAAAAAATATCATGAAATGCATCATGAAGATTTTTCGTCCTTTGATTAGTGTGTGGCGTTTTATTATATGTCTAATCTAAAGATGGAGAGTCTTTCATGATCATCTTTATGATATTTTTTTCATGATCCTTAGCGAATGGGTCAAAATATACGAATTCATAGATGAGAATAATAATTTGATATTCACTAATAATTAAAAAGGTCTTAGCATAAATAACTCTAAAACCAATTAATACAAGTTAATAGGACATTAAATGCACGATAACATGTGTTTCAGGAGGTTATTGGTTAGCATTAGTCAAATTTACAATACTAATCTTGTTATTGCTTTTTCCGAACAGAAAATCTCTTACTGCTTAAAGTCTATTTTTGTAAGGGTGTGTGTACTATTTTCTGACCACACTGCCAAATAAGTACTCAGCTGGAGAACACCGGCAGAATAGATTGCACCCGAACGACCTGTCACAGAAAGAAAAGACTCCGGCGGTGGTCCTTCCACCCGGGGGCACTTCGACGATCAAATCAGTAATCAATATCTCTCAAAGATAACCAATTATGCTTAACTCACAAGCCAGAATACCAAAAGCGTACCTTTTACCCACGATGGTGCCTTACTTTTATAACCAGCACTAACCTGATTCTGATAGAAGCCTAGCTTCTCTTGGACTCTGGCTCAATGTTCATCCTGGACTCTCCAATAGATAAAAATAAACTCTCTAAGAGCTTTATCCTTATCCAAGCTGAAGTCCTCCCCCATTCTAGGACTCTTGTCCCTTATCCATTCATCTCGGATTCCGGTATCTCCGCAAATAACCTCGGCCTAGCTGAGATCACCTCGGCGCCATGACCAGAACACGTGGCACCTCGGCTGGCACTTCAGTGCCACCATGGCTGCGTGTTGTTACTCACAAAAATATGTCCCCACAACTACCCCCTAGGTTCTATCACCTCAGTATCCTGAGGTGATGGAACCTGTATCATTTGAACCTATAGCACGTCGGCTAAGCTTGCTTTATCCTTCATTACCAAGATCATCATTCATCGGCTCCATATGACCAAGACTCTTGTAGTCTGTTTAGAGCCAAGGACCAAGTTTTCCAAGTTTCTTCAACTGAGATCGTTCCCTCAGCTGAGGTCTTTGCTTCATTAAATCAAGAACTCCAAGAGTCTCAACACGCGTATGAGCTGTCATGCACAGTAATTCAACCGTTTTCACCACGTGTCATTTCCCTCTTGAACCGTACTTGACACGCGCATCAAGTCGTGTCGCATTTGCGCGCGCCACCTGACAGACACATCGTCCTAGGCACACTAATTGCATTTTTGCCGTATTTTCGTGTTTTGATTAAAAATACTTCCCTCTCTCTTCGCTGTTTCACTTTTGTATCTTCGTCTTCTCCAAACTCTCTCTCTAATATTCATCTCCGAAATCCCCCATTTTCATTCTCGAAGCTTTCTATAACTACTTCATTCTTCCCCTCTGGGGAGGCTTTCAACGTTCTGTCACTCGTACCACCAGCGTTCAACTCCGGCATACCTCACACCGGCGTCACCCCTTCTGGTAAGTCATTGCTTCCCTTCGTCTCAATTTTTTGTTCTACTTTAAACTTTACTATGCTTGTGCACTGCCATTGCAAATCTATTCATGTTCTTAAATAGTCATTTGTGTGTTGAATTCCACCATTCGTCATCTGTTTCATGATTCTGCTTTTGTACAATCTGTTACTGGTATACACACACACACACACATGCTGTTCATACACTTGACATTTTCGATAGCTTGTCACTGTTCTTGATTTGTGCACATTTACATTTTATGCAATGTTCTTGAACCCCTTCTGGTTTTCTTTTGAGTCTGAATCATTATTCTTCTCTGTTTTCTTGTTATGCTCTCTATATTTCTACCTTCAATTCTTGTTTGCATAGTCTTAGGTTTTGGGATTTGTTGTAGAACTCACAAATTTTAGGAAAAATTGAAACAAATCCCCCTCAGATCCTCAAAAACTCTTGCTCCATCATACGTTTAGGTTTTGCCGAGGTCTTTTAAACCTTATCAAACCACTTCTTTCTGAAATCCAACACCTCCCCCATTTAGCCAAAATTATGGGTATGTTCAGGTGGAGGGTAAACACCCCAACTAAGTTAGAATACTTTAGGCAGGAGTTTGCCATCCCTGCCAACGTTCATCTTAGGTTGGTTGGAGATGAGGACTCCATCATGCCCAAAGATAACTCCATGCCCTTCCCAGTGGTAGCCTTCATAGAGTGTAGACTTAAGTTCCTTCTTGACATCCTCTTTTGAGAAGTCCTTCCCTATTACAAACTGAACCCAATACAACTCGCCATTAACTCTTACCGAGTTATCAATGGTATAATTTCCTTAGCCAAAAAGAGAACGCTAGGGTTACTCTTACCGACATCCAGTACTGTTACACCATGTGCGGCCTGAAGTCAGAAAAAGGCTATATATCTATTACCTTAAGCTGAGATTCACGGAATACAAACTTGTCGCCGACCTCCCAGACTCCAACAAGGGTGCTGGAGATGATTACTTCATCATCTCAGGAAACCTTCACCTTTATCCCCTAAGCCGAACAGTTTTCAGAGATGGAGATGGTAAGAGCCAAGTGTCACCTTTACTTGCTTTCAAGTCTTTTTTACTTTGATATTTTTGCATGCTCTAACGTCTATTTGTTTTATTTTGCAGTTCTTCTTCAACCACCCAAGGACTTCCGCAAATCCTTCTATCCCAGCAAGTATTTCAAGAGGTTGTTGGGTTTGCCAGTTGACCAGCGAAAAGCCGCTCTACTGCTCAACTATATCCCAACCTACAAGTCTATTTTTCCCGACGTCCCAAAGAAAAGCAAGTCCCCTCCTTCTGCTACGACTCCTGCTACAACTTCATCACCTTGGCCAGATTAGGGATTAACCTCTGCCCCAGCAGAACAGCCATCTACTTCAGCTCCACAACTGATTCCACCCTCTCAGCGCCAATGCCGACATCGAGCTCCACTGCTCGCACCAGCAGGCAAGACTCGAAGCCGAAGACGCCGAAGTGCTGAGGCGTCAGCTTATGACCCAGCAAATCCACCAACAGCTCTACCAGCAATCCACTTTGGTACAAGGGTCACAATCGCCGCGACTACCAACGAGATGGGCCAAAAACCTGCAGTAGTTGAAGATTTGCTCACCAACCTTCCTAGCGTTGTCAACATCCAGTTTTCATCCTCCCCTCAGCCAACCCCTAAGCCAAAACGAGTGAAGAAGGCCAAGGCAAAGGCCACAGTGACCCAGATTGATTTTGAGGACGTTGTGCCTATCTCAAAGTTGGCCGAAGCTGAGAAGAGTGCCCCCTCCACCGAGAAGCGTCCTGTCGAGGACCCATCTTTCGAGGCCTCACCTGCTAAAAAGCCGAGGTCAGACCACCAAGAGGGCAACAGCTACCCCCGAGGTATGGTCTGGGCGCCTGAGATCATGCTCGACGACAGACCTCTTACCGCCGGTGACAGTGCTACCAATCTTGAGGTCGATGTAGCCCTGTCCACGACAGTTCTTCTACCCGAGGACATGAACCGAATGGCCAAACTTCATGAATATGAAGACTTTGCCTTCATGATGCAGCATTCGGTTTTGGTAAGTATTCTTCCTTCCATTTTGACAATCTTTCCACACTTAGTGAAATTTTGCTAACTTGTGCTACTTCTTTGCAGGTCATCTAGTACGCTCACTCCTACGCTACAAAGACCGAGATGATGAGGAAGGACTTGGTGAAGAAGACAAAAGAAGCAGCCAAGCTCCTGTCCTCTCTTAACAAAGCCGAGGCCAGCATCTGTGCCCTCATAGACTAGGCCAAGGACACCAAGGCTACTCAAAGTATGGCTGAGGAAAAGGCCAAGGAGGCAAAAAATGAAGCCGAGGCTGCCAGGGCCACCCTTGAAGCTGCCAATGTTAAAGTGACTGATATGGAGGCCAAGCTTCAGGAGGCTCTTGCAAATAAAGAAGCCGAGGTGAAGGTAGCCGACGAAAAGGCCTTTAAAGAGGGACAGGCCGTCGTCCTTGACCAGTACAAGCAACAAGTCAACTTGGCTTGTAACCGAGGTTACTACCTTGGTTGGACGGCAGCCCTCAACAAATTGGTTATTCTTCTGGACTCCGACCTTCGAGACATCAACCAACTCGAGGTGCCTTTCCCTTCAAAGCTCGAGAAGGATACCGAAGACGATGAAGCCGACGAAGCGAAGGAGTAAGTTGCCGCTGATGCCAAGTCTCCCACCCTTAATGACCAAATTGATTTAACTCAGGATGAGGAGGATGACTTGGCTTCCAAAGGCATCTCCCCTAAGCTAACCATTTCCGAGGCCGAGGTCTAGTGCTCTAAGAAGAGTATGGATAAGACTTTACAAGAAATAGATGCTGAGATTGAAGTCGACAAAAGTGTAACAACCCCATCTGATGAAGCCTATCCTAACACTTAGGATATTTCTATTTTTTCTCGTATTCCTTTTTTGTTTCTTAGCTGTAATACTTTGTCTTTAAATAATGTTAGCTTTGTATTTGGCCGAGGTGCCCTTTTGTAATCTAAACTAGTAATCTCTCTTGTAGGCCGAAGTGCCCTTTTCCTTCTTTTGAATGCAAGTACAACTCCTCCTTTCAAAATGTTTGTATGTTTGTCTTCTTTACTATCTTGTATGATTCCATACTTAGAATAATTTGTATGTCTTCAAAGTACACCTTAACTGTGCAATTTCCTCGAGGTAAAAATACTTCAGATATACCTGCTGAATGTTTATCTGGACCTCGTCTTAACACTTAAAAAACATTGTAAGAAAGTTTTCATAAGTGTTTATCTAAAACTTGCCACTTCACTTTCAGTTATCAAGACTTTTGTCTTCCATTATTTTCCAAGTCTTGGCAACATAGTAATCTCGGCAAGTACGTAGATACTTCTTTCAACATAACCTTGGCTTAACTTCAACTTGTAAATTTTTCTTAAAATTTTAACAAGTGTTAAAGAAACTTTAGCTTGTAGATTCCAACTCCCAAGCATTATTCTCCAGCTATCTGCCCCCTAATGTGAACTTAAGTTCCACTTGGGTTCTCATTAAGCATGTGGCTTAGGACCTCGTCGCTGGATTTTAAATAGAGACTAGCTGAGGTTCTCAACCTTGGTTCCTCTGTTAATTTTACCCAAATGCACTTAGTTTCAATCTGTGTCTGACTCTATCGATATGGCAAGTGTAGCAAGCCCGCGGGGGACCTCGCTACAGCTCGGACTCGACTTTCTAGTCACGGTTCTAAGTCTGAACCAAAGAGTCCAAATCCGGCAAATCGTTTTGAGAAAAAACAGATTTTTTTTGAAAGAAGTGCCAAACATGGACTGCTTTGCCAGATACAGAGTCGTCACCTAAATATTTTATTTTTGGGAAATTTAGGAAACCCTGACTCGATGCCAAAAGGCCACGTGTCCGTCATCACCAAAGTTGCCTCGGCTCGGGAACTTGGGTACGATTGGGGAAGGTCACTTCGTGAGCACCCCCGCTCGCCCGGTCATAGACTGGCCTCTACTAACCATGATATCAATTTTTGAAAACATTGTGAGTTCTTATTCCGGTTATTAGCCCAGGTTACTATGTGATGCTCACAGCATACAAGTATAGACTGGATCGCCTGAATTGGAACAAAACATTTCATGCTTGTTTTTTAAAATAGTTTGCTACCCGCAGGTAGGCTTGAAACATTTGATGATTTATTCCAATTTAAGTAACCCAACCTTCACCCACAGGCATTCAGGCAGTTATATCAGATAAGCATATAGCCTCATGGTAAACATGCTATCATGGCATTCACTCACACACATGCAAGGATGCTAAAGCATAAAGCTCACCGGGTACTCCAAGCCAAAATAGAAACTTATTAGAAATCATGCATGAATCCTAAGTATACAGAAATGCCTAATGCAACACATGCAAAATGCAACTATAGCAGGCTCGGCTATTGTAAGATGATATATGAAATGTTACAACTACCATATATTCAACTTGGAATTGAAAGTACGATGCAGTTAGTATGATGCGCCGAGCCTAGTGCATGCAATACAGATGAATGATGCAAACATGCTGTCATACTGTATGCTAATTTAAACATGCCCTAATCTAACCATCGTAAGCGGATAAATAAAAGGGAGAAAGACGTGGGGTTGGAAGACATACATCACACTCACCCACACTTATTACAGTTGTGCCCTCACTCGGAGGGTCCGAATAAATATACAGTCCAAATATTACAGTCCCCAAATAAAAGAATATTACAGTCCAAAAATATTACAAAATTCTAATTAATTAAAGAATTAACTAAGAAAACAAGTAAAACTGGCATGCAAGCCAGGGATTGCCTTGCTTCTAGTGGATGATGCATGTCCGGATTGTCTTGCGCGGAAATCCACCGGAATGCCCCAATTAGCCTCTGTTTACACCTGTTCTTGAAATACGTGCCAAGCCCCGAAAGGTTGCTGATTCTTCGTTTTGCTGCAACAGAGAGCAGGAAAGGGGCATAGCAATGTATCTGCACAGATGTATGCATGTCTCGATCCTCGTGCCACCAATCACGCATACCGAGGCATGATGGCAGAGGAGTCGAAATGCACAACTCAATATAGGATGAATGCACATGAAACTACAGCTAAAACCTAACTCCATCATGGATAATCCGGAGTGTCGGTGACTGGGGAATTGAGACACATTCCGTTACTCGGAGTACGAAATGTACCTCGTTTCCCGTGCCCGGACTAACTCCTATTCCGGACACGATGCAATATGCATGATATGCATGAAATGCAACTAAGATACAATCCTAACATACTCAATGCTATGAAAATGAGATGCCTCGAAATGCGTGCACACGGGCACGCAGACCGAGAAAATGCACGAATGCAATAAAAATGATATGCCTCGAAATGCGTGCACACAGGCACGCAAACCGAGAAAATAACAGAATGCTATGAAAATGAAATGCCTCGAAGTGCGTGCACATGGGCACGCAAATCGAGAAAATGATATGAGTCTCGAAATACGTGCACGCGGGCACGCAAATCGAGGCGATGATATGTGTCTCGAAATGCGTGCACACGGGCACGCAAACCAAGAAAATGATAAAATGTGATGAAATGACATGGAAATGACAAATGGGCTTATACCAACATAAGTGAGCCTCAGCCACACTCACATAGAATGCCGGAGGGTAAAAAAGAAGTGCCTTGAAATGCGTGCACACGGGCACGCAAACCGAGGCGATGCAAAAGCGATGCGAATGACATGGAAAATGCAACATGGACTTATACTAACATGAGAGAGCCTCAGCCACACTCACATAAGATGCCGATGGCAGAAAATGAAGTGCCTCGAAATGCGTGCACACGGGCACGCAAACCGAGGCGGTGAATACGCAATGCAAATGACATGGAAAATGACAAATGGACTTATACTAACATGAGAGAGCCTCAGCCGCACTCACATGAGATGCCGATGGCAGAAAATGAAGTGCCTCGAAATGCGTACACACGGGCACGCAAACCGAGGCGATGCTAAAATGTGATGAAATATGGAAAAAATGATATGCAAGCATACTAATGGAATTTCAGCACTAAAATATGGGGGAAAACAGTCCCGAAATGAAGCGAAATGACATGAAATGCAAGGAAATGTCCCGAAATGCAACATTAGGCACCCGAAATGGCCTATAGCTATGCCAAACATGCACAATATGGACATGCAATGCAAAGACAGAAGCTAGACAGTCCCAAAAGATGCACTTTCACAGTTATAAACATGGCCAAACAGCAAGTATAGGTAGGGGAAAAATAGCATGCAAGGATGGGGGCCAAAAGAGGGGTAATGAAGCAAGTGGTATAAGCAAAACTCAAACTGAAAAATTTCCTTCTACAACACTGAAGATGGACCAAAAATATGAACATTTACAGTATATGGCAGACCTCAAATCAGTATACAAATATGCCAAAAATGTGATGCAAGACAAGGCTCAAAAGGTGTTATAACATGAAGTATATAAAATAATCACCAAACAGAAAAAAAGTGTGAATGAAACATGAAGTATAGGCCAAAATAAGGCCACTTTTAGTTCGGACCAAGGGCCAAAAACAGAAGCAAAGAGGGCTATCAATTTATGCAAAAATGGGGCCAAATAGGGGATATAACTACAAGTGACACATGGAAGCACCAAACAATGTTGAGCCCTTCTCCAATGTTGAAGAGGGGCTCAACATAAGCCTTATATCAGTTTATAACATGCTCAAAAACAGATTGGTCATGGGCCAAAAATAGCATGCAAAACTATGACATACAAGAGGATCAATGAAGGAAGTATATTATGGAGGGCTCAAACAGGGTTGAGCCCTTAATGAGAAGTGAAGATGAGCTCAAAAGATGGCCCTTTTCAGTTAGGGCCGGAGCTTGAAACCAAAAAGAAGTGGGACTTAGAAATAGATCAAGAAAAAGGGTCAAAAGGGTAAAAGTGTTACTTACCCTTGAAGATTCAAACTTTTGTTGCTTCTTGGATGGATTTGCAGCTTCTTTAGCCTTCAAGAATCCTTCCTTGTTGCTGGAAATGAGATGATGGTGGTAGAGCTTGGTGGTGTAGAAGGAATAATGGTTAGGGACTTAGGGTTTTTTCAAGAGTTGAGAAGGAAGAAGATGGAGTTAGCTATGGAAGCTTGAAGGAGAGTTTTTCTAACCCTTGTAAGTGAGGCCACCAGCTGGTTAAAAGGGTTCAAAAGGGGGTGTAAAGGTGGGGGAGAAGGAGAGCAAAACTCCCCCACAAAATATCTCCCGGATACAGAAAATATCTGGGGGACATTGCCCCACAGCTGTAAAGTGCACAGTGCGAGGAACACGGCCGACCTCTTACTTTTGCTGGAGGTGGCCGGCCGGCCACACCCCCTAGCCGGCCGGCTAGGGGTCAAAAGGGTCAATGTGATTTTCTGGCCGGCCAGCTACTGGGGAGGTACTCCTATGTGTGTACAACACAACCATGTGGTTAAAATTCCAAGAAAGTGGGGTTCAACATTGACTCGGAAAGAGGGGGTCAAAAGGGTCAAGTTGAATTACTGGCCGGTCACCAACTTTTAGTGGCCTCTCATGTGTGTAGATCACAGATATGTGGTTCAAAGTTCAAGAAAAAGAGTCCAAGGGGTTCAACATTAGCCCGGAAGAAAGGGGTCAAAAGGGTCAGGTGACCTTAATGGCCGGCCACCAACTTTTAGTGGCCTCTCAAGTGTGTAGATCACAGATATGTGGTTGAAAGTTGGCAACACTAGCTCCAAGGTATTCAACATTAGCCCGGAAGTTGGAAAAACGGGCGCTGGGAGGCTCCGGAGGAGAGATAACTGGCTGCTGCAACAATTGCTGGCCTCCCACCCTTCAGTGGCCTTCCCTGTGATAAAACAGAGGTACCTGCCAAAAATGAACGAAAACCGTTGCAAAACGAATGTTCGAGAGCCAAAACACGCAGTTCGGGATCCCGAAAATGGGCTGTTAAACACCGAAAGTGGCGTTCGGCCACGAAGTGGGTTTCTCAGCCCCTAGTGTCCCTCAAAAGGGATGAAATAAGATGTATGCCAAAAATCAGAGCAATAGGAGATGGTTAAGCGGTCCCGAACCGAGGCACACAGCCTGACGGCTCCGAAAACCGGGAACCGGACTCCGAAATGGGCAAAATGGCCTACGGCCACCAAATGTAGCCTACGGACATTGAGAGATGGTCTACGGGACCTCTCCCTCCCCTCAGGAAAAGAAACAGAGAAAACCGAGTCTGGTTTGCAAACCGAGACAAGGTACAGAAGAGGGTTCGGAAGTCCGGAGGCGGGGCTCGCAGCCGCGACTCTGAGGCCTCTGAACAAGCACAACATGCAACATCACCAAGCACTCAATTGGTGAAGTCTGAGTCTTAAGGTCGGTCAAAAATGGGGTGTCTACAGCAAGTCCAGTTTAGTTCAACTCCATTATATGCGAGTATAATTCAACTCTGCCATATGATGAGTCTAAGTTATTCATCATGTTTTAATCAGAAACATCGCAAACTTAGTTCAACTCTACTATATGCAAGTATAATTCAACTCTTCCATATGATGAGTCTAAGTTATTCATCATGTTTCAATCAGAAACATCGTAAACTTAGTTCAACTCTACTATATGCAAGTATAATTCAACTATGTGATATAGTAAGTCTAAGTTATTCATCATGTTTCAATCAGAAACATAGCAAACTTAGTTTAATTCTACTATATGCAAGTATAATTCAACTCTGCCATATAGTAAGTCTAAGTTATTCATCATGTTTCAATTAGAAACATCGCCAACTTAGTTCAACTCTACTATGTGCAAGTATAATTCAACTCTGCCAGCTAGTAAGTCTAAGTTATTCATCATGTTTCAACCAAAAACATCGCCAACTTAGTTCAACTCTACTATATGTAAGTATAATTCAACTCTGTCATATAGTAAGTCTAAGTTATTCATCATGTTTCAACTAGAAACATCGCCAACTTAGTTCAACTCTACTATATGCAAGTATAATTCAACTCTGTCATATAGTAAGTCTAAGTTATTCATCATGTTTTAACCAAAAACATCGCCAACTTAGTTCAACTCTATCATATACAAGTATAATTCAACTCTGCCATATAATAAATCTAAGTTATTCATCATGTTTCAATCAGAAACATCGCCAAGTGACTGGTTTAATTGTTTTACACCAGTTTGAAATCAAAAATCAAGTTAAAATTTTATTAATTACTTCGGCTAATAACAGAAAAACTTAAAAAACAAAAGAAAATTTAATGATAGAAAAACTTCAGGTTGCAAGTATTCCAAGGTCTTGGCAACTCTTTGCCTTCACTGTCTTCAAGCCGATATGCCCCATTGCCCAAGACCGAGATGATTCTATAAGGTCCCTCCCAATTTGGGCCAAGCTTACCCTCTCTGGGATTCTTCTTGTTGCAGACAACCTTTCTCAGGACGAGGTCCCCAACTTGAAACTCTCGTGGGTTGACCTTTTTATTGCGAACCTTGGAAAGCTGCTGCTGGTATGCCCCTAGTTGGATTACTGCTTTCTCCCTTCTTTCTTCCAACAGATTTAGGTCTCGAGCCAAGAATGGCTCATTGGTGCCATTTTCTACTCCCTGAGTTCTAATCCCTGGGATGCCGACCTCCAGTGGAATAACTGCTTCTGTGGCATAAGCCATGGCAAATAGGGACTCTCCAGTTGATCTTCTCGGCATGATCCGATATGCCCAGAATACACTGGGCAACTCATCCACCCGCTTTCCCTTTGCTGTTTCCAGCCTCTTCTTAATCCCATCCAAAATAACCTTATTGGATGCTTCTACTTGACCATTACTCTAAGGGAAGCTTGGAGTGGAATAGTAGTTCTTGATTTTGTACTTTGCATAGAAGTTTTTGATCAGCTTGCTGTCAAATTACGTTCCATTGTCTGCTATTATTGCCCTTGGGATCCCAAACCTGGTGATAATGTTTTTTCATATGAAGCTCTTCACATCAACATCTCGAATCTTTGCAAGGGGTTCAACTTCCACCCACTTGGCAAAGTAATCTATTGCTACTAGCAGGAACTTCCTTTGTCCAGTCGCTTGAGGCAGCTGTCCAACAAGATCCATGCCCCATTGAGCAAATGGCCAAGGGCTGGACACTGGGTTCAAATCTGCTACTGGTTGGTGTATCAAAGGTGCAAACCTCTGACACTTCTTACACTTTTTGACGTAAGCTTCAGCATCTTTCTGCATGTAAGGCCACCAGTACCCCTAAGTAATGGCCCTATGAGCAAGTGACCTGCCCTCAGTGTGGCTTTCACATACTCCTTCGTGTATTTCATATAGGAAGTCTTCAACTTATGAAGGATGCACACACCTCAAAAGGGGTCCAATAAAAGATCTTCTGTAGAGATGTCCTTCTGTTGTCAGACTGAATCTTGCCGACTTCAATCTGACCTTGTGTGCTTCTTTATGATCGTCTGGCAGTTTTCCATCTCTAAGGAATACTATTATCGCATCCATCCAGCTTGGTCCCATCTCCGCACACATTGCTTCATGCTCTGTGTTCAGTGGTTCTACACTTGGACCTGATAAGTAGTCAACCATTATTGTCCTTGCCTCTCCTAGTTTTATTACACTAGCCAGGTTGGCCAAGGCATTAGCATGGCCATTGTCATCTTGGCTAACTTACTATAGTCAGCAATTTTGGAACAATGCTATCAATCTGCCCACCTCCTTTACATAGGCCACCATCCTTTCATCTCAGGCAGCATATTCACCTGTTGCCTGGTTGACGATAAGCTAGGAGTCACAGAAGATCATTACCTCGTTGGCTTCCATTGCTGCTGCCAACTTTAATCCAGCGATCAGTGCTTCATGCTCTGCTTCGTTGTTTGAGGCCTTAAATCCCAAATGAATAGATTGTTCCAGCATCTGCCCATCCGATGATACTATCACTACTCCTGCCCCAGCTCCTTGTCGATTTGAACTTCCATCAACAAATAGGCAGAAGGAGTCGTCGACGTAAATACTGCAGGGCCCGAGTTTTTCTTCTTTCCTCTATTCTGCTATCCCCAGCTGGGTTTCTCCTTGTTCACCTGGACATCGTATACCCCGGCTCAACGGAGCTCGATGTATGGTGGCGCTTGGTGTGAACTCGACCACGAAGTCGACCAAAACTTGGCCTTTGATTGTTGTTATGGGTCTGAATTCCAGGTCATATTGGCCTAACACCACTGCCCATCTGGCTATCTTGCCTGTCAGATCTCCTTGTTACAATAGGGACTTCAAAGGATGTTCAGTTAACACCACAATCTTGTGGGTTTGAAAGTAATGATTCAGCTTCTTGGGGGCCATTACTAAAGCCAGTGTCAACTTCTCCAAGGGTAGGTATCTGGTCTCTACATCTGCTAAGGTTTTACTCACGTATTAGACTGCCCTTTATTCTCCATTTTTTTCCCTGATTACCATTGCACTTACTGCATATTCTGAAACCGCCAAGTATGAGAACAGCTCCTCTCCAGGTACTGGATTTGAGAGAACTAGAGCGGTGGTCAAGTATCTCTTCAAGTCGGCCAAGGCGACTTCGCACTCTTCTGTCCATAAGAAGTCTGTGGCTTTCTTCACTATATTGAAGAAAGGTTTGCATTTGTCAGAACTTTTGCTTATGAATCTATTTAGGGCTGCAACCCTTCCAGTCAACATCTGTATTTGTTTTGCCGATGTTGGGCTCTTTAACTCCAATATGACTTTGATTTGATCCGGGCTTGCCTCAATGTCCTTTCTAGTGACCAAGTATCCCAGGAACTTCCCTGACCCAACTCCAAATGCACACTTCGATGTATTGAGTCGGAACCGAAATGTCCTTAGGATATCAAAGATTATCTTCAGGTCAGCCAGATAATCCTCAGGTTCCTTGGTCTTCACGACCATGTCATCAATGTATACCTCCACTGTTTTGCCTATTAGATGTTTGAACATCTTAGTCACCAATCTCTGGTAAGTTGCTCCTGTATTTTTCAACCCAAAAGGCATCACTCTGTAGCAATACAGCCCTTTTGGGGGGATAAATGCAATTTTCTCCTCATCTGGAGGGTACATGGCTATCTGACGGTACCCTCTATAAGCGTTCAGGAAGCTCATCCTTCCATGCCCTGAAGTGGCATCCACCAATTGATCAATCTTGGGCAGTGGGAAACTGTCTTTGGGATAAGCTTTGTTCAGGCTGGTGAAGTCTACACAAACCCTCCACTTTCCATTCTTTTTGTTCACAACAACCGTGTTTGATAACCATGTTGGGTAGTTTACCTCTCGAATGGCTCTGGCCTCTAGAAGTTTACCCACTTCCTCTTCTACTGCCTCAACATACATTAACGTAGGCCTCTTTGCTCACTGGATGACAGGTTTGGCCAACCTGTCCACGTTCAGTCTATGGCAAGTGACCTCGGGGTCAATACTAGACATCTCGTATGGTGTCCAAGAAAACACCTCAATGTTTGCTCTCAAGAACGCCTCTAGTTTCTTTTCTTCTTCCTCGGCCAAGCCTGAGCCGAGAAGGAAGAAGCACTCTTCATCGCTTTGCTGGACCAAGATCTTCTTCAGGGCTTCCTCACTTTTCTCGGCTGGTTCTTTGTCGACGTCCTCAAAGACCTCTATGTCCTCATCTTTAATCTCTGCTGCTCTGCTTCTCGTATGCTGTAGGTGGATTTCATTGCTGCCATGGAGCAATTCTTTGCTTGCACTCGATCTCCTCTGACCTCCTTAATTCCATGTTCTGTTGGGAACCACAACAACTGGTGTAAAGTTGAGGGAACAGCCCCCATTGCATGCAGCCATGGCCTTCCCAGGATAACATTGTAAGAGGAGGGGGTATCAATTATGGTGAACTCAATTTTTACCTTCTTGGTGCCAGCCTGCAGCTCCAAACTTACTGCTCTTAGGGGCCACGTCGGCATTCCATTGAACCCAACCAATGGACCATTAGATTGTTCCAGATCATCTTAGTGAAGGCCAAGCTTCTTATAACACCTGACATACATGATGTCACAAAAGTTGCCCTGGTCGATCAGAATTCATTTTACCTGGCACTCTCCAATCTTGAGGGATACTACCAAGGCATTGTTGTGTGGATACTGCACCATCTCTAGGTCATCTTTAGTAAAGGACACCACTAGTCTCTGGCACTCGTCTGCCCTAGGTCTCTTCTGCCGGACCTGATACACATGTTGCAAGTGTTTTACTTTCTGAGTTTCCCCATGTATCTCGTTCTCATTGACCTTCGAGTGAATCACATTGATCACTCGAGGTCCGCCTGTTTGCGGTTGTAGTGCTGGTGAAGGCGGTGTTGCCGGTGCCTGAGGCAGTCTTGCTTGCTCTTCCCTTGTCCTGGTCTCATCTACCAGGTCCTTTAGATGACCTTGTCTTACTAGGTCCTCCAGATGTGCCTTTAGGGCTCTGCACCCTTGAGTTAGATGCTCATTCTCATTGTGATAGGCACAACGTTTTCTCAGACTTCTTTCCATAAATTCACCATGAATCCTCTCTGGTGCTCTATAATAGGGCTGATTCTGGATTCTTTCCAAGACTTTGTAGACCGAAATTCGAAATACGGTTGTAACTGCCTGTGTAGCCCTTAATCCTATCTCTTGTTTATTGTATCCACCATTACCTCGGCCTCGCCTCAGTAAGCTGTTTCTCTTCTATTGTTTTGATGCCTTTGTCCTCGACGTGTCCTCCTCGACCGTAGCATACTTTTCTATCCTGGCCATAAGTTTCGCCATACTTTTTGGTAGTGTCTTTGTCAGTAATTTTTGAAGCAGACAATCATCTTTCAAGCTGTTCTTAAAAGACACTACCACAACCTCTTGGTTACATCCTGGTATCCAGTTGAATGCCTCATAATACCTTTTGACATAAGCCCTGAGGCTTTCATCCTCACCTATCCTCAAAGCCATCAGGGAGTCCACCCACAACGGCTGTAGTTTGTTTGTCACAAACCTGGCCACGAACATCTCAGCCAGGCTTTCCCAACTTTTCACAGTTCTTTTCAGCAACTTATGAAACCAGTTTGATGTGATTTCCCCAAAGAATGAGGGAAACACTTTGCAAAGCAACGGCTCGTTCCCGGTGTACAGTGCCAATGAGTTTAGGTACAAGCTGACGTGAAAGTTAAGGTCAGACTTACCGTCGTATATCTGGAACCTCGGCGTGTGGAACCTTTTCGGGGCCTTAAATTTGTCCAACTTTACCGAGAACGGCGTTCTCGGCTTGACCGGAGAGGTTACCTCAGCATCTTGCCGCTTCCTCTGGAGGTAATCCCTCAAATCCTCCTTGGTCCGTCCAGGAGCTCGGCTATCAACGGATTTCAACCTTTTTGGTGCGCTACTCCCGATGTCGTTATGAGTCCTCTTGGATCTCTCTCCATTAGTTGCGTCGAAACAAAGTTCCTTCCCTTGAACATACCAATGTTCTTTGGGGTCAGCTTCTTATGCGTCCTCCAAGAATCGCCCTTCATTGACTCTCCTCGCCTAACCTCCCTTGAAGGCCGGTGAGAGTGTTCCTTGGTCCTAGTGTGCTGGGGGACTGTAGGGACTGTTTTCTGCCCCCTTTTCTGGGCATTGTTATTGGCCATTAGAATCGGCGTATCTTGTAACGGAAACGGTGGCTGCATGACGCTGTTCTGCATCATAAAATTGACGACTGATTGTAGGTCCGCCAATTTATTCGTCATTCCCTTCATCTCTCCGTCCCTTCGCAGGCATCTATCTTTCCATATCTGGAGGTCATTCTCGTTATAATACCCGCATTGGTCTGTCTTCTTTGGTACGTCCCCCTCCTGACCGACGTCCTTCTCTCCGGGGTTCTGTTCCCGAGTTTCTTCATTGCAGTTATCCTCCTCTACATTGGAATCAAAGTGTTTACCACTTCCAGTAGGGATGTCGTCCCCAATTTTCTCTTTCTGTCCGTCGTTAGCCATCTATTCTCCTTTCTTTCCCACAGACAGCGCCAAATTGTGCGTGTTGTTTTCTGACCACACTGCCAAACAAGTACTCAGCTGGAGAACACCGACAAAATAGATTGCACCCGAACGACCTGTCACAGAAAGAAAAGACTCCGACGATGGTTCTTCCACTCGGGGGCACTCCGACGATCAAGTCAGTAATCAATATCTCTCAAAGATAACCAATTATGCTTAACTCACAAGCCAGAATACCAAAAGCGTACCTTAGACCCACGAGGGTGCCTTACTTTTATAACCAGCACTAACCTGATTCCGATAGAAGTCTAGCTTCTCTTGGACTCTGGTTCAATGCTCATCCTAGACTCTCCAATAGATAAAGATAAACTCCCTAAGAGTTTTATCCTTATCCAGGCTGAGGTCCTCTCTCATTCTAGGACTCTTGTCCCTTATCCGTTCATCTCGGATTTCGCTATCTTCGCAAATAATCTCGGCCTAGCCGAAATCACCTCGGCGCCATGACCAGGACACGTGGCACCTCAGCTGGCACTTCAGTGCCACCTTGGCCGCGTGTCCCCACAAAGGGTAATGCTATACACATAAATAAAGTTTTTAAATTTTTTGGTTTCTAACTAAAGTTTATATTATTGTAGTAATTTTTTTTTTTCCGAATTGCACAATTTTATTACGGTAAATAACAAAAAGTTTGTAGGGTTTTTTTAATTCATATAATATTTTTTAATGATTATGAATGGTTTGAAATTAGAGCATTTGACCTAATGGTTGTTTAACATTTTTGTGTTGTCAGGTTTTGTATTCAATTTTTATGAAGAGAAGGTTGATACCCTAGCTTGAATTCCAATTTTAAGTAATAAATGGATTAGAAATTAGAGTCTAAATTTATAATTCATTTCAAATTTTTAGATTCATGTCTAAGGCTAGGGAAATTTATGAATACTTGGGAGTTATAAATCTCATTATTTCAACAAATAAAAAATATATAGTTAATAACAAAAAAAAAAGTTATTGAGGCACCATAGAAATTAAATTTAAACAAAAAGGACAACGACTATGATACTCTTATTTTCATCTATACTATTATATATGTGAGCATTTAGATTAGTTTCTTGAAACTTTGTCTCTCTTCATGTCAAGTGTCCAGTGATCTACCCCCAAAAAAAAAAAAATGGACTTGAACTCAGGATAACAAATTTGACAAGAAAAGCTCTTATCACTTGAGACCATAACCAATATATGTCAAGTATTTTATTTATTTAACTTGCTCACGCCACCAGTGTATATAAAAAGCACTTCATTCTCTGTTTTTCTCGTATCAGCGGAATCTGACGCACCCTCTTTCCAGTTCTCTGAGCGGCTTCTCGTCCTCATCCTCGTCCTCTTTGTCGTGTCCTTCTCCTCCTAGAATGGAAGATTACGGGCAGCGGCTGCTCTTCGTGGAGGAGACATCATTGTACAATCGTGCAGTGCTGGGAGCTTTCTTGCCGAGTAATGTGTGGGAACCAGTCCCTCACTTCTTCCAGACGTGGCTCCGGAACTACATTGGAGTAATCCTCATGTACTTCGTATCTGGTTTCCTCTGGTGTTTCTGCATTTATTACTTGATCAAAGTTTATCTTCCTAAAGGTACATTCTTCTTATAAATGCAGATATATACATATAAATGTATATATATTTTGTTTAGTTCGATCGTTCCTGTTTTCTATTGGATTTATGAAAAATCTGCATGGTTTTTGATTGACACTCTCGTTTCAGCTACCCTGTTGTTTTTATTTTGACTGTTGATGTTTATTCCAGTTTGATATTGGTTGGGTTGTAGTATGTCAATTTCAATCTCGTGTTTAATCCCTTAGACTCAGTTTGTTTAAAATAAAATAGGTAGAAGGTGAAAGAAAGAAAAAAAAAAAAAAAAACTTAAACTTTTAGTATGAGTTTATTTAGGGGTGGTTGGAGATGTTCTAAATAAGTGTACTTTTTGACTTTTTATGAAATATGGGTTAAGTATGAGATGAGTTTGAAGTGATTGTGATAGAGATGTAATGTGACTTAAATAGGATAAAGACTTTTTGACTTTTTGATTTTTTTTAGTACATGCCAAACAAGGCATAGTGGTAGAAAGTATAAAAAAACTAATTTTCTTGTATAATTCATATTAGCATTGTAACTAATTTTTTTTATTTCTTGCAAAAAAAAAAAAAAAAAAAAAAATTGAATGTGTGAGTTATCTATAACTAAATTTTTATATTTTTATATTTTTTTCATACAAAATTTTTATTTTAATTAAATGTTTGCAATAAAATATATTTTCTTTTCTCCATTTTTTTTTTTTTCACTTCATTCTCTTATACTTTCAGTTTCTACCAAATTTTCTTTCTAATCAAATGGAGTCTTAATAAAAAATTATTAAATATTTTTAAAATATTATATAACATTATTTACATAGTACTCTTCACAAATGAAAATTTGTAATTTGTATTAGATTGGTAATCAAGTATTTATCAATGGTCTAATAAAGAATGAGTAAGTCTCTTTGATTTGTAAATTTTTTCCCTACATGATTTTTTTTGGAGTATCAGGTAAGCATTGTATGTTTTTTTAAATAAAAAAAAAAAACCTAAATCTTTGATATATTACTAAATGGGATTTTCATAAACTTCAAATCTCAAAATATGTGATTTTGTACATAGATAGATATGCATAAAATATTTATGCATATATGTATATATATTATGAATGTCTGAATCAGTCGATTTATTTTTTAATTTATGCATTATTCATATTTTTTAAAGCAAAGTTTTAAAATTGAGTTTATTTTTTAATTTTAATTTATGAATTTTTGTTTCTTTGTGTTGCTAACTTTACATTTAATGAGATGGGTTTTTGTGTGCATTATTGGTGCCTAACCCTCTATTCTTTTTGCGTCAATATTTCTATATCGATCTTTAATCTTCTTTCAGCAATACTACAGTTTCAGATTTTTTCTCAAAATTTCATCAAGAGATATTAACTTGTGGTCTAAATTTATTCAAGCCAAGGACCCCAAATTGTACATAGTTAATCTTAACCTTACATTTTTTCTAGACAAATTTTGGGTCTATATTTCTGGTTAGTAGCTTTTTCAATCTTCTTTATGTATATGAAATTTTTTTCTCATTGAGTTGGTAAGAGTTCCATGAGAGAACGTCTTGAATCTTGAGGATTTGTTGCCCGAACTTTCTCTATTTCCTATCCGAAGGGTTTGACATGGTAGATGATGCCTAAGACTTGGGGGTTTACTCTCTCTAAAGTCTCAGGTTCGCCTATACTCGCTAACAAAAACTTTTATAGCGTGTTTGGTTGGGGGATTTGAAGAGAAATTTAGAAAGAAAAATGAAAAAGGTAGGTAAAATGTGAATAAAACATACTTATATTTCACATAGTTTCACACACCTTTTCCCTTTCCCTTTCTAAATCCCTCTCCAAATCCCTCAACCAAACACAGCATTAGGGTCACAAATTATAGGACATAAATCTTGTTTTGAAAAGCTTGTTCAAACTATAGGTATTTAGTCTGATATGCCCAGTTTGACCTATGATACCCTACATATCCCCCCAAAATAATAATAATAATCTCTATTCCCTTATGAAACTTGCCAAAATCAAATCTTCTTATAGATAGCATTGTTTATTTGTACCAAATTAAGATGGAACTTTGATTGTTTTTAAGGAATTGGCTATTGAGAAAATGATAAATTATCTTTGTATAATAGGCTTGATCAATAAATAAAAGAATGCTGGATTATTTACCACAATAATTGCATTCATCCATATCAAATCATGATATAATTTATTTAAATCTCTTTCCATATTAAATTAGGTGTTTTGAATCTCTTGTTGCAGATGCCATGCCTTCAACAAAAGCCATGCTCTTGCAGATATATGTTTCAATGAAGGCTATGCCATGGTATGCTGCTCTTCTTACAGTTTCCGAGTACATGGTTGAAAATGGATGGACACGGTGTTTTCCAAGAATAAGCGATGTCAGTTGCCTCGCCTATGTTGTTTACTTAACGATTTATCTTGTAATTGTGGAATTCGGGATTTACTGGATTCACAGGAAATTGCATGACATAAAACTTCTCTATAAGTATTGTCACGCAACACATCACATCTACAACAAGCAAAATACTCTCTCCCCATTTGCTGGTAAGTGATACTTTCTATACTCATTTTAGTTTCCATAATTTTGGTAATAAGTCAAATTATAAGAGGACAAACCAATATTTCCAAAATCCCAAACTCATTACTTAGCAAAGTCAATCCTCAAGAAAAGCTTGAAAATTATGATTGATTCATTATAAAAATGAAAAAATTTCATTCATGTCAATTATTATATTTTAGATATGGTAAAAAAAGTATGCTGAATTTAGTTTCCATTCTATTTTGAGTATCCTCATAGTTGAAAGTTTTTGAGTTTATATCTATCTAAATAAACTAATAACTAGGTGCTTCAATCTTATGTTTTGTGTATTAGGTTTGGCATTCCATCCCTTGGATGGGATATTGCAGGCATTACCACATGTTATGGCACTCTTCCTTGTGCCAACGCATTTGAAAATGCATATATTACTCTTATTCGCGGAAGGCGTATGGACAACCAACATTCACGATTGCATCCACGCTAAACTCTGGCCTGTCATGGGTGCTGGCTACCACACCATCCATCACATCACATGCCGCCATAACTATGGCCACTTCACAATATGGATGGACTGGATGTTTGGAACTCTTCAGCATCCTACACATGATCAACCCAAGAATATGTGATTTGTGTATACCTACAGTATTTACCAAGGAAAATGTTAAGTATCATGAAAAATGCTTCATGAAAATGATCATAAACAAATCTCTGTCCTTGTATTACAGTTTGTAACTTGTTATATATCTAATCTAAGGGTCAAAAATATTTCATGATTATTTTCATGAAATATTTTTCATAATACCTTTAAGCTTGTAAACTGTGTATTATGTATTATGTCCTTAAGTAGAAAAGAAAATAAGAGAATTTTCGGGTTGGCAGACCATTTTGTCACCTCATATTCAATTGTTGTAATGGATTAATTCATGAACATACAGTAAGTTTAATCTTAACAATCAAATAATTGAAGATGACCTTACAAGTAAAGTCATTTTGCTTCAAAATTGTTGGGTCACAGCCATACACGTAATGTTATATGATAGGGCGGAGGATTTTTCCTATGTTCTAATAATTTTTTAATTAATTTCCATATTTCAAAATTTTTAAATAATCTTATAATTAAAAAAATACGATTCATTCATACAATTTCTTTCCCTCACGATTCCTTTAATGACGTGACAAGCAAAATTTAAAATGTTGACTCATATCATATATTCTCTCCCTCAAAACTCTCATTACATGCATTTTGTTTTACCACCACTCAACGAGGATTGTGGGAAAAAAGATGCTGTAACTAACAATGCAATTATCAGAAATTAAAAATGGGAAAAGTTAGGGATCATGAAATTTTTTTCATACAAATGATCGTGAAAGATTTATAATCCTTGGATTATCTTGATTAGTGTATAGTGCTTTATTCTAAGTGTAATTCAAGGGTCACAAAGTTTTCATGATTATTTTTATGAAAGATTTTTCATGACACCTAACATTGTTGATTAAAAATACATGGAGAAATAAGAATTTGGAAGAGAAAAGAGTATCTTGCCCAAGATAAGAGGTGTGTATAGGATTCTTTATCAATTCTGTTTCCAAACAAAAGATATGAACAAAAAGAAGAGAGATAAAACTGTAAAAACGGCCAAACCATCCTCTGCTTTGCTCTGAGTCTGAGTTGAGAAGTGAGAGCTAACTATCTATCATCCATGGCTGCCACTATCTTTCTCTCTCCTCCACCTTTTCCATCATCAAACACCCACCATTTCCCTCACATCTCTAAACCAATTTCACACTCCTACATTCCCACTTCACTCTCCCTCCTCAACCCCAGTTCTTTCAGAAGCCCTAAATAAATCAGTCTCTCCCTCCACTCCCCTGATCAAATCCCTCACATCCACTTCTACCCCCTACACCATTCAATCTCCAAACCCAGATTATTCGTTATCAGCAGAGCCAATTTTGCGCTCCTATGCGGCTATTAAGATGCCCACAGCTCCTTGGATGAAGGGTCCTCTTTCTTCTTCATCCTAATCAAGTCTCGGACCTCTCTAAAAATAATAAAATGGTGTATAAATGTTCTGATCTCATCAGCTTTGAGATTTAAAAAAAAAAAAAAAAAACAACCCAGGTCAAGTTTTATGTTTTATTTTTTTCCAGAAGCACACCATTGTTTTCACATGATCACAAGAAGTTTCTGTATTATTATTGATGACATGACCATTAACACTCTGTTTTGACCAAAAAAATAAAAAAATAAAATTGCTGGTAGAAAATGTTCTTACAAAAAAATAAAATAAAATATCTTCAAAAAAATATTTTCGTGTGTTCGGTTGCAACTTGCAACCCTACCAGTCATTCTTAAATAGGATAAGTTAAAATTTGCCCATAAAGACACTGAAAGTCCTGCACTCTAGCAACCTAGTTAATACTCATAAATCTAAGAAAACGCCACGCGGAATGGGCGTAAATTATTTCTCACAAATATATTTATGTTGTTTTAATAATAAAATACGAATTAAGATATTATTTATTTTTAATGAAATGACTTTTTTTTGTATTTGTATTGAAAGGTATTTATAGATAAAATTATTTTTAAGAGAAAATCTCCATGCATATACGGAAAACATAAAATTTTTGGTATAATGAACTTGTTATCATTTAATCAAATAGCTATATTTTTAGTCTTGAATTGTAGGGAAGTATGGTTGTCATCAATTTCATTAACCAAAATTGGATGTTCCATTAATGTCCATTTTTCTTTTGGTATGGCATTCCATTTACATGAGCTGACTGTAACTCCTGTATCTATAAGAACACTGAGGCTATAGAATTTATAACTTGCAAAATTAAATGTTCCCAATACATATTTATATCTTGTTTTTCCTTGGTTAGGAGAAAAAATAATATCATCATTTTTTATTTGAAAATGATACATATTTGCAGACTTAATATGTTCAAGTTATTTTCCTGTTCTTAGGAAAATAGGAATCTGAACATTGTTTGAAATAATAGATTCTTTATTAGAATTATTACTTGATTCTCCAATACTTAATTTTGAAAATGATTTGTTAGAAAAATCTTTTTCAAATACAGAAGTTGATCTTTTAATTTTTGAAACTGTATTTTCAATATATAAATTTGTTCCTGATACTTGCATTTTGTAATTGTGCAAGATTTTTTGTTTTAGAAGATTCTCCTTGTCCCACTAAGTCGTGGATTAACCATTGTCGAGGGACTTCTAAATCGCTCCAATTCATTAGACGAGGTTGCATTACCGTGTCAAATGGTCTTGGTTCAAAGATTTCAACGATTTTATTATCGTTTGATCTTGTTTTTGTTTCAGGAAACTTGGTTAATTCGTGAATTGTTTTCCAACAAATAGCCAAATCATGAGAATTTGATTTCAATCCTAATCCTTGTGTTTTAATTTTTATTCTGACTGTATGTTCAAGATTAGGATCATTTATGGAAATAAATAAATTTGGTCTAGCATTAAACCAAACTACTCCATTAGCCAAATAAGATTGAATTCCTCCAATGATTGCTTTCATTGGATTGGAAAATCTTTTGTTAAAAATTACTGTCAAAATAGGAGTATGTATCCCTTGACAAAATAAGGTTGTTATGGTTACTTGAATTAATCCAATATGAATATATTGAATTTCAAGATATTTCTTTTTCCATCTTACAACCTTTTTCTTGTCAAAAAAAGGAATGTCAATATTTCCTTCTTCCGACCATTTTGCTTAAGTGTTACCACTGTATTGTTCAAACACTCTTGTTGAAAAGAAGTTGAATTGTGAAAGTTTATAAATTTCTGGAACAGCAACTTCTTGCATTTTTTCGAATTTTGCTAATTCTTCATCAGTAAAAGTTTTTTCTTCTCCGATTACATCTCCAAGTTGAATTGCCCGTAATTCTTCTTGAGATATACTATCTGCTTCTTGAGATATTTATTGACTATTATTAGTCATCATGAAGATTAGTTCTTCATCTGAACTTTTTTCATCACTAGAAATTTCATATAAGATTTCTTCTTCATCAGAAATTTCTTCGCCATATATTATTTCAAAATCTTGTTCTTCAAGAACTTTGATCATTTTATTTGCATTTTTTCCCCTGTTTCGGCATTCGGGTGCATAGTCACCTTCTTCATTACAAATGTAACATTTACAAGTTTTCTTTTTTGAAACACTTGTTGGTTTCTTTTTCCGAAGATACTTTTTCTTTTTTGAAAAAGTTTTGTTCTTTTTCTAAGATTTCTATTTATATTTTTTGCGTTTTTTGGAAAAGCATTTTTGTTTAGAAAATGTATTACAACCAATTTTTCAATTTTTTTTAAAAATTTTATCACAACATTTTTGACCGTATTGTGAGTTGAAAATTTGATTTTTTACTTATTTTTTCGCCTTTGCTTCAAGACACCGATCTGCTATCAGTCTTAAAATATAGTTAATGCGAAAACTAAGATTATCATATTCTTTCATCCCATTTTTTTGAGAAAATCTGGATATGTTTTAATACATAACTCATCCCATGGATTAGGGAGTTTATTTAAAAATTGATCTAGTTAGGGTTGATTTGTTGGTGGATCAATAAGATAATAATATTTTTTTAAAGTTTGAACATAGTTTTCAAAAGAACAAATATTACATAATTCTAATTTAGTTAAAATATAATTTGCATCCGCTTGTAAATTAGTATCTCTTGCAAAACCACATAAATTTCTTTTATGATTTTTGCAAACTCAGCTAAAATTATGTCAAGTGTGAGAAAATTTGTTAACAAAGTCGTTTTTTGACTTTTTCCAATTTCATATTTTTTCCACTGTCTTAAAACCATTGCAACATATCTCCCTGGAGAGTTACTGCAATATAATCAATGAATTTTTCATTTAACCAACTATTTTTATAATTAGTAATAATGATGGACAAAGATTGTGCCTAATCATCAATTGCTTGTTCCTGATCCCTAAATGGAACATGATACAAGTCTAAATAAGTACAATTTTGAGCTATTGAATACTTATGGTTATTATCTTTTCTAGATATTACTGGCTCAGGTGTAGGATTGGAGGTACTTCCAGCGTTAGTATCATTTTTAATTTCATTTGTCTGAATAAAGTCAAAATTTTCTCCATTTCCCCATGTGCCAAATAATTCGGGATCAATTGGCTCATCTGCCTTTCTTTTTCCTTTATTTATTTCTGGTGAAATATCTTGATCTAATGTTTTTTCAGATGAGGATGATTAACTATCATCATTATTAGTTGACATATTAATATCATAATTAAAGTGTTGTAAAAGGGCTTCATTTTCTAGATAAGTTTTTCTTATCTGATCTAGTAACCTATTTCTTTCATCATTACCTAAATCTGGGTTTTTATATAATTTTCTCCAATAATTCTATATTTCAACAATAGTTTCATATTCAGTCCTATTATAGGTATTGGTCTAAAGCACCATAATATCTTCTGTACCATAAAATAGCATAGGAATATAATTATCTTCTGAACTATTCATTTCATCATTGTTTATGAAAGATATAGTTTCTAATTTTGTCACCAAATTGTTTATTTGATTTTTTGCTTCTTTATTTAAGTCAATATTTATTATAGAACCCAAATTGTCTATTTTAGATTCTATAGACTCAACTTTGATTTCTAGATAATTTTGATTTATTTTTTGATTTTTATCTAACTTAAAAAACCAAGAACACATAATATCAATAATATTATTTAAACTAGAACACATATTATTTATATTTGCAGACTCTTTAGTAATATGCAAACTATAGTCATATTTATTATTAATAGTATTTTTTGTATTTTCAAAGCATATTATATCTTCAGGGTTAATTACCATTATAGATTGTTGTTGGTATCTAAGACCCTCTTAGTGTATTATCTAGTGCCTAAAACATTTCTTTATGATCTTAAAGACTTAATTATAGCTAATAGTTAAAAGATTTTAATGAGTATATGGGTTTTGACATATACTAAGCATATAGGTTTTACAACAACTATAAATGAAACAAATAATTATGAATATACAAAATACAAAGGATACACAACTAAAAACCTAAACGATTTTTTTTTTTTTTAACATAAAGCACACCATACACATTTATATATATCAAAATTTATACATAGATATAAATACTTACATAGCTTGATCTTACTTTCAAAAGCTTTTCACCAAGTTCTGATACCAATTACAAACACAAAAAAGGAATTGAACTTTTTACTATTTTTATTATGGAATTATGGATTATGAAATTATGATGGAAAAATTAGAGACAAAGTTGGAAGCACAAAGGTAGAGAGAATTTACATTGTATATTCCGTTGGCTTCAAAGCCAATTTATAGACTACAACTTATGTATACAGACAAAAAAATATCAAACCTAACCGTAAGCTTTTTTTGATTTTCCAAAGGCTAGAAGAAAAAGAAATCTAACATAATAAATACATTTTTTTTTTTTTTTAGAAAGCCCAATACAATTTAAGAAGCTAAAACAGCCTCATCACTAATTATCCTGCAAAATTCAGGTGGCACCTCATTCTGCCAAATTCGTTTGCCGAGCACATGTCCCGCCAGACGAGCCAGCCCATGGGCAACTTTGTTCCCACTACGCAACACATGCGAACAACAAAAACTGGTGAAGCAGCGGCTTGTACACACAGCACCTTGGATAATATGGCCAAAACAGGACAGCACTTGATCCTCACAGCAGAAGGCTTTAATAACAGATAACGAGTCCCCTTCTAAATGAATATGGCTTAGGCCCAATTCTGCCCCAAATGCAATCGCGCTTGCTGCGGCTAGAGCTTCAGCACAATCCGCATCAACTCAATGTGGAAGTCTCTCCGACATGGCTGCAATAACTTTTCCACGAGCCTCCCGAACAATCACACCCACCCCAATGGCCTCCAGATCAGCAAAGGTTGCCGCATCGAAATTAATCTTGACTACACCCATTGACGGTGGCCTCCATCGTGATGGATTAGGACAGACCCGAAGACCTTGAACGAGGGCTCTGACTTGACAAAATTCTTGTAGATAGGCACACACTCGCTGGACAATCACCGGCGCAACCCGCTTAATATTATTAAATATAGCTTGGTTACGAGCAATCCATAACCCCCAACACAGCGCAAAGAACAACCCCAATCCTGCTGCATCAACTTGTTTCTCAATCTCAAGCACTCACTGATAAAAATCATAGCCCACCCCAACATCGATAACGAAAGCCAAAGGACTAGCAGCCCAAACCTATTGCGCCACTTCACATTCCTTAACACAGTGCACTAAAGTCTCCACAACTGCATCGCAGCAGTCACACCCAAGTTCCACAGGCACGCGATGTTGCCATAACCGGTCCTGGGTTGGGATAATATTCAAACATGTCTTCCATGCAAAGGCCTTGATCTTATTCGGAATTTTTAAATGCCAAACCCCTTTCCAAAAACGCCATTTGGCTTCTCTTATATTGGACGATTCCGAATATATCCCAATCCTAGACTGAGTCATTTGTAAATGATAAGCCGACCGAACCGAAAATCTCCCATCTCAAGTATAATGCCAAATCAATATGTCAGAAGGCAGGTAAGGGCTAATAGGAATTTTCCGAATCACTTCCACATCAGCTGCGAGGAAATAGGTCTGTAGCTTTCCCAAGTCCCAACACTTTCGGTCTGAATCTATCAAAAAGCTCACCCTGGTAACATTAGGAAGAGAATGAGGAGAAATGGGAAGAAAAGAATAACCCCTAGGCAACCGCCTATCACCCCAAATTTTAACAGTGTGCCCATCGCCAATTCGCCACCGTAACCCAGCCATCAAAAGAGGGCGAGAGTTAAAAATACTCTGCCATGTGAAAGAGGGATTGCACCCCAACTCAGCCTCCAAAAATGTCGAGCTCGGATAATACTTGGCCTGCATCAACCGAGCAAATAAAGAGTCATGGGACGTGAGAAGGCGCCATCCCTGTTTGGCCAACATAGCACTGTTAAAATTCGCCAACCGACGGAAGCCCATTCCTCCCTCCCATTTCGGGTGACACAAAGCTTCCCATGAGGTCCAATGAATTTTCCTCTTATTTCCACTTGGTCCCCACCAATAACGACACACCATGGAATCAATCTTAGCACAAAAAGTTGTTGGAAGCTGGAAACAAGACATAACATAAGTAGGGATGGATTGAATAACAGCTTTTATCATAACCTCTCTTCCCGTCACCGAAAGAAATTTTTCCTTCCAACTACTAATCCGTTTCCAAACTCTGTCCTTGATAAAAGTGAACACCTCTTTCTTGGACCTACCAAGAAGGTACGGTAGACCCAAGTATTTACCTGATTCAACCATACTGCCTACATTTAAAATTTGTCGCAGAGCCTCCTTACGCCCAGCATCCACATTAGCACTGAAGAAGATGGTTGATTTGTCAAGATTAATTTTTTGCCCAGATGCCCCCTCATACTCCAGCAATAACCCCTGAATAACTAAAATCTCCTCTGGTTTGGCCACTCCAAAGAGCAAACTATCATCAGCGAAAAATAAATGAGAAATGCGAGGTCCCCCTCGGCAAATGGCCATACCAGTAAGACGATGACTTGTCTCTGCCCTTGTAATTAATGCCGACAAACCCTCAACACACAACACAAACAAGTAAGGCGACAACGGGTCCCCTTGGCGAAGGCCCCTCGTCGGACGAAACTCAACAGTCGACTGTCCATTAATCAAAACGGAGTAAGACACCGTTGAAATTCATCTCATGATAAGATCGATAAATCGATATGGCATACCCATGTGCTCCATAACCCCTTTAAGAAACCTCCCATTCAACACAGTCATAGGCTTTGCTCATGTCAAGTTTGAGCGCAAAGCATCCCTCCTTGCCATGCCGTTTATTTTTCATGAAATGAAACATCTCAAAAGCCGTCAAAACATTGTCACTAATCAAACGGCCCCCAATAAAAGCACTCTAATTTAGGGATATCACAGAAGGTAGCACCATCTTCAATCGATTTGCCAACACTTTGCTCACAACTTTGTAGATCACATTACATAGGCTAATTGGCCGAAACTCCGCCATTCGACGCACCTCTTTTACCTTCGGAATGAGGACTATAAACGTATCATTGATCAACCCCACGTCATCAGATCCATTCAAGATGCCTAGAACCGCTTGGGTCACATGAACTCCCACTACCGGCCAAAAACGCTGGTAGAAAAGTGCATGTTTCCCATCGGGACCAGGAGCTTTGGTAGGATGCATCTGATGTAAAGCCTACCATACCTCATCAGCAGAAAATTGTCGATCTAAATGTGAACCCACAGCAGGCGGAACCCGAGATGTGATTGCCTCAAGAACTCCGTCCATTTCCCTCTGCACATGGGATGTAAATAATTGCTGAAAATAATCTACGGCAATGCTCCGTAAATCAGAATCCTTAACACACCATTGTCCGTGAGCATCTTCCAAACCCAAAATACGCTTCTTCTTGTGCCGTTGGGAAGCCTTAGCGTGAAAAAAAGACGTATTACGATCCCCATCCCGTATCCAGTTTGTTCGAGCACGCTGAAACTAGAACACCTCCTCACGCTCAAGGAGTCCATCAACAATAATGACAAGGACTTTTTGAGTTCATATCTTTCGACTTCTACAAATTTTTTTTCCAATTACACATGCTTCTCCAATTATAAATTATATGCTACAATCATATGCGACCAAGATTGTGCCTAGATGCAACTGTCTCATTTTACTTGTTTTGTGTTCTGTTTCTTTAACTTTCCAATGTAACAAAAAAAAATTAAAAAGGAAAAAAAAAATAGAAACAGTAAATGATCATTTCAAAAACAAGCATCACCAATCTCGCTTAATTTTTCTACCCACGGTGGATGCCAAGTTTCCTATGCCCACTGATAGAATGCAGGGATTAATTAGAAGTACAGTATTTATGGAATGTCATAATTGCTGCAACAACTTTTTTATTTTTTTCTTTTCATATTCAAACAAGGATATTGATATTACAGGGAGAAAAAGAGAGCACAAAATAAAGATAAAGAAAAATTCACCTACTTTTCTGATTTATCTTGAACTGTTTTATGAAACACACTCAATATAGTAGTCTGAAACTAGAGTTGATACATTTGGATACAGGAAACACTATTATAATTGAATAATTTACCTTCTTGCGTGGGAAATCCGGGCCCAACTTATTTTAAGATGCTCCTAACACAAGTGATCACCAAACTAAGCCCTTTCTCCTCCTAAACCTGTCAACATGGTCAGTGCTCATCCGGGATTTTTCAGGCTTGTTTGACTTCTTAGATTTCTCTAGTCGACTATCTAAACTGTTTCTAGAAATTTCAGGAGGATCAGGGTGTAACTCAAATGTATCTGAAGGACCAGTTTCAGATGGCTTGGTCTGATTCTCAGTGTCTACTGTTGTTTTCTTGGAACCATTTGTGGTTGCTTTTGATTTGTTAAGCGACAGTACAAATTTCTTCAGATGTTTAATGAACTCTGGATAAAGCTCGAGATTGCAATGTCCACCCCCATTTAGCCACAAGGGTTCATACTTTTGATTGCAAAGCTCCCAAAGCTGTTTTCCATGGGAACAATCAACAACTTCATCTGCTGTCCCCTGCAGATAGAAATAGAGCAAGTTCATCACCGAATTCCCTCAACAGAACCATTAAACTTACTATCCAACAAGCTGGTGTTAGAGATGTGATCAACTGTTTCTTTTTTATTATTATTAGTATTAGTATTAGTAAGGAACGAGTTTTCACTTATTCCCAATAAAATTTCCAGAGTCAAATGGAGACCCAATAATTTGTAATGTAGTCACGGAAACGAAACATATAAGGGTAAATTGTATTATTAATCCCTGCATTTTATCTCAAATTGACTCTGGTCCATGCAATGTTTGTTTGTGACAAATAAAACTATGTAGTTTTGGTCAAGTTCTAATGTCAACCTCCATTTAGAAGAAAGTGACCATGTGATTGCTAAGTGAATCAAAAATTGATTGATAAAATCAAAACTCAGGGCCTAAAGTGAATCTTGAGAAAAACTTGGAGGATTAAAGTGCTACCAAATCAGGTAGTGTGACAGCAGCATATGTAATCTTTGTCAAACTTAACTGCAGTCATTGAAGGAGGGTTGACATTGTAACTTGACTAAAGCGCAGGCTTTTATTTGTCACAATTCAAAGTGTAGAATCCAAGTGAGATTTGAGATATGGTGCACGGATGTAAAATGTAATTTTCTTAAAAGGAAAAAGAAATAACAAACTGATGAAGATCACGGAAAGAAGAAAAAAGTAAATCTGAAATTTCACATGAAACACATTTAGGGCATTAAGAATTAAAGATTTAGAATAATTTTGAGTTTTCATGTCATTATAGTAAGTTTTAGTAATTAAGGGTATAATGATAATTCCAATAATTGTTGGACATGGATTGTAGGGGTCACTCATAAGTTTTACTTTGGGTCAAGTTAATAAATGGGTTATTATATATGGTTTTTATTATGTCTAAAATAATCTTAATGGTTAAAAGTCCTAATTTCCTATTTTGATATTGAAGTAGAATTAAAAGTCATTAAAGTTTCCTATTATGATTGAAGTAGAATTGGAAGTCATAATTGGTCTAGAATATTAATAGTTGCTAAATATTTTTAGTTTCTAAATTTGAAAAATAGTCCTTATAGAATTAGGAGTCTTTAGTCTATAAATATGTGTAATATCTCAATGATTCGATAGCAAAGTTAATATTATGAAAAGAGTAATGATTCATCCCCCCTTTTCCCCCCCACCCCCTTTGACCCCCTCTCTCTCTCATTGGTTACATTTTCTTTTTCTTTTTCTTTTTTTTCCTGCTCCTCCAATCACCCCCTGCCACGTGGCAAAGGGGGGTGAGGGGGTGACCCCCAAAAGGGGGTCCCAAACATTATTCAAATATTTGAGATTGTGTTTGTGTGATTAACCCAGTGTTTTGACAAGCGCGCCTAAGCTCAAGGCGAGGCGAGGCGTGGCGCAGCTCTGCGCCTCATGCATAGCGAGGCGAGGCGACATAGAGGAGGCGCAGCTAAGGCGATAAGGCATGCGCTTTTTTCTGAGGCTCAAGGCGTGCGCTTTTGGCGCTTCACGTTTCTTCTACTGCTACAGCCCATCTGGTTTTGGTGTGAATACCCACATGGAATAAATTTTCATTTACAATATCAAATGATCAAAACGTGGGTCAAAAGAGCAGGGAAAAAAAAAAAAACCTAGTGTAGAAGAAGAAGACAATGACGAAGGGCCACGATTGCTCTCTCTCTGTCGCCTTCTCTCTCGCGATCACAATCGCAATCTCTCTCTCTCTCTCTCTCTCTCTCTCTCTCTCGCTTCTGTCTCTTCCTCTTTTATCTTCTTGATTCATATATATATATAATATATTATATAATACCTATTATATAATATATAATATATAATATACTTATAACTAATATATAAAACATAATTAATTCATATATATATAATATTATATAATACCAAGAATACCTATTATATAATATATAATATACTTATAGATAATATATAAAATATAATATATATTTATACATAGTAATAAAAAAAATAAACACATGTATATAAAATAAAATAAAATAAAAAAATTAATTGAAACACATTATTTAAAAAATATAATAAATAAATAAAATAATATATATATTTAAAAAATTAATTTTTTTTTTTTCTTCTTCTCTTCTCTTCTTATTAAAAAAAATTAATAATATACATATTAAATATTTGCTTATGTTGAAAATTGTACTATATTAACATTTTGCTTAACTTCTATAACTTGCGCCTCGCTTTGGTGAGACGCGCGCCTCGCCTCGCCTCGCCTCGCGCCTCGGCGCTTAGGCTCCAGATGACCTTGGCGCCTCGACGCGCCTAGAGCTTTTTAAAACACTGGATTAGCCTATCTCTTTTGTGAGGGTGAAGCACCTCTCTCTCTCTCTCTCTCTCTCTCTCCCCTCTTCTTCTATCCAGCAAGATTACTGTTCACGTCACTGTTCACAATGTTTAGAACAGCCACCCGATAGCCACTAAACACTCGTGTTTTCATTCCCAAAACCCTACCCTTCTATAAACCCTACTTCTATTTTTTAATTACTTTTGTAGTCACAAAATCCCGCCAAATCCAACCCTATAAGTCTATTTTTGCTGCTGCCAGTATATTTAAACTGGGCTCATTACTTGTAGGAAAGTAATCCCTACTCGTCCTACAACACAAACATTCATAATTTTATTATTTAATATCCAATCCCATGTAGATATTTTTGCCAGTCACTTGCTTAACTAACCACATGTATCTCTATTCTATTTGACTACTCTCCAACTAATCAACATATAGAAAACTAGTGTCAATGTTATTAAAATATAAAAATTTTGTAGTTAACTACTTGCTTGCTTCACTGAAATGTCAAATAGTTGTTGTGTATCAATGTCGCTCATCTACTCCGAGTGCAACATCAATAATTGCTAAAATGACAAAGATTCACTCCAGTATGAAGTTAACAATGATCAATGCACATCTCTCAATGATTACAAGCTGGAAGTTTGGACCTGTTTAAAAAAAAATTTACACCAAAGTAATACAAGTGACAATGAAGTATCACTTCCCAAAGTTGATAATATTCATATAGCATATTGATAAAGAGAATGGCAAAGAAAGACAGAAATAGAAAGAATGGGCAATAATACTTACATGGATTACAAGAACAGGACAGTTCACCATACCAATTTTGTCAATATTCTGAAATGAAGAAAAAGAACTAAGCTTTCATCAACCAAATATGATGGGCACCTAAAATAGAGAACAAGTATGATATTACCTTGAAAATATCGAACCAATAAGTTCTCTTAGCAGGGTATAATACCCTCAGCCCAGAGAGGATTGGACTATGTAGAACTACACCTCTCAAATTTGGTACACGGGAAGCAAGATCAATGGTTGGACCACTACCAACAGATTGACCATATACTATTAATTGTTCATCTTGAACCCCATACTGCTCCTTAAGGCATTTATACACTGCATCAATGTCTGCATATGTATTACATTCAGATGGCTGTTTCAAAGGAAAAAAAAAATGGAAGTTATATAATGAGCAATGGGGAACAGTGAAGAGAATTATCCCATTTAAGTGATCCCAAAAGATGTCAACAGTCGAAGCATTGAAGGCAACAACAGGATCTTTTTCTGGCTAGACATGCTATGAAGTTAGAATCCTGTTTATGATACCTAATCATATCGAGGCACCAACAAAAAGGAAGAAATAAATAAATAAGTAAAATGGTTGCAGTTATTCTAAACTCTAAAAACCTGACTGAGTATTTTGTAAAATGGTTGCAATACTGCTGCTGTTAGGCGTAGCAGATTCCCACCATTTTTTTGTATTAGGGTTGGGGTCAGGCATAAAATTTATAAACCTGATCGGGACGGTTAATAAGGATCCCCGCCCCTATAAACACCCCCTTTAAGGAAGGGTGTCGCTGTTAATCACACCAGAAAACAATCCCTGAACAATGTGAAAGGTGTGAAAAGCATTAAAGTTAATGCTAAGGCTCTCTAAAGAAGGATAACTAAACAGTTAAATGGAGTGCAAGATACCAATAAGGAGATATAGAATTGCAAACACAAAAATTATCTCCATTCCTAAGAAAGTAATATAAGCAAAAACAAACATTTATGTTACAAACTGAGAAGCTCAGCACCCAACCTTTCCAGTTGACTGTCCATAGCCAGAATAATCATACCTGAAAAGGAGAAACAAATATAGATGAATCAGGGAAATAATTAAATTATCAAGAAACTAATCATAAAGGAATATCCTTGAAAGAGTTAAATCTATAAATAAATTAAAAGGAAACGGAAAATGATAAAAAGCACTTGAGTTACTTCTGGGCCTCTGGCATTTCTAATCAGCAGCAAGATATTGAATGATTGCAGGGGTATGCAGCAATAAGAATATTAGAAACAAAAACGCACATAAAATGTCATACAAGAGATTCAGACACACATGCATGTTCTTCATTATACCGTGCAACATATGTTCAAGCGTAAGTCAGTTAGTTTGGAAAAGCAAAGTAGGTAGCAATTCATCCTAAATAAAATTATGGAAAAATATAAATTCTGCCGGTTAGAGGTCATTATGTGATTATGCTCCAAGTAGAAAAGGTAAACTGAGACCAAAAGTAGCAAAAATATTACCTTCTTACAGTAATCAATAATAAGTTGATAAACAACCTTCTGTAACCCACCAAATGGACACCTCGTATGAACAATTGTGGTAATGTCTAACTCTGCGTATCCAGGAGAATGGATATTGACAAAAAGAAGTTAAATTCTATTTTCGTGATTGCCAATGATCATATAATTCAGGTTACAGCCCCAGATAAGGTTATATACATAAGTACAATATAGTTGAGAATACAGTCGTAGATGGGGCTAAATAGAGAAACATAATATTCTGTAACCCACCAAATGGACACCTTGTTTGACAAATTATATTCATGAACATGCCATCGTGTGGTAATGTCTAACTCTGCCTCTCTAGGAAAATGGATATTGACAAAAAGAAGCTAAATTTTATTTCGTGATTGCCTATGATCATATAATTCAGGTTACAGCCTCAGATAAGGTTAAATACATAAGTACAATATAGTAGAGAATACAGACTTAGATGGGGCTAAACAGAGAAACATAATAATTATTGTCTTTTCAAGTGGACAGACAAAATAACATGTCATAGTGTTAGGCCCAAAATGCAGGACTCATACTCATATGCCAAACTATCCTTTCTTAAAATACTAGTAAAGTTGACCTATGACATCAATCAATTTTTTTGTTTATTTTTTAGGTTTTGCTAGAGAGTAAGGATTAAACCTTAACTTAACCCCTTTTCCAACAGCGATGCTTACATTGCAGCACTACGCAACAACTATGTAAGAGTTAGAGCAATAAATAAAAATGACTGAACTAATATGCCATAACTAATCTAGCTGGAATAGAGGTGTGAATGAACCCAACACTGACTTATGGTGTCAACTTTGGATGATGGGACTCATGAATGCAACATTATTATCACATAATGTGCCAAAAAAAAAGGCATATCCACCACACAAGCAAAAGCATGTGACAAAGCGGTGATCTAACTTTAAAGCATAATAATTCGTTAGGAAAATTGGGCAGCAACAAGGATTGAAGTGGACTATGACCTTCAAGGAGGGAAATGTTAGAAAAGGGACAAAATCATTCTCTAAACAACATTACCTAGGATGTTAATTGCTACATAAATTAAAGAAGGAATGTGTATAATGTTGTATAACACAGGTAAATTTGAGTACATTGGTTAATTAAACTTGTGTAGGCGTATGACTAGCTTCCTATCATCATTTTGAAAATGCACTAGCCATATATTCCTTTTCAGAAGCATGCACGTCAGGTAAGACTTCAAATAACCATTCCTTAATCATAAGATGTGAAAAAATCCGATAAGACTTCAAATTAAAAGTTGACATTAATATCTATTCCTATAAACCTTAAACTAGCTTGATTCTTGATAAACCATGTTTGGGTAAGTGAATTTGTCTCCATTTTGACACGCCAAAATAAAGTTGTAAAGGGTGTTTGAATTCACTAGCTAATAGCTATTTATACATTAAGGGCTTCTTAGAACACCTAACTTTTCACACATTGTTGCAATGTTAAAAAAATCCCCTCTAATCTTGAATAGGAGGATAGTCATCTGCTAAAGAAGTTGTAACCTGAAATTAGTCTATGTCAGCAAGCCAGCACACATTTTGGTTTGACCGCATCCAATTGTAAAAATAGAAAAGGATGGCAACGTACGAAATGCAGTAATTCACCTTTGATGTCAAACTCTATTTGAAAGATCAAATCAAATCCATTCAAATTAAAGTGGATGCCAATTATATTCATTTTTTTTATAATAAAAAAACATGTATTTAGCGCACACTACACAGTAACCAAACAGAAAACGGTCCTAATTATCAAGTTGAAGTCCCTTATTGTTCTAATCTAACTCATTAGATTCTGAAATTTAAAACACAAACCCATTTTCCACATATAGCCAACTCAACAAATAAAGCAAAACCCACAAAGTTCCTCAATTCTTAAATACAAATAAGCAAATTAAAGCAAACAAATGAGGGGGGTAAAAAATCGAAGTTTAGAGCTGAAAATAATAAATAATATAAATAGAAAAAAAAAAGAAAAGAAATGAAGAGTAAATAATGATGATTACCCCATGAGATTGATGCGAAGACGGAGGCTCATCTCAACGAAGAGCTCGAACATCTGACCCAAATCAGCGGCATTACCGTGGGAGTAGAGAAGAGTAGCAGTGGCCTTAGGATGCTTGATATGGACGGCCACGATTTCGTTGCCTCGTCGAGTCCGAAGCCTCAAAAAGTCGACGTCGTCCCTCCTAGGGACCTCCGGTATGTAGAATCGGCCGGCGCAGGAATCGTCGATGATCAGCGTGTAAGAGGGAGGGCTGGGAGGGAAGAAGGCGAACTTAGCGGCAATCGAAGACGTGATTCCGCCCATCTTCGGTCCAGAGCTTTCGGATTCATAAAGTTCCTCCCCCACTTTCTTTCTTCAGATCTCGGTTTGGGGGTTGTTAGAGAGAGAGATAAAATTAAAAAAAAAATAACCAAAAAGCCAAGAGGTTGGATTTGGATCACTCTGCTTTTGAGAGAGAGATAATGGCGGTGGTGATGGGCGGCGCGTGGGCAGGAGGAGAAGCTTTGTGTAGAGGTTTAAAGAGGAATTGGGGCTTTTTTCGAACGTTGGAGACTCAGACCGCTGAGAGACAGAGAGAGAGAGAGATGGGGTGTCGGTTTTGACGATGACGGCGACTTTATAGGATAACAATAGGAGGGGAGGAGAGAGAGAGAGAGAGAGAGGTGCAGTGCGCATTCCTTTCAAGGCTTTCTTTTTTTCAACAATGATTCATCCCACTAAAAACATCACCACTAATAGCACTAATACATTAAAAAAATAAAAAAAATAAAAAAAAATTACAACTCCAAGACTAAAACATCACATCATTCATGACGGGACCCACTGCCACCTAATTAGTGGGAGCACTAATTAGTACTCCCAAACATTTTTCTTCTTTTTTTCTTGGTTCTGTTTGGAAAGAAAAGAGAGAGAGGGGAGAGTGGTAACGGTGTTGGAATGTGGGACCCCACTCTTTTTTGGATGATTAGTTTTGTGGACCCTCCATTTGTTTCTTTCTTCATGATTTTGGTGCCACTGAGTGAGGGGTTGTTGTTGGGCTTATTGGGCTTTTCAATGTAAAAACAGAGAAAAGCGTCCGGTTACTTTCAAATCGGGGAAAGGATTGGATTGAATTAGATTGGACCGGACCATATGATTCAACTGCCTGGGACCTGGGTTTAGTTTTTTTAAAAGGGACATTTACATCTAAGATAAGTTTTAATTTATCAATTTATATTTTATTAAGATCTCATATGAGAGTAAGTCTTTTTAGTAAATTTTAATTTTTTATAAAAAGATGTGTAAAAAATAGAATTTTTAATTTTTGATATAGATTGTTGATTTTTTGATTTTTTAGTGATTTTTTAACTTTTAGACTAAAAAGTAATATTGCCAAACGTGGCTTTTTAATTAAGATTTTTTAGATCTTCAAATCCTATTAAATTTTTAATAGTAGGAATTGCCTTCAAATAATGATTGTTTATTATTTATGATTATTTATAAAAAAAATATAACGATTTGACATTTATTTTGATTTTTAAAATTTTAAAATATCAACTTTCAAATTGCAAAAAACTACACACAAAAAAAAAAACTAATTAGTGTGTTTGGTTTTAGTTTTCTGAATTCAATTTTTTAAAAATTGAGTTTTTTGTTTTTTATGTTTTTTGTTTTTAGTGAATATTTTTTAAATTTTAAGTAAATTTTTAATTTTTTTAGATATACTTTATGTAACAATTCAGATTTTTAATTATTCTGTAAAATTTATACTAATATTATTTAATCATAATTAGAAAAATATATAATTTATTATATATTATTATGTGTTATTTTGTAAAATAATATAATTATTAAGAGTTTAAGAGTCAAAATATAAATAAATAATTAAGTTATCCATTAAATAAGTTGGAGATAGGCTTGAATTAATAGGTTTGATGGCAACGCGACACGTGGCAGTCCGTGGCTTGGTGCCCACGGCTGCCCTTCTATATAAGGGAGCAAAGATCAAAAAAGAAGATCAGGAAAGAAAGAAGGAAAAAGAAGAGACAGGAAAGAAAAGGGAGGAAGAGAAGAGAAAAAAAAATAATGAAAGTTGAAAGGGTCTTTAGTAGTGGAAAGAAAAAGTGAGATAAAGAAAGAGTGAGGTATTTAGTTATATTTTATTGATATATTAATAAAAGTTATGTTTTCTAAAGGTTTCAGTTAAATGGAATATTTTTTGAACCCTATTTTGTTTAAAAGAAAATTCATAGATTTGTTTGTTTTACTTTTAAAGAATATTTAGCTATGACCTTATATACAATTACGTTTTGTAAGTACCACCACGAGAGTCCCACGCCTTGGGGGACTTAAATAACCATTGGCCTCTGTTTGGTTACTTTGTGGCCCGGTCTATTGACCCAGAGTGACAATCAGAACATGGGTCAATAGATCTATTTGAGAGTCCAGGATAAGCATTGAGCCAAAGTCCATTGAAACTAGGCTTCTACAAGGATCAGGTCAGTGTTGGCTATAAAAGTAAGGCACCCTCGTGGGTCTAAGGTACGTTTTTTGTATTCTGCCTAGTGAGTTAAGCACTAATTATTATCTTTGAGAGATAACTGAGTATTGACTTGATCGTCGGAGTGCCCCCGGGTGGACGAACCACCGCCAGAGTCTTATCTTTCTGTGACAGGTCATTCAGGCGCAATCTATTCTGCCTAGGGGTGTTCGTGGATCGGTTTTGTGCGGTTTGCGGTTCGGTTTTAACACGCCCGCATCTATGCGGTTTGGGAAAAAGTCAACCTGTAACCGCCCGCAGTGCGGTTTACAGTTTGTGCGGGTAGGGTTTGCAGATGTGCGGGCGGTTGCAGGCGGTTTGTGGTTTACACTTTTTTCTTTAAAAATTAATTTTTGAGTTTTTTTTTTTCCATCGAATTTAGGCATCAGATTCATTTTATATATTTGTGATCATTTGACAACAATTTTCTGATGAGTTTACAAATAAAAATTGAATATCAATGCATTAAATGAAAGTACCCAAAACAAAGAGATCATACACTAGCATTTTTGTCATGAAAAAAATGTATATCAATGCATTAAAAAATGTATATCAATTCATTAAAGGTTGTACTCAATTAAAATTGTCAGTTCAGTAATCAATAATCAAACTAGAAGTTCCATCGACCACCAGAAGGAAAATTTTATTAGGAAAAAATAGATGAGTCACCAATAAAAATCATATAAAAAACCAAATTTAGGACTTGATAATAGCGAAAGTTGAGAAATACTTAAAAATAACAATCCTAGTGTCATAGTGAACATAATGGTGCTCCTGTTAAAGTTACAAAGTTGGTATATATAAAAAACAATTAATAATAATAATTAAAGTGCGGGCGGTTTTTGTAGGTTGCGGGTTTAACCCACGACCTGCCCGCAACCCGCAAATTTGTCATATTTCAAACCGCATCCGCCCGCATTATGTTTGCGAAACCACCCATTTATATGCGGGTTAGGCGGATTTGGCGGTTTGAGCAGTTCGGATAAACCGTTGTCCACCCCTAATTCTGCCGGTGTTCTCCAGCTGAGTACCTGTTGGTCAGAAACAGCACACACAATTTGGCGCCACCTGTGGGAAAGAAAGGAAAATAGATAGCCAACGATGGATAGAAAGAGAAGATCGGGGATAACATCCCTACTAGAAGTGGTAAACACTTTAATCCTAACGTAGAAGAGGATAAATGCAAGGAAAAAACTTGGGATCAGAATCCCGAAGAGAAAGACATCAGCCAGGAGGGCGACGTACCAAAGAAGTCAGACCGAGGTAGGTATTATAACGAGGACGACCTTCGGGTATGGAAAGATAGATGCCTGCGAAGGGATGGCGAGATGAAGAGAATGGCGACTAAATTGGTGGACCTGCAATCAGTCTTCAATTTTATGATACAGAACAACGTCATGCAGCCACTGTTTCCGTTACAAGACACACCAATTCCAGCGGCCAAGAACAATGCCCAGAAAGGGGGGCAGAAAATAGTCTCTACAGTCCCCTAACACACCAGGACCAAGGAACACTCTCACCGGCCTTCAAGGGAGGTCGGGCGAGGAGAGTCAATAAAGGGAGATTCTCGGAGGACACATCGTACAAAGAAGCTGACCCCAAAGAACATCGACATGTTCAAGAGAAGGAACTTCGTTTCGACGCAACTACTGGAGAGAGATCCAAGAGGACTCGCAACGACACCAGGAGTAGCGCACCAAAAAGAATGAAATCTGTTGATAGCCGAGCTCCTGGACGGACCAAGGAGAATCTGAGGGATTACCTCCAGAGGAAGCGACAAGATGCCGAGGTAACCTCTCCGGTCAAGCCGAGAACGCCGTTTTCGGTAGAACTGAATAAATTCAAAGCCCCGAAGAGGTTCCACATGCCGAGATTCTAAATATACGACGATAAGTTGGACCCTAACTTTCACGTCGGCTTATACCTGAACTCAATGGCACTGTACACCGGGAACGAGTCGTTGCTCTGGAAAGTGTTTCCCTCATTCTTTGGGAAAATCGCATCAGACTGGTTTCACAAGTTGCCGAAAGGAACTGTGAAAAGCTGGGAAGGCCTGGTCGAGATGTTCATGGCTAGGTTTGTGACAAACAAACTACAGCCGTTGAGAGTGGACTCCCTGATGGCTCTAAGAATTGGCGAGGATGAAAGCCTTAGGGCCTATGCCAAAAGGTATTACAAGGTGTTCAACCGAATACCAGGGTGCAACCAAGAGGTGGCGGTCGTGTCTTTTAAGAACGGCCTAAAAGATGATTGTCTGCTTCGAAAATCACTAGCAAAGACATTGTCAAAAAGTATGGAGGAACTTATAGCCAGGATAGAAAAGTATGCCAGGGCCGAGGAGGACACGTCGGGAACAAAGACATCAAAACAAGAGAAGAGAAATGGCTCGCCGAAGCGAGGCCGAGGTAATAGTGGATACAATAAGTAGGAGACCGGACTAAGGGTTGCCCATGCACTCACAATCGTATTCTGAATTTCGGTTTACAAAGTCTTGGAAAGAATTCGGAATCAGCTCTATTATAGAACACCAGAGAAGATTCTTGGTGAATTTATGGGAAGAAGTCTGGGGAAACACTGTGCCTACCACGATGAGGATTGACATCTAACTCAAGGGTGCAGAGCCCTAAAGGCACATCTGGAAGACTTGGTAAGACAAGGTCATCTAAGGGACCTGGTAGATGAAGCCAGGACAAGAGAGGAACAAGCAAGACTGCCTCAGGCACTGGCAGCACCACCTCCACTAACACCGCAACCGCAAGTAGGCAGACCTCAAGTGATCAATGTGATTCACTCAAAGGTCAATGAGAACGAAGTACGTGGAGAAACTCAAAAAGTAAAACACTTACAGCATGTGTATCAGGTCCGACAGAAAAGACCTAGGGCAGACGAGTGCCAGGGACCAATGGTGTCCTTTATTGAAGACGACCTAGAGATGGTGCAACATCCACACAATGATGCCTTGGTAATATCCTTCCAGATTGGGGAGTGCCAGGTAAAACGAATTATGATCAACCAGGGAAGCTCTTGTGACATCATGTATGTCAGGTGTTACAAGGAGCTTGGCCTTCACCAAGATGATCTGGAACAATCCAATGGTCCAATGGTCGGGTTCAATGGAATGCCGACATGGCCCCTGGGAGCGGTAAGTTTGGAGGTGCAGGCTGGCACCAAGAAAGAAAAAACTGAGTTCACCATAATCGACACCCCCTCCCCCTACAATGTTATCTTGGGAAGGCCATAGCTGCATGCAGTGGGGGCTGTTCCCTCAACTTTACACCAACTGTTACGATCCCAACAGAACATGGAATTGAGGAGGTCAGAGGGGATCAGGTGTAGGCAAAGAATTGCTCCATGGCAACAATGAAATCTACCTGCAACATACGAGAAGCAGAAATAGCTTAGATTGAGGATGAGGACATGGAGGTCCTTGAGGACGTCGCCAAGGAACCAGCCGAGAAAAGTGAGGAAGCCCTGAAGAAGATCTTAGTCCAACAAGGGGATGAAGAGCGTTTCTTCCTTCTCGGCTTAGGCTTGGCTGAGGAGGAGGAAAAGAAATTAGAAGCATTCTTGAGAGCAAAACCTTCAGGTGTTTGCCTGGACACCATACGAGATGTCTGGCATTGACCCTGAGGTCACTTGCCACAAATTGAATGTGGACAGGTCGGCTAAACCTGTCATCCAGCGAGCAAGGAGGCCGACGTTAATGTATGTTGAAGCAGTAGAAGAAGAAGTGGATAAACTTCTGGAGGCCAGAGCCATTCGAGAGGTAAACTATCATTCGAGAGGTAAACTACCCAACATGGCTATCAAACACGGTTGTTGTGAAGAAAAAGAATGGGAAGTGGAGGGCTTGCGTGGACTTCACCAGCCTGAACAAGGCTTGTCCCAAAGACAGTTTCCCACTACCCAAGATTGACCAATTGGTGGATACCATTTCAGGACATGGAATGATGAGCTCCCTGGACGCTTACAGGGGATACGATCAGATAGCCATGTACCCCCCCCGGTGAGGAGAAAATTGCATTTATCACCCCAAAAGGGCTATACTGCTACAGAGTGATGCCTTTTGGGTTGAAAAATGCAGGAGCAACTTACCAAAGATTGGTGACTAAGATGTTCAGACATCTAATAGGCAAAATAATGGAGGTATACATTGATGACATGGTCGTGAAGACCAAAGAACCTGAGGATCATCTAGCCGACCTGAAGGCAGTCTTTGATATCCTAAGGACATTTCAGTTCCGACCCAATGCATCGAAGTGCGCATTTGGAGTTGGGTCAGGGAAGTTCCTGAGATACTTCGTCACCAAAAAGGGCATTGAGGCAAGCCGGGATCAAATCAAGGCCATCTTGGAGTTAAAAAACCCAACATCGGCAAAACAAGTGCAAATGTTGACTGGAAGGGCTGCAGCCCTAAACAGATTCATAAACAGAAATTTTGATAAATGCAAACATTTCTTCAGTTTAGTGAAGAAAGCCACAAACTTCTTATGGACAGAGAAGTGCGAAATCACCTAGGCCGACTTGAAAAAATACTTGACCACCGCTCCAGTTCTCTCAAATCCATTACTTGGAGAAAAGCTATTCTTATACTTGGCGGTTTCAGAGCATGCAGTAAGTGCAATAGTAATCAGGGAAAAAAATGGAGAACAAATGGCAGTTTACTACGTGAGTAAAATCCTAGCAAATGTTGAGACCAGATACCTACCCTTGGAGAAACTGACACTGGCTTTAATAATGGCCTCCAAGAAGCTGAATCATTACTTTTAAGCCCACAAGATTATGGTGTTAACTGAGCATCCTTTGAAGTCCCTGTTGCAACAAGGAGACCTGACAGGCAGGATAGCTAGATGGGCAGTGATATTAGGCCAATAAAACCTGGAATTCAGACCCAAAACAGCAATCAAAGGCCAAGTTTTGGCCAACTTCGTGACCGAGTTCACACCAGGCACCATCATACATCGGGCTCCGTTGAGCCGGAGTGTACGATGTCCAGGTGAACAAAGAGAAACCCAGCTAGGGATAGCAGAATAGAGGAAAGAAGAGAAACTCAGACCCTGCAGTATTTACGTCGGCGACTCATTCCGCCTGTTTGTTGATGGAAGTTCAAACCGACAAGGAGCGAGGGCAAGAGTAGTGCTAGCATCACCGAATGGGCAGATGCTGGAACAATCCATTCATTTAGGATTTAAGGCCTCAAACAACGAGGCAGAGTATGAAGCATTGATCGCAGGATTAAAGTTGGCAGCAACAATGGAAGTTGACGAGGTAATGGTCTTCTGTGACTCCCAGTTTATCGTCAACCAGGCAACAGGCGAATGTGCAGTCCGAGATGAAAGGATGGTGGCCTATGTAAAGGAGGTGGGCAGACTGGTAGCATTGTTCCAAAATTGCCGACTACAGCAAGTTAGTCGAGATGACAACAACCATGCTGATGCCTTGGCCAACTTGGCTAGTGTAATGAAACCAGGAGAGGCAAGGACAATAATGGTTGACTACTTGTCAAGTCCTAGTGTAGAACCACTGCACATAGAGAAAGAGGCAATGTGTGTGGAGATGGGACCAAGCTGGATGGATGTAATAATAATATTCCTTAAAGATGGAAAATTGCCAGATGATCATAAAGAAGCACACAAGATCAAACTGAAGTCGGCAAGATTCAGTCTGACAGCAGAAGGGCATCTCTACAGAAGATTCTTTACTGGTCCCCTTTTGAGGTGTGTGCATCCTTCACAAGTTCAAAATTTCTTGTATGAAATACATAAAGGAGTATGTGGAAGCCACATTGGAGGCAGGTCATTTGCTCATAGGGCCATTACTTAGGGGTACTGGTGGCCTTACATGCAGAAAGATGCTGAAGCTTATGTCAGAAAGTATGAGAAGTGTCAGAGGTTTGCACCTTTGATACACCAACTAGCAGCGGATCTGAACCCAATGTCCAGTCCTTGGCCATTTGCCCAATGGGGCATGGACCTTGTTGGACAACTGCCTCAAACGACTGGACAAAGGAAGTCCCTGCTAGTGGTAACAGATTACTTTACTAAGTGGGTTGAAACTGAACCCCTCACAAAAATTCGGGACATTGATGTAAAGAACTTCATATGGAAGAACATCATCACCAAGTTTTAGATCCCAAGGGCAATAATAGCAGACAATGGTACGCAATTTGACAGTAAGCTAATCAAGAGCTTCTGTGCAAAGTACAAGATCAATAATTATTACTCTACTCCAATCTTCCCTCAGAGTAATGGTCAAGCAGAAACATCCAATAAGGTTATCCTAGATGGGATCAAGAACAGGCTGGGAGTAGCAAAGGGAAAGTGGGTGGATGAGTTGCCCAATTTACTGTGGGCATATCGGACTACGCTGAGAAGATCAACTGGGGAGTCCCCATTCACCATGGCTTATGGCATCGAAGCAGTTATTCCTCTAGAGGTCGGCATCCTAGGGGTCAGAACCCAGGGAGTAGAAAATGGGACCAACGATGCATTCTTGGCCCGAGATCTGGATCTATTAGAAGAAAGAAGGGAGAAGGCAGCAATTCAGCTAGGGGCATACCAGTAGCAGCTTGCCAGGACCCTGAAATACTTGCAACTTGAAGTTTTTCTATCATTAGATTTCTTTCTTTTTTTAAAAGTTTTTTATTGACCGAAGTAATAAATAAAATTTTAGCTCAATTTTTAAATTTCAAACTTGTGTAAAACGATTAACTAAGATGGCGATGTTTCTGATTGAAACATGACGAATAACTTAGACTTATTATATGGCAAAATTGAATTATACTTGCATATAATAGAGTTAAACTAAGTTGGCGATGTTTCTGATTGAAACATGATGAATAACTTAAACTTATTATACGGCAGAGTTGAATTGTACTTGTATATAATAGAGTTGAACTAAGTTGGCAATGTTTCTGATTGAAACATGATGAATAACTTAAACTTATTATATGGCAGAGTTGAATTATACTTGCATATAATAGAGTTGAACTAAGTTGGCAATGTTTCTGATTGAAACATGACGAATAACTTAGACTTATTATATGGCAGAGTTGAATTATACTTGCATATAATAGAGTTGAACTAAGTTGACGATGTTTCTGATTGAAACATGACGAATAACTTAGACTCATTCTATGGCAGAGATGAAATTATACTTACATATAATCGAGTTGAACTAAGTTGAATTAACCTAGATTTGCTGTGTCGACAGAACGAAAACTTTGAATGATTCTAAGTACGTAACAGTTAGATTAACAGAGAGACTGAGGTTGATAACCTCGACCAGTCTCTGTTTGAATTTGATCTCAGGGACAAGATCATAGGTACATGCTTAATGTGAACATAAGTGAAACTTAAGTTCACATTAGGGGGCAGAGAGCTGGAGAATAATGCTTGGGAGTTGGAATTTACAAGCTAAAGTTGCTTTAACACTTGTTGAAATTTTAAGAAAAATTTACAAGTTGAAGTTAAGCCAAGGTTATGTTGAAAAAAGGTTGGTTTAACACTTGTTGAAATGCTTTAAGGAAAATTTACAAGTTAAGCCAAGGTTATGTTGAAAGAAGTATCTACGTACTTGTCGAGATCACTATGTTGCCAATACTTGGAAGATAATGGAAGACAGAAGTCTTGATAAGTGAAAGTAAAGTGAAAGGTTTTAAATAAGCACTTGTGAAAATATTTTTACAAATTTTTTCAAGTATTAAGCCATGGCCGAGATAAACAGTCAACAGCTATACCCGAAGTGTTTTACCCCGAGGAAATTGCACAGTTAAGGTGTACCTTCAAGACATGCAAATTATTCTAAGTATGGAATTATACAAGACAGTAAAAAAAGGACAAACATCCAAACACTTGAAAGAAGAAGTTGTACTTGCATTAAAAGAAGTAAAAGGGCACTTCGGCCTACAAAGAGACTACTTGTTCAGATTACAAAAGTGGCACGTCGGCCAAATATGAAAACTGAAAACATTATTCAGAAAATTACTAAGTACAAAGAAAAAGATTATAGCAAAGACTACTCGGCGTCAGTGGTGGGCTATGTCTCGGCCTTAGAAGACAACTGGGGAATCTTCTCGGCAGCCTTCTCAGCCTCGAGCTCGGCGTTGATCTTTCGTAGAGTCTGATCAATGCTCTTCTCGACGATTGGCACTTCAGATGTTGTTTTCTAGGAGGAGGCACCTTTTGAGACCTCGCCTTCCTCATCCTGAGTCAAGTCTAGGACTTGTTCATTCAGAGTTGGGGACTTGGCCCTAGTAGGATCTTCAGCAACAGCCACCTCGGTCTCTTCGTCTTCAGCTTTCTCTCCTTCTTCCTCTTCTTCTTCCTCCCCAGCCTTAGCCTCAGACTGGCTTGAAGTGGGTGAGAATGGCAGCACAAGTTGCCCTGCGTCCCTCAGAGGAGAGTCCTCGGGGACAGCCAACTCCTTCAGAGTGGCCATCCAACCAAGGGTGAAACCCTTGTTACATGCCTCTTTGACTTGTTTTTTGTAGTCCTCGCAGACGTCGGCTACCCCTCTCGCCGTAGGCTTTCTCGTCCACCGCTTTGATCTCGACGACTTTAATGGCCAAGACATCTCGGAGTTCGGCTTGGGCTTCGATCATTTTGGCCTCGGCATCTTTCTTTTCGGCCTTAAGAACCTCAGCGACAGCCTCAGTAGCCCCCGCCCTTTCACCAGCCTCGTCTTGGGCCTGTTTGGCTACGTTGGCCTGATCTATCAATGTCTTCATCTTGGCCTTGGCCTTATTGAAGGTCTTAAGCAAGCCAGCAACCTCCTTGGTCTTGCGGGTCTATTTCTTCTTAATGTTAAAGGCCTACATTGCGAAGGAGTGGGCGTGCTGGATCGCCTAGAAGAAACAGAAAAAAACAAAAGTTAATAAAATTCTCTAAGTATAGAAAAAACAGAAAGTACCAAGTATTAGGGGCTTACTTGTACGGAGTGCTGCAACTGTAAAGCAAAATTTTCGTATTCACTGACCTCGGCGTTGTGTTCGAGGTCTTTGGGAAGGAGCAAGCAGTAGAGAGGGCAATGCTGACTTCAATGTTAGTCGCGCTGTCGCCAACTCTGACTGGCTTGTCCTTGATGGTGATTGGAGGTGTGACAACCCTCACCTCTGATTAATGCTAAACTGTGACTGAGAATGATAAGTAGCTGATTTGATTGAAATTCTGAACCGAATGCATGAGTATATTGATTTACTTGCATTTCTATCTGTTTGTCATTTGATTGATCAGTTCATATTTTTGTTATGGTCCATGAATTCATCATGATTTTGTGCTCAACATTGCATTTGATCTTGTTTTGAAACACTAGAGTTCATGAGAACTCATGCATGTATGATTTTTGCATCGTTCTTCAAGTTTCCTTTGAATTTGTGTTCAATTGGCTTACCTTTGGGCTTGATTTTACAAATTGATCTTCAAAGACATGTTATACTATGAGTTTCCAAGAGTTTTCCAGAAAATTAGCCCAAGCGGATCGAATTTAAAGCTTCAAAAGTTGAATTTCATGTTTGAGGTTCAATTTGGAAATTTCAGATTTTGGACCCACGCTCGAGCGTAGGACTTCACGCTCGAGCGTGCACTCTGAGTACATGCACTTCCGCTCGAGCGTAGGAGTCACGCTTGAGCGCAAAATGCATATGCCCAGATGTTCATGTGTTTTGCAGTCCGCTCGAGCGAGAAAGTTCACGCTCGAACAAGGACCTGAGTCTCACGCTCGAGCGGGGGTCTAGCGTCCGTCGAGCGTGAATTGCATGCATCCAGTATTTTTCATGAAGTTTGCAGTCTGCTCGAGCATGAGAAGTCATGCTCGAGCGGAGCTCCTTTGTCTGCATGTCTGCTCGAGCGTAGAAGCCACGCTCGAGCGTGGACCCCTGTTTCAGCAAATTTTGAAAAGTGTTTTAAAGTGCATCCTTACATCCTCTTTCCATCCTAGGCATTCCTAGGCCATGTTTAAGGTATCTTAATGAGGATATTGATGCAGAACCACACCGAGTCTAGATAGGGACTAAGTTATTGATTCCCGAGTGTGTAACTTAATGTGTGTTCGTTCTGTAATTGTGTAGGGTTGGCACCCGAGGACGCCCACTAGCTGCTTATAGCCCAGTGCTCTGTGAGTAACAATGTTGTAAACATATGTTCAATTATGAATATTTTCTGAATGATCAACTGTTCTGCTTACTGAAACGTTATTGTTTAATGAATGAATGTCTGTCCTATTTGTAAACTGTATTCGTGGCATCCATAGCAATTTACTGTTACTGTACTGTTATTACTACTGACACAGAGATCTCTGTCAGTTCCCATGTTTGGAACCACTACTGTTACTGTTATGATGGCCATCAACTGATTGTTTGGTCTGTTAAGATCTACTGTACTGTTTTGCTATGGGATGCACCACATATAACTGCTATGGTTTCTAAGTGATTGATAGGACTGTTTAATTACTAAAAGGACATTCATTCTTAACCTCTTTACATAACTGTTATTCATTGAGCTTTAGCTCACTGTTTATATACATATATGTAGGTGTCCAGGCACCAGACCGGAGCTAGGAGCGTCGGGTTAGCTCTTGTTTTGTTAAGCCAACCTATGTGCCTCGCCTCGAGGTTCCAAGTCCGTCCAAGCTAAGGTTGTTTTGGGGTGTCCCAGAATCACCCTTTTTGTCTCTGTTTTGTATAGACTAAATAAGTTTGACTATATAGTTATGGTATAGGGATTTGGTCCCTAACCTGGATGTTTACGTACAAGATGTATGATGTATATATGTTTTGTTTATGAATGTGGTTTCGTTTATAAAAGTCTTTTCGCATTCAGACTGTCACAGCTCATTGGAAATCTTTTATTTACTGTTTTGGCTTCCGCCAGCCCCTTTACTCCGTATTACTGTCATTACTGTTATGTAGGCCTTCGGTAATCACGGATTACTGGCCGGTTACAGTGCTAAACCCATAGGGGCGGGTTTGGGTCGTGACAGAGTGGTATCAGAGCGATATCAAACTACGAGTTATACCGCACACACGTGTCCAAATGAGCTATAGGATGTCCTAGAAAAGTAATTAGGGCATTGCATGAGCATGAGAAAGTGTGTGTGGCCATGACATGAATATATATGCTAATATGCTAATGTGTTTAAGTATGTAACTGCCTATGTTTATTATTACCATATTGCCTATAGTGAAATGGACAGTGCACGAAATACTGATGAATCCGAATCATCTGAGGCAAGGATGGCAAGATTAGAAAGAACGGTGGAACTGTTAACTAAGGCCTTGAGGCTACAACAGAACCAACAGTCCCCACCTACTCCAGTTCAACCAGAGCAAGATGTTAATGAGGATATAATTGCCTTGACACAGAAGTTCAGTAAAATGAAACCACCATCCTTTTAGGGAGGCCTTAAACCGTTAAAGGCCGAAGCATGGGTTCTAGAAACAGAGAAATTATTTGAAGTGTTTCCGTGTTCCGAAGCACACAAGGTATTACTGGCTACCTTTACTTTACAAGAAGAAGCCAGAAGATGGTGGATGCTTGTTCATGCCACCAATACCGCTTTGACTTAGGCTCAATTTAAAGAAGTCTTCTTTCAAAAATACTTTCCTCAGTGTGTCAGGGATCGCAAAGTGACTGAGTTTAAACAGTTGAAACAAGGTACTATGTCAGTGGCAAAGTATGAATCAAAGTTTACTGAACTCGCCAGATACGCGCCACACATGGTAGACACTGATTACAAAAAGGCCAGAAAGTTTGAAGGCGGCCTTAATGTAGAGATACTTGACAAAATCAATGTGCTTAAGTTACTGAAATATGTGGATGTTCTTGACCGGGCGATAATAGTTGAGTCAAACATCGAGGCATTAAAACAGACCGAAACACCAGTGACTGAATGGCGTGGTAAGAGAAGGGGTTTTAAGTTTAAGAAAGGCCGAAGTAGTCCATTGAACAAAAAGCAAAATATAGGGTCAACAACCAGTTCTAGCCAGGGAAACAATTCCATACCGCCTTGCTCTGAATGTGGGAAAAGGCATAAGGGGGTTTGCTATAAAATCTCTGGTGCTTGTTATTGGTGTGGCAAAGTGGGTCACATGGTTAAAGATTGCCCTTCCACTTCTCAAGGCAATAGTAAAGCTGTAGCTAGCGCCGTAGCATCAACTGTTGCACCTAAACCCAACCCCAAAGTGACCGGAAAGGAGCCTCTAAGGCAAGGCCGAGTGTTCGCACTTGTACCGGGAGATGTGCAGAATACCGAGACCATTGTGTCAGGTATACTCTCAATATGTACTCAAAATACTTATGTTCTGATTGATTCGGGGTCTACACATTCATATGTCTCACATGCTTTTTCGCGAAAACTAAATAGACCACTGGAACCCATGAATTATTTGTTAGCTGTATCTTTACCTGTTGGTTGATCCATGACTTGTGCTTACATGTACCCTGCATGTGAAATTATTGTTGGGGATGTGCATTTGTATATTGATTTACTGCCTTGAATATCGATCATTTCGATGTGATATTGGGAATAGACTGGTTAACAAAATATCATGCTACCATAGACTGTGTAACAAAACGAGTTGTTTCCTGTCCACCTGGATTGCCTGAATTTGTATTTAACGGAGTTAGTGTAGTGCCTCCCCCATATCTGATTTCATCTATGAAAGCATTCAAACTGATTAGGAAGGGGTGTAAAGGGTATCTATGTTGTGCATTGACTGTACCTACTGATACTAAAGCTAATGTGAACAGTATTCCTATAGTCAAAGAATTCCCAGATATTTTTCCAGATGACTTGCTAGGGGATTTGATTGATAGGAAAATTGAGTTCACCATTGAAGTATTACCGGGTACACAGCCAGTTTCCAAAGCTCTGTACAGAATGACACCTACCGAACTGAAAGGAATTGAAAATTCATTTGCAAGAACTATTAGATAAGAAGTTCATCAGGCCTAGTACTTCACCATGGGGCGCTCCAGTTTTGTTTGTGAAAAAGAAAGACGGCTCATTGAGACTCTGCATTGACTACCATGAACTGAACAAGGTAACAGTGAAAAACAAGTACCCACTGCCTCGTATTGATGATTTATTTGACCAGTTACAGGGTGCTCAGGTCTTTTCAAAAATTGACTTTAGATCCGGATACCACCAGTTGAAAGTCAAACCAGAGGACATTGAAAAGACTTCCTTTCGAACGAGGTATGGACATTACGAATTCCTTGTTATGCCTTTCGGAGTTACTAATGCACCTGCTGCATTTTATGGACCTTATGAACAGAATTTTTAAACCATTCCTCGACGAATTTGTAGTTGTTTTTATAGATGACATTTTGATTTATTCCAAAAGCACGGAAGAGCATGAACATCATTTGAACATTGCCTTACAGACCTTAAGAGAACGGAAGTTGTATGCAAAACTAACGAAGTGTGAATTTTGGCTAGACAATGTAATATTTTTGGGACATGTGATCAGTAAGGATGGCATTTCAATTGACCCACAGAAGATTGAAGCATAGACCGTCTAATGTTACTGAAGTCCGAAGTTTCTTAGGCTTAGCCGAATACTACAGAAGATTTGTGAAGGACTTCTCCAAAATTGCCCTACCGTTGACTCAATTGACTCAAAAAGGGATATCATTTGACTGGACTGACCAGAGAGAATCAGCTTTTCAAGAGTTAAAGACTCGACTTGTGGCTATATCGATTCTTACCCTACCCTCAGGTACGGATGGATTTACCATATTTAGTGATGCTTCTTATAAGGGTTTGGGATGTGTATTGGTGTAGAATGGTAAAGTTATTGCATATGCTTCCCGACAACTGAGACCCCATGAAAAGAACTACACGACCCATGACTTAGAACTTGCCGCAGTGGTATTTGCATTGAAAATCTGGCGTCACTACCTTTATGGGGCAACATGTGAAGTGTATACAGATCACAAGAGCTTGAAATATTTCTTCACACAGAAAGAATTGAACATGAGGCAGCGGAGATGGTTAGAACTGATAAAAGATTACGACTTACAAATTTTGTACCATTCTGGGAAAACTAACACCGTTGTCGATGCACTGAGTCGGAAATCTGTTGGAAATTTAGTTTGTCTACTCACCAAACAGAAAGAACTATTGAGTGATCTTGACAAATTTGAAGTTGAGATTGTTTTGCGTGAACAAGGTTGTCATGACCCGAACTCGCCCCTATGGGTTAGGGCCATAACCGGCCAGTAATCACGAGATTACCTACGGCCTCAAACCAAATAAGGCAAAACTCATCAAAGTAAAGGGGCCAAACGGAAGCAAATTTAAAACTTTATCCATAGAGCCGTGCTTATATGCACATCATAACATTCCAAACTTACATATGTTAATAACTCACAACAGAAAGTATAGTAACATAAAGTCCTATACAGACAAGATCATTCAAATCTAAGTCAACCAAAACAAAGCCATATACAGACGTACACCAAAGTCCTCGCCAACATGACAAAATAACATAGAATGGCAGAAGGGCGAAGACGTGTCTCGTGCGTGAGACGCAAGGGCTGACTCTCAAAAACTTAGTTGTTCCAAACAGACTTCACTGGGGCTGGGGTTGGACTTCTCTTGGCTCACCTATAAACACATGAATGAGCGTGAACGAAAACCCAGTGAATAATATCAAATAAAGAATATACATTGGAACAAAATACACCAAACGGCCTTGGGCCCAATATATTTCTACTAATACATACATACATAGACATATGTAAGTTAAGTAACTGCGGTTCCAAACACATCATACGGCCTTGGGCCCAATTCCTTAGTGTCAAACTATTATTCGTGTCAAACTGTTATTCGTGTCAAACTCACCTTTGGCCTTTTCAAACTTCCATATCAAACTAGCCTTTAGACCTTTCAAACTTTCATTTCAAACTGGCCTTTAGACCTTTCAAACTTTCATTCATGTCAAACTGGCCTCTGGCCTATTCATGCATGTCAAACTGGCCTCTGGTCCATTCATGTATGTCAAACTGGCCTCCGGCCCATTCATGCATGTCAAATTGGCCTCTGGCCCATTCATGCATGTCAAACTTTCATTTGTGTCAAAACGGCCTTTGGCCCAACCATTTGTGTCAATCGGCCTTCGGCCCAATCATTCATATCCATTAGCCTTCGACCCAATCATTTACATCAATCGGCCTTCGGCCCAATTATTTATATCAATCGGCCTTCGGCCCAATCATTTATATCAATCGGCCTTCGGCCCAATCATTTATATCAATCGGTTGTCCATAATTCAAACTAGCAGACTTGTAAAGAAATAAGCAATTGGACAGTTGACAAACTTTAAAATATCGATATTACTCACAGTGATCGGCTCGTGGATTTGTCCTAAAGCTTGACCCTACACATCATATAACACATATGGGTCACAAACGATTCAATTCGTTCTTTAATTCACATATTCCTCTTTAGGCTTCATTCTTATCTCTTTAACTCGATTACAATGCTTAATGCATGCCTAAGAGTGCTTGCAAGTGAAAGAGAACAGAAAACGAAACACAGAACGATCACACAAAATTTTCAGAAACAGGGTCCCCGCTCGAGCGTGGACTTACCCGCTCAAGCGGACCGTGAGGTCTGCAAAAGTACTGGTTATGCCATTTTTACGCTCAAGCGTGGAACTTGGACTCTCGAGCGGAAGTCCATCCTACATAGCTCCCCGCTCGAGTGTGGACTTCCCCGCTCGAGTGAACATCATGGTCTGCAGAAAATACTGGGAACACAAAATTCACGCTCGAGCGGACATCAAAATTCTGGAAAATCCAGAACATGTTCTTGAGCTTCAATTTGATGTCCAAAGGTTCCAAATGCATGATTTTGGCTCAAATTTCACATATTCATATTCTAACATGGTATAACCACCAAATTACAACACAATGAAGCTCAATTTCACAATTTAATCACATGCATGTCTCAAATTAACTTAAATTCACCACCAACACACTAGATTCAAGCATGCAAGACTCAAACTCCCATAATTTGCACTTGCATGTGAAATATATACAATATCCTCAACTTAATTGGTGAAGAGATGATCAAACACATGGATTTCAAACAAGATTCATCATGGATTACACAATTTATGCTTAAACATGGAAATTTATAGCAATTTCCTACATGCATGCCTCTAATGACTTCAATACAACAAAATCAACTCAATTTCCTCATAATCAATTCAATCCATATTCTTGACCTTTATTCAAACTTGAATTCACAAGATGATAACTTACAATTCATGAATTCACTTACCTAGAGGCTTAATTCTTCCAATCTATAGCAAATTCTTGAGTTTAATCTTCAAATCCCCAAGCTTGAGCCAAAAATTGCACAAGTCCCTCCCTTTCTCTCTCTAATAGCCGGCCTTCTCTCTTTCTAGAGAGTTGATCAGCCCAAATGAAGATAAAAGGAGAAAAATTGAGTGTATAGCCTTTTTACATAAATTCCCACTAGCCACAATTTAATAATAAGAGATAATTGGGCACTTATTCGCCAATCTAATCAACTTAATCTGGTCTAAATCAATTTTTCAATTAAACTTCACCGTAGGCTCTAAAAATTTTGTCAATCACAATGGCGCAATCAATTTTGATTTCGGTGGCTGATAAGGCCTTCAATTTAAATTCCGAAGCAGATAATCAAACAAATATTCCTACGGTGAACATATAGAAATTCAAAACCACATATATTCATATAAATGACACTCAAAATCATAACAAACAGATAATCATATGCATAAGGAGGATAAATTAACATAATACGGAACAGGGGTATCACAAAGGTGGAACCTTAGTCGCTATTTCTGCTCAACCGGCACTGATTGAGGAGATTAAACAGAAGCAGCAACAGGATGACTTTTTGAAAAAGGTCATTAATGAACAGGAGTCCAAACCGAGGCCGGACTTTAAATTTGAGAACAATGTGTTGAAATTCCAGGGAAGGTTGTGTGTACCGAATGATTCTGAACTGAAAAGACGAATTCTGCAAGAGGGCCACAATTCGAAACTGTCTATCCATCCAGGAAATATGAAAATGTACCAAGACTTGAAACTGAATTTCTGGTGGCTGGAAATGAAGAAAGAGATTGCTGACTTTGTATTGAAATGTCTTCATTGCCAACAAGTTAAAGCTGAACATCAACGACCCGCATGCTTACTGCAACCCTTTCCAATACCGGAGTGGAAATGGGAACATATCACTATGGATTTCATTGTTGGTTTACCTCGCTCTAGTAAAGGTATGGACTCAATTTGGGTTATTGTTGATAGATTGACTAAATTTGCTCACTTCTTACCTGCCAAAACAATTTACAATGTGGACAAATTGGCTATAATTTATATTGATGAGATTGTGAGATTGCATGGAGTGCCTGTGTCCATTGTTTCTGATAGGGACTCGAAGTTTACATCGAGATTTTGGCAAAACCTAAAGACAACATTGGGTACTGAACTGAGACTGAGTAGTGCATACCATCCTTAGACAGATGGCTAGTCAGAAAGAATCATCCAGACTCTAGAAGATTTACTACGAATGTGTGTCCTTGATTTCCAAGGAAATTGGGAAAGCCATTTACCTTTAGCCGAATTTGCCTACAACAACAGCTTTCACTTGAGCATTGGTATGGTGCCTTTCGAGGCTTTGTATGGCAGAAAATGTCGATCTCCTATTTGCTGGGCAGAAGTTGGAGATAGGCCTTTACTTGGGCCCGAAATTGTACATGAGACTACCGAAAAAGTGAAACTGATTCAACAGAGACTGAAAACCGCACAAAGCCGACAGAAAAGTTATGTGGATGTCCGAAGGTGAGACAGGGAATATGAAGTAGGTGATCATGTTTTTGTTAAAGTAACACCAATGAAAGGCCAGACCCGTTTTGGGATTAAGGGTAAACTAGCGCCGAGATATGTTGGGCCGTATGAAATCATTGAAAAGATTAATCCGGTAGCGTATCAAGTAGCGCTTTCTCCTGAAATGGAGCACATGCATAATGTCTTCCATATTTCAATGTTGAGGGATTATCTTCGGGATCCTTTCCATGTGATCGAGCCTACCCGTGTAGTGCTAAGTGATGACTACACTTATGAAGAACGACCTATTCAGGTTGTAAACCGACGAATCAAGAAGTTGAGGAATAAAGAAATTTCATTAGTGAAAGTGGACTGGAAAAACCATGGTGGCGTTTATGCCACCTGGGAAAGGGAAGACGATATGATCAAAAGATATCCTGAACTGTTTCCTCTGAATCCAGTGTTCTTTCAAAATAAAGGTAATTCGAGTTTGGAGGACCAAACTCTTTTAAGGAGGGAAGACTGTGACAACCCTCACCTCTGATTAATGCTAAACTGTGACTGAGAATAATAAGTAATTGATTTGACTGAAATTCTGAACCGAATGCATGAGTATATTGCTTTACTTGCATTTCCATCTGTTTGTCATTTGATTGATCAGTTCATATTTTTGTTATGGTCCATGAATTCATCATGATTTTGAGTTCAATTTGATCTTGTTTTGAAACACTAGAGTTCATGAGAACTCATGCATGTATGATTTTTGCATTGTTCTTCAAGTTTCCTTTGAATTTGTGTTCAATTGGCTTACCTTTGGGCTTGATTTTACAAATTGATCTTCAAAGACATGTTATACTATGAGTTTCCAAGAGTTTTCTAGAAAATTAGCCCAAGGGGATCGAATTTGAAGCTTTAAAAGTTGAATTTCATGTTTGAGGTTCAATCTGAAAATTCCAGATTTTGGACCCACGCTCGAGCGTAGGACTTCACGCTCGAGCATGCACTCTGAGTATATGCACTTCCGCTCGAGCGTAGGAGTCACGCTCGAGCGTGAAATGCATATGCCCAGAAGTTCATATGTTTTACAGTTCGCTCGAGCAAGAAAGTTCACGCTCGAGCAAGGACCTGAGTCTTACGCTCGAGCGGGGGTCGAGTGTGAATTGCATGCATCCAGTACTTTTCATGAAGTTTGCAGTCCGCTCAAGCGTGAGAAGTCACGCTCGAGCGGAGCTCTTTTGTCTGCATGTCCGCTCGAGCGTAGAAGCCACGCTCGAGCGTGGACCCCTGTTTTAGCAAATTTTGAAAAGTGTTTTAAAGTGCATCCTCTCATCCTCTTTCCATCCTAGGCATTCCTAGGCCATGTTTAAGGCATCTTCATGAGGATATTGATGTAGAACCACATCGAGTCAAGATAGGGACTAAGTTATTGATTCCCGAGTGTGTAACTTATTGTGTGTTCGTTCTGTAACTGTGTAGGGTTGGCACCCATGGACGCCCACTAGCTGCTTATAGCCCAGTGCTCTGTGAGTAACAATGTTGTAAAGATATGTTCAATTATGAATATTTTCTGAATGATCAACTATTCTGCTTACTAAAACGTTATTGTTTAATGAATGAATGTTTGTCCTATTTGTAAACTGTATTTGTGGCATTCATAGCAATTTACTGTTACTGTACTATTACTGCTACTGACATAGAGATCTTTGTCGGTTCCCATGTTTGGAACCATTACTGTTACTGTTATGATGGCCATCAACTGACTGTTCGGCCTGTTAAGACCTACTGTACTATTTTGCTATGGGATACACCACATATAACTACTATGATTTCTAAGTGACTGATATGACTGTTTAATTAGTGAAAAGACTAGGGGTGTGCGCGGTGCGAGTCGGTGCGGTTTGAGAGAAAAATAGAAACCGTATGGCGGGTGGCGGATTGATAAAAGTGTCACTAGAATTTGCCATTTTTCTTATCAAAAACCGGCGGTTCGATTGGCAAATAATGGCGGATTTACCTTGGCAGTTCGGGCGGATTGGCAGTTTATAAAAAATATAATTCAAATTACAAAACTTAAATCAAAGAGTAAAAAAAAGACGAGAGATACCGTGGTGTTAAGCATCTTGCGAAGCTTCCTTCTGACGCAGCAAGTGTAGCAACAACATGATAATATCAACGACTATGCCATTAGTTCATTACAAGCATCTATGGAAGCTATAATGATCAAATACAATACATAAAATTAATATCATTCAGGGTTTACAATATATTGAAAATGTTTACTGTTGAAAAGTATTTAGATTGAAAAGTGAGCTGATGCAAGTTTGTAACATGGCTAGAAAAAAAAAAGATTGAAAAGTGAATTGAAATCCAACTTTATTTTGGATTACTGACATCTTGAATTCCCCTTGAGCAGTAATATAATACTATATTCCAAGGTATAGAACAACAAGCAAACTTAAGTAAAAAAGAATTTTTAGAATCTTATAAAACATGATTTAATAACGGTGCGGGTCAGTGCAGTTTGGCAGATTGATAAGTGTCACTAGAATTTGCCATTTTTCTTACCAAAAATCGGCGGTTCGATTGGCAAATAATAACGAATTTGCCTTGGCGGTACGGTTCGGTGCGGTTTTGACAGTTTCGGCGATTTCGGCGGTATTATGCACACCCCTAGAAAAGACATTCATTCTTAACCTCTTTACATAACTGTTATTCACTGGGCTTTAGCTCGCTGATTATATACATATATGTAGGTGTCCAGGCACCGGACCGGAGCTAGGAGCGTCGGGTTAGCTCTTGTTTTGTCAAGCCAATCTATGTGCCTCGCCTCGAGGTTCAAAGTCCATCCAAGCTAAGGTTGTTTTGTGGTGTCCCAGAATCACCCTTTTTGTCTCTGTTTTGTATAGACTAAATAAGTTTGACTGTATAGTTATGGTATAGGGATTTGGTCCCTAACCTGGATGTTTACATATAAGATGTATGATGTATATATGTTTTGTTTATGAATGTGGTTTCGTTTATAAAAGTCTTTTCGTATTCAGACTGTCATAGCTCATTGGACATCTTTTATTTACTGTTTTGGCTTTCGCCAGCCCTTTTACTCTGTATTACTGTCATTACTATTATGTAGGCCTTCAGTAATCACGGATTACTGGCCGGTTACGGTGCTAAACCCATAGGGGCGGGTTTGGGTCGTGACAGGTGGGGCCCAGGGGGCATCAGATTTCAAGGACCCCGAGGTTGTAGCAGACTCTGACCTCGGCTTCTTTGACAGGGTGGATTCAAAGGGAGCAGCCTCTACGGGCCTCTTTTTTCGGCAACAGAGGCACTTTTTTCTGCCTCAGCCATTTTTGAGATTGGCAAGGTGTCCTCAGAGTCGATTTGAGTCACCGTTGCCTTTAGCTTGGGCTTTCTTCAGCCTCTTTGGCTTCAGTTTGGGTTGAGACTAAGAAGGAGAAGACTGAACTGTGACGACATTGGGATGTCGGCAAGAAGGTGCGGAGATAGCAACAGTAACTTTAGTGCCAAAGCGGATCGTTAGAAGTACGGTTGGTAGGTTGGTTGGATCGTAAAAGGACGCTTCGGCACTTCGGCGTCTTCGGCTACAAGTCTTGCCTGCTGGTGCGAAAAGTGGAGCTCAACGTCGGCATTGGCACTAAGAGGGTGGAATCAATTGTGGAGTTGAAGTAGATGGCTGTTTTGCTAGGGCAGAGGTTGATCCCTGATCTGGCCAAGGTGATTGTAGACACCCCATTTTTGACAGCCCATAAGACTTGGGCGTTACTGATGGTTTACTTGGTAGAGAAAGGTGTGCAGGGCAAAGGTTCAGTTTCTTTGGCAAGAAGAGAGACAAATCCCAACTTCACACCCCATTTTAGACCAAATCTATTTTGAATGGTTTTTAGACCTTAAAACCCTCTATTTCGAAACATTTTTGAAATAAAATTTCTACGATGTTCCGAGGCTCACATTTTGTCAAAAAATGCGCTTTTCGATAAACCGAGCAAGGACAAGGTGGAAATGAATGAAAGAGAGATAAAATCTTTGAAAAATCTTTCAAAACACCTTGCTTAGGGGTTTGAAGTTGAAGAAAAGAGGAGAAGAGGGGAGAAGCCAAGTTGGAGAAGAAGATAGGCAAGAATCGCTAGGAGAGGGACGAGCAGTCCTCGCTAAATCAAGCTTATCAGTCTATACACTTGGAGTTAATCTATGAGGCCACCACTGTTGGAAAGAAGACTTCCGGGGCTTCATTTTTCATTCAAGAATCTCTTAAATCCGAGTCCGAAGGGTGGAGATATGATTGGTTGAAGTTGGGCATCATCCCGGTTGGACCGAAACTGAGCAGCCTTCACCAAAATAAGCATAACTTTTTGTACAGTTGGAATTTTGATGCAAGGGTGGTGCCATTGGAAAGCTTACTTTCGGGGCTTCAATTTGGACACAAGATTGACCTAAAAAGGAGTTCATATGAAGAAGTTATGCCCGTTTGAAATTGGACCTGCAGAGTAGATTTTTCCTGCCGACCGACCAAATATATGGCCGACCGGCCAAATAGATGGCCGACCGGCCAAATAGATTGCCGACCGGCAGATTAAAGTAGCCGACCGACCTTTTTTGCTAGCCGACGACCTTCCGGAGCATTTTGCAGATTGAGTGGATTCCAGCTGTGCCAGCTGGAGTGCACAGACTCAATCCCCCATGCACATGTGTGGTTGTTTTGCACCTTGTGAGTCTTTGAACCCCCTAACCTTCTAGAAGCTTGAGCCCTTTGGCCAAGCTTCTTGGAGAAGCTTGGCCAGCTGTTTTAGCTTCCTCTAGAAGCCTTGCACCCCCCTTGAACCCCTTTGACCCTTTCCCTTTACTTAGCTTGTAAGTTAAGTGCTTCCCTTGCCTTATATAAGCACCATTCCTCTCCCTTTGTCTAGGTTGGATGTTTTGAACAAAAAAACCAGAGATATATAGATATATCTGATATATACATACATATATCCCTTCATCTCTCACTATATCTCTCCCATTCAACCATCAAACACCCTTGTTCTTGGGCCATTTCTTCATCAAATCATAGCACAAGGCATCCTTACTCCATTGCAGCAACTTGAGGCTGTTCTTCAAAGCTTAGGAGCACCTAAACTTGGTCCAAGAGGTGCTGGTTTGCTGGTCTTCAAGGGTGAGTTCTCCTCTTCCCTTTTCTAGTCTTTTCTTGCTTCATATCTAAGCCATAGTTGCTTGCATTTTTGGGCTCCGACCCAAACTATAAATCATCATATTTTGAGGTCCTCTTCATGTTTAATTGAGGACCTCTTGCTGTTTGAGGACAGTAGTTTACACTTGCTTCATTACCCCTCTTAAATGCCATTATCTTGCATGTTATTCTTGGCCTATACGTGATCTGTTTTGGAGCATGATGTAAACTGTAAATAGGCTTATTTTGAGTCCCTCTTCAACATTGAAGAAGGGATCAACACTGTTTGGGACCTCCATGCTATACTTGCCTTTATATTCTCTTTTGGGTCCCATTTTTGCATGCCTTGGCAGCCCCTGATGTTGCTATTTTTGGACTTTGGTCCGAACTAAAAACAGCCATATTTTGATCCCCTTGTCATGTTTCATTAAGGGTCTTTGGCTGTTTGATGAATGTTTTGTATACTTGCTTCTTTGGCCACCTTTTGGCCCATTTCTTGCATAAGAGCTTAGCCATACCTATGTTTGTTTTTGGGGTTTTTACAGTTCTGTAAATGTGCATATTTTGGGCCCCTCTTAAATGTTGTTGAAGGGCCCTAACCTGTTTGGAGTCAGCAGCTGTGAGTTGCTTCATAATCTCATATTTAGGGCCATTTTTGCATACTAGTTTTGCCCTATTTATGTTTGATGTTTGGCCATGCTTTGAACTGGGAAAATGCTTATTTTGGGGCTTCCTTGCTACTGTCTATTCATTGCATGTCCGTATTGTGCATGTTTGGTATAGCTATAGGCCATTTCGGGTGCCAAAATTCATGTTTCGGGACTATTCCATGCATCGGGTGTACTTTCACCTCATTTCGGGGCTGTTTTCCCTCACATTTCAGTGCTGAAATCCCATTAGCATGTTTGCATATCATTTTCCATGCCATTGCATTGCATATGCCATTGCCTCGGTTTGCGTGCCCATGTGCACGCATTTCGAGGCACTTCATTTTCATCCATCGGCCTTTTATGTGAGTGTGGCTGAGGCTCTCTCATGTTAGTATAAGCCCATGTTGCATTCTATATGTCATTTTAGCCATTGCATTGCATATGCCATTGCCTCGGTTTGCGTGCCCGTGTGCACGCATTTCGAGGCACTTCATTTTCATCTTATGGCCTCCTATGTGAGTGTGGCTGAGGTCCACTTGTATTGGTGTAAGCCCATCTTGCATTGTGTATGCCATGTTTCAAAGCGTTGCGCATGTTATGTTGTTAGCATTGTGTATGCCATGTAGTTGCCTAGCATGCTTGTATTCTTGTTTGCATACCTAGGTTGCATTGCATTGGCATGCATGCCTTGCCTCTTAATCATGTGATAGAGGTTGGGCTTTATGTGTTTGTTTGGTTTGCATGACATTTGAAATCAAAGCGCATACTTGGTTTCTTGGACCATCACGCATCGAAATGCGCAATTGGTGGTCCGAGAATCAAGGAACATCCCCCTTTGAGTCAAAAGCATGATAAGGGATGTGTTGGTGCACACATTTGCTTGGAATTTCATGCCATACACTGTCTGTCCTTTGTTGCTGTCAAAACTGTCTTCTGCAGGAAGTTTCTGCCGACCGGCAACATTCAGTGCCGACCGGCCATTTATTCAGTGCCGATAGCTTTATCCCCAGCCGATGGATATTGTACACGGCCGGTGGCCATCCCTCCCAGCCGATGATGTTCTGCAATGCTCATAGGAGGTTCTCTGGGACTTTGACAAGTTTTCAGAGAGGAAAAGGCAGTGAAAACAGAGGCAGTAGTGCTATGGCAGCGAGTTTCCGGGCGATATGGGTCAAGCATGCATCATTCGCGCATCCCGAGGCGGGGGCCGTGGCCACCTTCCCTTTGCATTTAATTTATTGATTAAATAGGAATTCTGTAAAAATTAATTAAGTAGTTAGTTATTTATTCGGACTGTAATATTTATTCGGTCCCTCCGAGTGAGGGCGTATTTGTAATAAGTGTGGGTGTGTGTGTGTATGTCTTCCAACTCCCACTTCTTTCTCCCTTTTATTTACCTGCCTATGATGGTAGACTAGGGCATATTTAAATTAGCATAACAGTATGATAGCATGCGTGCATCTATACATTTGTCTTACATGCACCAGGCTCGGCGCATCATGCTAACAGCATTAGCATTTCAAATCTAACTTGAATACATGCTACCTGAGCATTTTCACATGTCATTCATAGACTAGCCGAGCCTACTCTAGTGACATTCCGTGTGTGCTGCATTAGGCATTTAAACATGGACTTGGATCATGCATTGATTGGTAACGAGTTCTTTGTTTTGGCACGGAGTACGATGTAAGTATTTATGCTTTAGCATCCTTGCATGCGTGTGAGTGTTGCCATGATAGCATGATTACCATGAGGCTAGTTGCTTACGTGATATTACTGCTTGAATGCCTGTGGATGGAGGTCGAATTGCTTAAATTGGGATAACACATTAAAACTGTGAATTTTAAAGCCCACTAGATAGTGGCAAAACCATCTTTTCTAAAAGCCCACTTGAGGGTGGCAAAACCTGCATTTTAGCCTACTTGCGAGTAGCAAACCATTTTCAAAACAAACATAAAATGTTTTGTTCCAATTAAGGCGATTTGGTCTATACTTGTTTGCTGTGCGCATAACATAGTAATTCTAGGCTAATAACCAGAATAAGAACACATAAACGTTTTCATAACAGAATATCACGGTTAGTAGAGGCCGGTCTTCGGACCGGGCGAGAGGGGGTGCTCATAGCTGACCTTCCCCGATCGTACCCAAGTTCCCGAGCCGAGGCAACTTTGGTGATGACGGACACGTGGCCTTCGGCACCGAGTCAGGGTTTCCTAAATTCCCCCTTAATAAAATATTTACGTGGCGACTCTGTATCTGGCAAAGCAGTCCATGTTTGGCACTTCTTTCAAAATCTGTTTTCTCAAAACGATTTGCCGGATTTGGACTCTTTGGTTCAGATTTAGAACCGTAACAAAATCGAGTCCGAACTGTAGTAGCGGAGGCCCCCGCGGGACGCACCCTCCCGGTAGCGTTCGGGGACGTCTACAGTGATAAAGTTGTAGTAGGAGTTGTAGCAGAAGGAGGGGACTTGCTCTTCTTCGAGACGTCAGGCAAAATGGAATTATAGGTTGGGATATAGTTGAGCAGCAGAGGGGCTTTCCGCTGGTCAACTGGCAAACCCAACAATTTCTTGAAATCCTTGCTGGGATAGAAGGGTTTGTGGAAGTCCTTGGGTGGTGGAGGAAGAACTGTACAATAAAACAAATGCACGTTAGAGCATACAAAAATGTCAAAGTAAAAAAGACTTGAAAACAAGTAAAAGTGACACTTGGCTCTTACCATCTCCCTCTCTGAACACTGTACGGCTTAAAAGGTAGAGGTGAAGGTCATCATCTGGAGGGAACTCTCAGTTGCCCGAGACGATGAAATAATCGTCTCTGGCACCGTTGTTGGAATCAGGGAGGTCGGCGATGAGTTTGTATTCCGTCGACCTCGGCTTAAGGTAATAAATATAGTCTTTTTCTGACTTAAGGCCATACATGGTGTAGCAGTACTGGATGTCGGCTAGAATTACCCTAGCATTTTCTCGACTAGCTAAGGCAATGATACCGTTGATGACTTCGTAAGAGTTAATGGCTAATTGCATTGTGTTGAGTTTATAATAGTGAAGGACTTCTCGGAAGATGATGTCAAGAGGGAACCTAAGTCCACACTCTATGAAGGCTACTATTGGGAATGCATAAAGTCGTCTTTGGGCATGATGGAGTCCTCCTCTCCAGCCAACCTGAGATGAACGTCGGCAGGGATGGCAAACTCCTGCCTAAAGTATGCTAGCTTAGTTGGGGTGTCTACCCTCCACCTGAACATACCCATAACGTCGGCTAAATAGGAAAGGTGTTGGATTTCAAAAGGAAGTGGTTTGTGAAGGTTTGAGGGACCTCGACTTAAACTCAGAATAGAAGCAAGGGCAAGGGCTTTTTAAGATCTAGGGAAATTTGTTCCAATTTTCCTAGGGATAGTGGCTTTTAAGGAAACCCAAGCCTAAAATCTATGTGGAAACAGGAAATTGGAGGCAAGAATCTGGCAAAATGCAACAAGAAAACAGAAACAAGAACATGATTTAGACTCAAGAAGACAAAAAAAGAATTCAAGAACATTTTACAAAACATGTACAGATATACAAAGCCAAGGACAGTGGCAGAATAACAAGTATGTATTTGGTTTAGAACCCATAAACCAAAATCAAGAACAGTGACGAGCTATCAAGAACGTCAAGTGTATGAACAACATGTGTGTGTGTGTGTGTGTGTATACCAACAACAAATTGTACAAAAGCAGAATCATGAAACATATGACGAATTGTGGAATTCAACACACAAATGACTATTTAAGAGCATGAACAGATTTGCAATGGCAGTATATAAGCATAGCAAAGTTTGAAGTAAAACAAAAAATTAAAACGAAGGGAAATAGTGGCTTACTAGGAAGAGTGATGCTGGTGAAATGAATGCCGAAGTTGAATGACGGTAGAACAAGTAACAAGACGGTGCATGCCTCGCGGGAGGGAGAGAACAGAAGCAGTTGTAGAAAGCTTCAAGAGAATGAAAATGGAGAATTTAGGAGATGAGCGTTAGAGAGAGAAAGTTTGGAGAAGATGAAGATGCAAAAGTGAAATGACGAAGAAAGAGGGAAGTATTTTTTATCAAAACACGAAAAGGCGGCAAAAACGCAATTAGTGTGCCTAGGACGATGTGTCTGTCAGGCGACGTATGCAAATGCGACGCAACTTGATGGCGCATGTTAGGTACGATTCAATAGGGAAGAGACACGTGGTGAAAACGGTTGAGTTACTGTGCGCGACAACTCATACACGCGTAGAAACTCTTGGAGTTGTTGATTTAATGAAGCAAAGACCTCAGCTAGGGGAACGATCTTGGTTAAAGAAACTTGGAAAACTTGGTTCTTAGTTCTAAAGCATTGATGAAAACAGACTATAAGTCTTGGTCATATTGAGCCGACGAATGATGACCCCGGTAATAAAGGATAAAGCAAGCTTAGCCGACGTGCTATAGGTTTAAATGATATAGGTTCCATTACCTCAGGATGCCGAGGTAATAGAACCTAGGGGGCAGTTGTGGGAACATATTTTGTGAGTAACAACACGTAGCCAAGGTGGCACCGAAGTGCCAGCCGAGGTGCCACGTGTCCTGGACATGATGCCGATATGATCTCGACTAGGCTGAGGTTATCTACTAAGATGCCAGAATCCGGGGTAAACGGATAAGTTATAAGAGTCCTAAAATGGGGGAGGACCTCAGTTTGGATAAAGATAAAACTCTTAGGGAGTTTATCTCTATCTATTTGAGAGTCCAAGATAAGCATTGAGCCAGAGTCCATTGAAGCTAGGCTTCTACAGGGATCTGGTCAGTGTTGGCTATAAAAGTAAGGCACCATCGTGGGTCTAAGGTACGCTTTTTGTATTCTGGTTAGTAAATTAAGCACTAATTATTATCTTTTAGAGATAACTGAGTATTGACTTGATCGTCGGAGTGCCCCCGGATGGACGAACCACCGTCGGAGTCTTATCTTTCTGTGACACGTCGTTCAGGCACAATCTATTCTACCGGTGTTATCCAACTGAGTACCTATTTGGCAATGTGGTCAGAAAACAACACACACAGATTCAATTCTCTGTCAAGCTGAAGAGAATGATTAAGTTAGTGAATGAAGTGTTGTTTTATAATATAAATTTGTATTGAAGCTTCATTACCACATGATGCAATTAAATTATGCTTTGTTTCAATTTAAATTATGCTTATTATACCTTGACAATCCGCTCAACCCAATTAAAGGCTCACTTATTGATAGATCATACTTGGCATTTTATTTTAACTTTTTTTTTATGTGGTATTTGGGTATGTTTTTCATTTTTTTTTTCAATTTTCATAATACCAGTTTTACCCTCATCCTATTAATTCTTCTCCTTACACCCAAAATTTTCAAACCCTAGTTTCTTCACCTTCACTCCATCACCACCAAATCCACCAGCCTAGGGTTGCAAATGAATCGAATTGTTTATGAACAAGTTCGACTCGGCTCGGCTCGTTAAGGGGTCAACTGAGCTCGAATAAACTCGACTTGTTTATCTTTATTTAAATTATATAATAAATATATCATTTATATATTAAATAATATTTTTATTTAAATAATATTAAAAAAATATTGTCAAGTCGAGCCGAGCTGAGCTCAAGCTTCATTAATATTAACGAGTCGAGCTGAGTTCGAGCCCAGTTACTTATTGAGCTGAGCTTGAGCTTAATAAACGAGCTCAATAAGTAAACGAGCTGAGCTCAAGTTCAGCAAAACTCAATTCGGCTCGGCTCGGCTCGATTTAACTCATTTGCAGTCTTACATCAGCCTACCACCATCGCCACTCTGCTCAAACCAAGTGTACGTTACTTTTTTTTTTTTTTTTGCAATATTGTTTTTACTGCATAAAAAGAGGTTTCAACAGAGCTAGTATTAAAAAATTTATCTGTGACTAAGAGTAGGGGTGTGGGGTTTGGTGGTCAAGCTAAGAAAAATCTTTTTTCTCTTCCTCATATTGCTTTCCTGCTTCTTTCTTAAATTTCATCACTTTTCCACCCACACAGTGATATAGAGAAGAAGGGTTATAAAGAAAAGTGATACAAACAACGAAGAAAGATGAGAGATGATGGAGAAAAGGGAAACGACAATGCTAGGTAGCTCAAATTTTTGTGGCTCAAATGGCTCAAATCTGTCAAAACGACGTCGTTTTAAAACGACGGAAGAGAAGTTAGAGAGAGAAAGTCAAAGTGAGGAGTTAGAGAGAGAAAGTCAAAGTGAGGCATATGGAGGAGGAGGAGGTCCTCTAATAGATACCCTAGACCAGAGTCGGATCGCCACTGCTCTAACTAAATTCAAGGTGATTTCGATCCCAAAGCCTCTCTCTTTTCCGATCTTAGTCAAATAGGTCGTGTTTGTTATGTGATCTTGATTTGTACTTTGTTTTGTGATTTTAAAATTTTTCATTTTTTTTGGAAAGGCTTGGGTTAATGATAAGGATGACGACAAAATAGACATTTTGAAAATTGTAAAAGAAAATAAAATAAAATATTGATATTTTAAGTAGCTGGAATATTTTTGTAATTAATAACGGGTTTGGATGGTAATATTTTAAAAGTGAGGCCACATGCTAGAAAATTGAACTTGTGTTGGCATTTGTGCCCCTATTAAAATTCAGTCTCAAAATTAGTTTTGTTTGGTGCTGTTTGGTGTAATTGTTAGAACAGTGTTAAAATAGATTATAAATTATAATTTTAACTAGAAATTGTTAATTCGTTTGGTATAACTGTTGGATTATAAATTTAAGTTGCTAAGTAGTGTTTGTTAAATAAGCTGTGACGTAGTTTTTTCAATTAATTTTTATTTTTTATTATTTACTATTTGTCTATATTTTTCATAAAAAAATAATAATAATATTTTATAATCCATTTGGATCTTTTTCTATTTTTAAAAAAATAAAAAAATCTAAGAGTATAACTGTGAATTAACATGTCCACAGCAGACGCTGATAATCAGAAGGAAGGGGTGAGCAACTTTTCAGAATCAACTTTTTTAACTTAAAATAAGTTGTTAGAACCAGAAGTTGTTTGAAATAAATTTAACCAAACAATCTAAAATAATTTTTTTAAAATCAAAAACTATAAACTGACTAAAAAAACCCTACCAAATACTCTCTTTATGATTAAAGGTCACTTTTTAAACCAGTTTGGTGAAAAAATAAAAAAATAAATAGCAACAAGAAGAAGACATGTGCGTCCGTATGCAATGAGAGTACTGGAGAGTGATGGACCACGCATATGTAATGGGCGCGAAGACCTGTCACCTTCCGAGACGCTAACATATATATATATATATATATATATTTATAAGCACAACGGAAATAAAAAGACGCTAACATATGATTCACCCATTGACAACATAAAAAGACTTCAATTATCAAAAATAAATAATTGTCATTCAGGTCTTGTTTCACAATTATATATTTTATTTAAAAAATTAAAAAATATTATAAACTGTTAATTTAATTTTTACATTTTATATCTAATTTCAATTTAGTCATTTAGACCAAATTTTAGATTAAAATTAATAATTTTAAAACATTTAGAAAAAATTGATACAATGAAATTGAATCAATATATGACACCAAAGATGTACATATACTTATGAACAATTCATTGTCATTAAGGTCAAATTATTAAATTTCAAAAAATTAGAGAGACACTCCTATTTTAACAAAAAATTGACCGTTCTCAAAAGCGTGGTAGGGAGATTAATTTTTCAATAAAATAATAGATATTAGTAGAAAGATTGATTAGATTCATTAAGATACAATAGAAGTGAAAGAGAAGGTTTTTGAAGATGGTACCCAAGTCAATTTTAAGTTTAATGACAAGAGTCCATTGCGATAGAAATGATGGCAATCCTCACCATCAAAGGGTTTACGTATAATCTATCTATATAATAAAAGAAGATGTTTTTTTAATTTGTTCTATACACATTTATTTTAGTAGGATATTTAGACGGTTCAGCTCTATTCAAATTATAAAATAATTGCTGAGATATATTTTACAAAAAATATCTTACATGTACCTTTTATATTTTCCTGCTTCTCTCTTTTATTTTTTCCTTTTCTCACTCATCCTTCTATAATCCCATCATCCCACATTTCTCTCTCTTTTTTCTTTTTATTTATTTTTATTTTTTTCCATTTTTAGTTTTCTCTCTAATTGTTTATATTTTTATTTTCTCCTTTTTGTTCATTTATTTTTATTCATATTATATGGAAAAGTCTGCAATCCTATAATTTGGAGCCATATTTTACTGTGTGTAGTGGAGATTATATTAATGAATTTTTTACTCTACAAATTAAATGAATTTGATCAATTAATCATTATTTTTAAATATATTCAACACCTATAGACTTCATAAATTTAGACCTCACATGAATTTTCAACATCTATATAATAAAGCATGATGGTTTTTGAATTTGTCCTACACACATTTGTCCTACTAGAATATTTGGACGGGTCAGATCTATTCAAATTATAAAACAATGACTGGGATATATTTTTCAAAAAATATCCTACATGTACATTTTCTATTTTCCCGCTTCTCTCTCTTACTTTTTCCTTTTCTTACTCATCCTTCTATAATCTCATGATCCCACATTCCTCTCTCTTTTCTTTTTATTTTCTCTAATTTTTATTTTTCTCTCTAATTGTTTATATTTTTATTTTCTCATGTTTGTTCACTTATTTTTATTCATATTATATGGAAATATCTGCGAATCCATAATTAGAAGCCAGATTTTACTGTATGTAGTGGAGATTATATTAATGAATTTTATAATCCACAAATTAAATGAATTTGAACAATTAATTATTATTTTTAAAATATATTGAATACTTGATTGACTTCATAAATTTAAACCTCATATGAATCTTCAATATTTGTATAATAAAGCAGGATGTTTTTAAATTTGTCCTAATAGGATATTTGGACGGCTCAAATCTATTCAAATTATAAAACAATGGCTAAGATATATTTTCCAAAAAATATCCTACATGTACATTTTCTATTTTCCCGCTTCTCTCTCTTACTTTTTCCTTTTCTTACTCATACTTCTATAATCTCATGATCCCACATTCCTCTCTCTTTTCTTTTTCTTTTTCTTTTTATTTTTATTTTTTCCCATTTTCTTTTTCTCTCTAATTGTTTGTATTTTTATTTCCTCCTTTTTGTTCACTTATTTTTATTCATATTATATAGAAAAGTCTGCGATCTCATAATTAGGAATAAGATTTTATAGTGTGTAATGGAGATTAAAGTAATGAATTTTTTAGTCCACAAATTAAATAAATTTGAACAATTAATTATTATTTTAAAATATATTGAATACTTGACAGATTTCACATATTTAGATCTCATATTAATCTTCAACAGCTATATAATAAAGCAGGATGGTTTTTGAATATATCCTATACACATTTTGTTCTACTAGGACATTTGAACGATTCAGATCTATTCAAATTATAAAACAACGGCTGAGATATACTTTTCAAAAAATATCCTACATATATATTTTCTATTTTCCGCTTCTTTTTCTTACTTTTTCCTATTCTCAGCCATCCTTCATGATCCTATGATCCCACATTCCTTTCTCTTATTTTTATTATTTTTTTTATTTTATCCCATTTTTATTTTTCTCTCTATTTGTTTATTTTTTTTATTTTCTCCTTTTTGTGCACATATTTTTATTCATATGATACGAAAAATTCTGCGATCTCAGAATTAGGAGTCAGATTTTACTATGTATAGTGGAGATTACATTAATGAATTTTTTAATTTACAAATTAAATGAATTTGAACAATTAATTATTATTTTTAAATATATTGAATATCTGATAGATTTCGTAAATTTATACCTCATATGAATTTTCAGCATCTATATAATAAAGAATGATAATTTTTGAATTTGTCATACACACATTTATCCTACTAAGATATTAGGACAGCTCAGATCTATTCAAATTATAAAATAACGGCTGAGATATATTTTCCAAAAAATATTCTATATGTGTATTTTCTATTTTTCCGCTTCTCTTTATTACTTTTTCCTTTTCATACATATCCTTTTAGGATCCCGTGATCTCACCTTCCTCTCTTTTTTATTTTTTATTTTTTCTCTCTATTTGTTTAAATTTTTTTTTATTTTTTTCCTTTCTGTTCACTTATTTTTATTCATATTATATAGAAAAGTCTGTGATCCCAGAATTAGGAGCCAGATTTTCCTCTGTGTAGTGGAGATTAAATTAAGAACTTTTTAGTCCACAAATTAAATGAATTTTAGCAATTAATTATTATTTTTAAATATATTGAATACTTGATAGACTTCATAAATTTAGATCTCATATGAATCTTCAACATCTATATAATAAAGCAGAATGATTTTTGAATTTCTCCTACGTACATTTGTCCTACTTGGACATTTGGATGGCTCAGATTTATTCAAATTATAAAACAACGGCTGAGATATATTTTTCAAAAAATATCGTACATGTACATTTTTTATTTTCCTGTTTCTCTCTCTCTCTCTCTCTCTCTCTCTCTCTCTCTCTCTCTCTCTCTCTCTCTTACTTTTTCCATTGCTCACCCATCCATCTATGATCTCATGATCCCACATTCTTCTCTCTTTTTTTTTTATTTTTTATTTTTTTTATTTTCTCCCATTTTTATTTTTCTCTCTATTTGTTTATTTTTTTTATTTTCTCATTTTTCTTTACTTATTTTTATTCAAATTATATGGAAAAGTCTGTGATCCTAGAATTAGAAGCCAGATTTTACTCTGTGTGTGGAGATTAAATTAATTAATTTTTTAGTCCACAAATTAAATGAATTTGAACAATTAATTATTATTTTTAAATATATTGAATACCTGATAGACTTCATAAGTTTAGATCTCATGTGAATCTTCAACATCTATATAATAAAATAAGATGGTTTTTGAATTTATCATATACACATTTGTCCTATTAGGACATTTAAACGACTCAGATCTATTCAAATTGTAAAACAACGGCTAAAACATACTTTTCAAAAAATATCTTACATGTACATTTTATATTTTCCCATTTTTCTCTCTTACTTTTTCCTTTTCTCACCCATCCTTCTATGATTCCATGATCCCACATTTCTCTCTTTTTTTATTTTTTTTATTTTCTCCCATTTATATTTTTCTCTCTATTTGGTTTTTTTTTTTTTTTTGAATTTTCTCCTTTTTGTTCACATATTTTTATTCATAATATATGAAAAAGTCTACGATATCAGAATTATGAATCAGATTTTACTGTGTGTAGTGGAGATTATATTAATAAATTTTTTAATCCACAAATTAAATGAATTTGAACAATTAATTATTATTTTTAAATATATTGAATACTTGATAGAGTTCGTAAATTTAGACATCATATAAATTTTCAACATATTTTAATAAAGCAGGACGGTGTTTGAATCTTCAATATATTTTTGTCTTATTAGGACATTTGGAAGGCTCAAATTTGTTAAAATTATAAAACGATGGCTGAGATATATTTTTCAAAAAATCTTCTACATTTACATTTTCTTCTTTCTTGCTTCTCTCTCTCTTACTTTTTTCTTTTCTCCCACTCATCCTTCCATGATCCCATCATCCTGCCTTCTTCTCTCTTTTATTTTTATTTATTTTTTTATTTTTTCCCGTTTTAATTTTTCTCTCAATTTGTTTTTTTATTTTTATTTTCTCCTTTGTGTTCAATATATTTTACACATATTTCCACACAATGTATGTATGCCCGTAATACACTAAAACATTACGAGCGTACATACAATTTTCATATAATTATATAAGCAAAAGCAGTATTGTGTATATGCCTGTGAAAATTATATGTATACTAGTCACATCTATCTATCTAGCTATTTATTATATAAGTAAAAACGAGTTTTTGTGAGAACTCTAAAATTTTATAATAAATTTATGATTTTATCAAATTAAAAAATAAATTTAAATAGTATTGGGATTACAATTATATTTTAATCATAATATTATTTATATCGTACCTTTAGGCACGGGCATATGCTAGTATTTTAATAAAGCAGGACGGTTTTTGAAGTTTCAATATATTTTTGTCTTATTAAGACATTTGGATGGCTCAGATTTGTTAAAATTATAAAATAATGGCTGAAATATATTTTTCAAAAAAATCTTCTACATATACATTTTCTTCTTTCTTGCTTCTCTCTCTCTTACTTTTTTCTTTTCTCACACTCATCCTTCCACGATCCCATTATCCTGCCTTCTTCTCTCTTTTATTTTTATTTTTATTTTTTTTATTTTCTCCTGTTTTTATTTTTCTCTCTATTTATTTTTTTTTATTTTCTCCTTTTTGTTCAATATATTTTATACATATTTCCACACAATGTATGTATGCCCGTAATACACTAAAACATTACGGGCGTACATACAATTTCCATATAATTATATAAGCAAAAGCAGTATTGTATATATGTCTGTGAAAATTATATGTATGCTAGGCACATCTGTGACAACTCAGATTTTTAATTATTCTGTAGAATTTATACTAATATTATTTAATCTCAGTTTGAAAAATATATAATTTATTATATATTATTATGTGTAATTTTGTAAAATAATATAATTATTAAAAGTTTAGGGATCAAAATATAAATAATAATAATAATAATAATAATGAACATAATAATAAAATAAATAATTAATTTTCTGTTAGTATATGATAATGTGTAATTTAATTAAAAATTAATTAATTTATATAATTATATTAAAACATTAAGTCAAAAGATAATTATTTTAAATATCTATTAAGGATAAGAATGTATCTTTGGAATGATTATTGAAATCTGTCACGTATCAACTCTTTCGCCATAAAAGGGAGGAGGCGTCCGCTGGAAAGAAGAGGAAAAGAAACAAGAAAGAAAGAAAAGAAAGGAAAGGAAAGGAAAGGAGAAGGAAGAAAGGAAGGAAAGAAAAGAAAAGAGAGAAAGATGGAAAAAAATAGTGGAAGTTAAGAAGGTCTGCAACAGTGGAAAGGAAGCATAAGGTATTAAAGTTAAGGTGAGTTATATTATATCTTGAGTCATCAAAATGTATTTTACGTATGTTTTAACTTATCAAAATCTGTTTTATATAAGTTATGTTTTTAATAAAAGTTATGTTTTATAAAGGTTTCAGTTATATGGTTTTATTTCTGAACGTTATTTGTTTAAAAGGAAACTCATGAATATGCTTGTTTTACTTTTAAAGAATATTTGACTATGACCTTATATACAATTATGTTTTGTAAGTATCACCACGGGAGTTTCACGCCTTGGGGAACTTAAATAACCACTGGTCTCTGTTTGGTTACTTTGTGGCCCTCTGATCCATTGACCTCTGTTCTGTGCGGAGTAAAGTGCTGTGCGGAGCTAAGTGCTACATTATTGTGGGAGCCACCTCTAGAATCCGTACGAGCCACCTCTTGAATCCGTACCTCTGTTCTGTGCGGACCAAAGTGCTGTGCGGAGCTAAGTGCTATACTATTGTGGGAGCCACCTCTAGAATCCGTACGAACCACCTCTTGAATCCGTACCTCTGTTCTGACTGTCACTTCTGTGACCTTTGCTCTGTTCTGTTCTGTACCGTGATTATGGTCATTTACTGACATAATATCTGTAGTTTAGTTTTTGCTGCTTAAATGATTTGCTTACCAATGATTTACTTACCAAATTGGGTTATGTAAATATTTTGACCTAACTAACTATCCATGGTTATTTCGTGTCTTTTATACTCTTAGTATAATATTTCTCACTCTACCATGTGCTTATAGTTGTTTACCAATTTTCAGAAAATAATGCAAGTCAGAAATAGTTTTTGGAAAATCTTAGATGCGGGGCTCCGGATTAGATACATACAATACTTTTATGATATTTTTCTATGTAAATATTGGCCTTTTTGGTCAATATATTTTGTAATAAAAATAGAAGCTCAAAATAATCCAAATATTTCTTCCGCTTGCGTTTATTAATTTGTTTAAGAATTGGCCGTATGTAATTTCAATTACTGGCCATCACGATACTTAACCCCTTGGGTACGGGGAGCGAGTCGTGAAAAATGGTATCAGAGCAATGGTTTATAAAAAAAAAAATTCATCATTGGAGCATAGGATACGCGCACATTTAAGAACTGAGATAACGGGTAATTAGTACCGAATTATTATATTTTGTTCGTCGATTTAATTATATTATAATTTTATATGATTATATATATATATATATATAAAATAATTTTTTTTTTAGTGTGCCTAATTTGTGAAGGATATTAGATATAATTTATATTTGTTATAGTAAAAGAAGGATAAGAAAAGAAGGATGTTGGACTCAAGCACCCACCAAAATTATAATATAATTAAATACATATAATTTTCAGTTCAGTATTCAAAAAAAAATATTATTTTGATTCTTTTAAAATTGGGTTCAAATTATAAAGATACTAATTTTGAAACTATTTCCTATCAATGAAAAGTTTATCTCAAAATTTTCAATTATTGCATATAATTTAGTCATTGTGTTATCATTTTTATTTATTTTTATCGTGAACAAAATGAGTGAAAAGTTTTTAAAGTCGCTCCTTATTTCTTATTTTGGCCCAAATCAAATTTTGACAATTAGACAGTGAATTATTTTTGGTAATTTTTTTTTGAGGTACTATTTTCTATCAGATTAATCATCTAATATATATATATATATATATATTAGAGTGCGTAGCAGATAACTTACATATGATAAATTTCGAGGACGAAATTTTAAAAGGGGGAAGATTGTGACAACCCAGATTTTTAATTATTCTGTAGAATTTATACTGATATTATTTAATCTCAGTTTAGAAAATATATAATTTATTATATATTATTATGTGTAATTTTGTAAAATAATATAATTATTAAAAGTTTAGGAGTCAAAATATAAATAATAATAATAATAATGAACATAATAATAAAATAAATAATTAATTTTTTGTTAGTATATGATAATGTGTAATTTAATTAAAAATTAATTAATTTATATAATTATATTAAAATATTAAATCAAAGGATAATTATTTTAAATATCTATTGAGGATAAGAATGAATCTTTGTAATGATTATTGAAATCTGTCCCGTATCAACTCTTTCCCTATAAAAGGGAGGAGGCGTCCGCTGCAAAGAAGAGGAAAAGAAACAGGAGAGAAAGAAAAGAAAGGAAAGGAGAAGGAAGAAAGGAAAGACGGAAAAAAATAGTGGAAGTTGAGAAGGTCTGTAACTGTAGAAAGGAAGCATAAGGTATTAAAATTAAGATAAGTTATATTATATCTTGAATTATTAAAATATATTTTACGTATGTTTTAACTTATCAAAAACTGTTTTATATAAGTTATGTTTTTAATAAAAGTTATATTTTATAAAGATTTCAGTTACGTGATTTTATTTAACCTTATTTGTTTAAAAGGAAACCCATCAATATATTTGTTTTACTTTTAAAGAATATTTGGTTATGACCTTATATACAATTATGTTTTATAAGTACCACCACGGGAGTCCCACGCCTTGAGGGACTTAAATAACTATTGGTCTCTGTTTGGTTACTTTGTGGCCCTTTGATCCATTGGCCTCTATTCTGTGCGGAGTTAAGTGCTATACTATTGTGGGAGCCACTTCTAGAATCCATACGAGTCACCTCTTGAATCCGTACCTCTGTTCTGTGCGGACCAAAGTGTTGTGCGGAGCTAAGTGCTACACTATTGTGGGAGCCACCTCTAGAATCCGTACGAGCCACCTCTTGAATCCGTACCTCTGTTGTGACTGTCACTTCTGTGACCTCTGCTCTGTTCTGTTCTGTACCGTGGTTATGGTCATTTACTGACATAATATCTGTATTTTAGTTTCTGCTACTTAAATTATTTGCTTACCAATAATTTACTTACCAAATTGGGTTATGTAAATATTTTGGCCTAACTAACTATCCATGGTTATGGAAAATGTCTCGTAGCTCAAATTTTGTGGCTCAAAAGTGGCTCAAATGGCCAAAACGACGTCGTTTTGGCCATTTTTATGTTGTTCTGTACTCAAAACGACGTCGTTTTAGCCATTTGAGCCACTTTTGAGCCACAAAATTTGAGCTACGTAGCATTGTCGCATGGTTATTTCGTGTCTTTTATACTCTTAGTATAATATTTCTCACTCTGTCATGTGTTTATAGTTGTTTACCAATTTTCAGGAAACAATGCAAGTCAGAAATAGCTTTTGAACAATCTTAGATGCGGGGCTCCGGATTAGACACACACAACACTTTTATGATATTTTTATATGTAAATATCGGCCTTTTTGGTCAATATATTTTGTAATAAAAATAGAGGCTCCAATGATTATTTTGGTACCCTTACTTAAATATTTCTTCCGCTTGCGTTTATTAATTTGTTTAAGAATTGGCAGTATGTAACTTCAATTACTGGCCATCACGATACTTAACCCTTAGGTACAGGGAGCGGGTCGTGACAAGATCTATCTATCTAACTATTTATTATATAAACAAAAACAAGTTTTTGTGAGAACTCTAAAATTTTATAATAAATTTATGATTTTATCAAATTAAAAAATAAATTTAAATAGTATTAGGATTACAATTATATTTTAATCCTAATATTATTTACACCATATCTTTAAGCACGGACATATCCTAGTATATATATATATATATATATATAGTAGGATCTAATATTGTCAAAATGTTATTCCTCATCATTTTTAAGTGCAGAGATGAAAATATAATCAATTTTTACTTCTGCTTTATTTAAAAAAAAAAAAGAAGCCCCCTTTGACTTTCTTCTTCAAAATTGATTTGATGAATCGATTATTGATATTTTTTTTCCTTCTGTGTTTAAATAATTAATTCTGTATCTTGTGGAAGGTTTGCGTGTGTAGAATTTGAATCTGTGTAGTGTTTGGCTGTTTGCAACTCACTACTTCTGATTTTCCAAAGAGACCACCATGCCCATAAGGATCAGCTGAGACAGTGTCATAAGGGTTGGTTTGGGATGTCCTAAAAAAGTGTATTTTTTAATTTATTGGTGGGTTTAGATTGGGTTTGGGTTGGGTTTGATATGATGTGTTAGAGAGATGATGTGATTTAAATAAGATGATGTGATTTAAATAAGATAGTTACTTTTTGACTTATTTAATATATGTCAAACTAGTCCTAAATTTCAAGATAATACTTTTTCTCAAGACATAAGCGTCTCTATGGCTTTTTTTTTATTATTATTTTATTTTTTCCAGCACCACGGTTCAGTGGGCAAGTCATGACATATAGTTTATGATATATATATATATATATATATAAAATAGGGATACCATCCGAAAAGACTTGTAAAAAATAGTAATAATAGTAATGTTATGATAATTTTATTTATGCATTACAAAATTATTCATAAAATTCATAAACAATGATGTAATAAATTTGTATTCAGACATTTTAAATTAAAGATTCATAAGAGTTGCTTATTATTATAATTTTATTTATTTTATTTTATTTTTTTTATACTAGAATACCCTCAAAGCAGGACCCTTAAGATTCACCTTTATAAGTTAAATTGGGAGAAGTTAGCTGATCCACCTAAACCGTCCGACTTCTACTTGAATAGTAAGGGATTCAAATCCTGATCAATAAGGAGAGGAGCATATTCTCTTACCAATTAGGATGACTCCTTGGTGGTATAAAAAATAGGGGGAATTACACCAACAGTCCCTATAGTTTAGGATTTGTGTCACCTTGGTCCATGACTGTTCAATTGTAACATATTTGACCATGAATTTTAAATCTTGTTTCAAATAAGGACAATTTTTTCAAAAAACACTTTTCAAAAAATTCTACTTTTTTATTTTTCGTATTTTTTTTTTAAGAAATTTTTTTTATATTTTAAACAATTTTTTTACTTTTTAGACACACCTAACATAAATACACCTAAAAAGTAAAAAAATTGTAAAAAAAATCTTTTAAAAATTCACTAAATACCAAAAATATAAAAAAAATATAAGAATTAAGTATATTTTTTTTATATTTTTATGTATTTATTAATTTTTTAAAATATCTTTTCACAAATTTTTTACTTTTTAGATACATCTTAAGTAAAAAAAATGCTTAAAATTTAAAAAATATTCACTAAAAATAAAAAAATACAAAAATCAAAAAGTCAATTTTGAAAAAACTTAATTCAGAAAACTCAAACCAAACACACTGTTTGAATTTTTCAAGGGCAAAACCGTCAATTTGATAAAATATAAATTAATTTGACAAAAATAAATGTCAAAAAAATATTTTTAAATTTTTAAAAATTATTTCTACTCACTAAAGATAAAATTATATAAAATTGATAAATCTTTTAGATATTTATTTATTTATTTTACCAAATTAATTTTTATTATTTGTATGAATGATGATCATATAAAATTAATTATGTAATTTTTATCAATTTTACATAATTTTATTTTTGGTGGGTAGAAATAATTTTTAAAAATTAAAAAATATTTTTTTGACATTTATTTTTGTTAAATTAGTTTATATTTTATTAAATTGACAATTTTACCCTTGAAATTAAGCAATGATATCTTAAATTGTCTTTATTTGGAACAAGATTCAAAATTCAGAGTCAAATGTGTCACAATTGAAAAGTCAGGGACCAAAGTGACACAAACTCCAAATTATAGGGACTGTTAGTATAATTTGTCCTAAAAAATATTACTGTCACATCTCTATGACAATTTTTTTTTAATTATTTATTTATTTTTTTTTTATATAGCATTTATGTTTGCAAACTATTTTTCAAATAAAAAAGTGTGAATGGAAGAAAAAATGGAAAAAGACCACAAAAAGCAGAAATTGTTCACATTATAAATTGTAGATTTTGACTCCCCGCAAAGCCAACACGGCTAATGAAGGCCAAGCGTTTTCACACGCGTACCTCCTTTTCATTCTTTTCCATTCAAATTGGTTTTTGTTTTATATTATATGATTTTTTTTACTATATATTGTGCGTGCAGAAGAGTGACGAGAAAGAAAAGCCAAATCAAATTCAACCCAAATCATACTCCCTCCGTCCCAAAATAATAGTCCCTTTTGGGGAATCCAACTTTTTTTAGTAGTACAATTATTGTATTTGAAAAAAGTTGATTTTCCAAAATTATCCTTTTGATAGTACATTTTTTGGGAATATCAATGCATAATTGTACTTTTTATGTTGTTTATTAATTTAAAAGAAGGGTAAAATAGGAAATTTATATTATTTTTGTACTTGATTTTTGAAGAGGGACTAATATTTTGGGACAATGAAAAATGGAATAAGGGACTAATATTTTGGGACGGAGGGAGTAACTAATTTATGGTCATCATCATATATTAGTGATCCCAATATATTTCAGTTTTGATATATCATTAAAAAAATGTATAAAATACTTTCACAGCAACCCAAATCTCAATATCAAGATGATCCATCAACGACAACTTCTAATGTTCCTTCGGAGTTCCTCTCTCAGGCAGTGTTTGCAGGAGGTCTCTCTCTCTCTCTCTCTCTCTCTCTCTCTCTCTCTCACACACACACACACAAATATGCGTACATAATGATTAATTGTAGTTTGGAGTACTGAAAGCAGTTCCATTTAATTGCAGAGAGTTTCTGGGGTCTTGAAGCTGCATATGGACGTGTCGACGGAGTTGTCAAAACTGTTACAGGTTATTGCGGAGGAACCCTCAGAAAACCTACATACAGAGAGGTATATATCTCTATTATCAGCATCTCTGAAGACGACTACAGAAATTAATTACCTGTCAAAAGAAATTTTAAATGCTATATATATGTATGTATTTTCACACAGGTGCGTGAAGGAAGAACAGGGCACACTGAAGCAGTGAAAGTCACATACGATAAAAGGAAAACATCTTACAGATCTCTCTGTGACGCATTCTGGGAAACCCATGATCCCACCAACAAGGACTTTCTTGTAATTTCCTCTCCTGTTTTTATTATATTCATCATTCCAAAATGATTCACAAGCAATTTTTTTTTTTTTTTTTTTTCTTGTTTTTAATCAAAGGAGAGTACTATTATATTACTACCAACAGGATTTTTTTACAAACATTTGTAAGAAATGGTTTGGGAAAAAATAGATTTTTTCTAAATTTTGGTCTAATTTGTTGGTAGGACTTATGCTCCAAAGTTGGCGGGTTCATGTGGAAACACGTTTTTCGCCGCGTAAAGATTCACGACATATATTTGGTTGCTTAAAATTATTATCGGGTGAATGAAAAATTGAAACTTAAGTGAACTCCATGAAAATGGTATGTTGGTGAAGTTTCCATAAAAAATGGGTTAAGATTTGTCCCACATTGTTTTGGTGGGCAAACTTGGTGTGGGTTTATAAGATTTGGGTTTAGAACTTGGGATAAACCCCCCACTCAAGTTTTGTAGAGAGGAGATTATGGGCAAAGTGAGTTAGATCCATTAGATCCAAAAACAAACAGGTGCCACCGTCTGAGCTAGGGTTGGGCACGAGTGTGTGGTGTGAGGTTGTGTTGGGCTTGTTTAACCGAACACTTATATTTTTGGGCCAAAAACATTACATTTGAATTTATTTTTATTTGTTGTTTGGAAAATAAATTCTGTCCAGTTTTAATTTCAAATTTCGATTGAAAAAATTCAAATTTTCGCTTGCACCTCTTCAAACTTTTTTGTACAAGTTCCATATTTGTCTGAACAGACTTACATCTGTTTAGGTCAAACCAAATAGGTTCCTATATGTTTAAGTTAAATCCAAACAGGTTTTTATCTGTTCAATTCAAAACCAAACAGGTTTGTACCTATCCGAACAGCCACTATTTCATCTATAAATAAGCAGTCCCTCATTTGGATTTTGCATGTAGAAATTTCGTTCTTGTCTCTGCTATTGCTCTCTACATTTTGCTGCATTAATTTTTCAAGTGAGAAAGTGTATAAACACAAAGTTTGTTCGTTGTGCGAATAGTTTGTAGTGCCACTACTATTTGCTATAGATCATTTTATCATGGGAGGTAGACATCTATATTCTGTGAGCACATTAGAGAGGACGAATCTGTCCTAAGGAGATGGTGTTAAACACTGAATTTGATCACTTTAAGAAATTATTTTCTGTAAGTATTTTATTTTCTTCTTTCCTTCTCTTTTTCCATTTTCTTTTTGACTTCTGTAACTAAACAGATTTTGGAATCTCTTTCTTTTAATTTATTTTTTGTGTGTTCTATTTGTTGTTGAATACACATTTAATACAGTAAAAATTGTCCAACATATTTCATCCATTTCGTATCATGTGAAAACAAACTATTTAAATATTTTTTTAATTTTTTATGAAAAATATTTAAAAAATTAAAAAAAATAATACCACGAGTTATAATAATTTTTAATTTTCTAATTAAAATTGAAAGTGGACAAACGCCCCCAATTAATACAGAAAATACAATTAATTGGTTATCGTCATGTCCTAGTCTGATCTCATGTTTGGTTGGTATGCAGAATTTTGGGATAAGTACACATCAGAGGTCAGTGATCTTCTACAAGACAGAGGAGGAGAAGAGGCATGCACAGGAGTCAAAGATCAGACGGCAGATGAAGCTGAACAGGAGGATTGTGACGAAGATCATCCCATCAGAAGGTGGTGATTTATTCTTCTTCGTTGCGGAGAATCAACATCAGAAGTACTATTTGCAGAAGCATTACAGGCTGTGTGAAAGTTTGGGCCTCAGAAGCACTGACCAATTTTCGGAGTCAAATATTGCTTCCACACTTAATGGGTGAGTCATGTTTACTTTCTTTAATTAATTAAAATTAAAAATTAAAATTAAAAATTAAAATCCATTAAACGTTGTCGTCATTGTGCTTAAAAGTCAATGCCACATAGCTCCTGTCTGGTGTAGTTTAAAAACTGTTTATTTTAACTTTTAACATAATTTAAATTATTTGATGTGTTTGATTTAACTTATATCTTATAGCTTTTTGAAAGTCAGAAATTACTAACTTATTCTTTGAGTGGGACAGGAGATGCTTAATTTATAAGTCAGAAATCAACTTATGTTCATAGTTATAAGGTATAAGCTGTTTAAGCATAACTTATAAACACCTTTCCACAACTCTACCAAACAGGATTATAACATGTCGGGCACCTAAATCAATCCATAATGGGGCCCACCATATTTTTTTTTTGTTGGGCAGAAAACTACTCGTCATTGGAGTTTTAAAATATATATATATATATATATAAATTAATAAAAAATTTATAAATTTTATCATTAATTAATTTTTTTTTTTTTAAAAATACACTGAAGTGTGATTCTCTCTCTCTTTTTTGTTTTTTGGGTTGTGTTGGCCTCACTAGTGCATTACTCTGTTATTTTAATTTTATTTTTAATTTGGATGAGGATTTCGTGCCGAATTGTTGGAATTTGTTGCGGCATGTTGACGACACAATATCAAGTGGACACCTATTGAATATTAATATTAAATCTTGAAAAAATTATATTTAAATTGGACTAATTTAGGTAGTAAAAAACAAATTGGAATAATTTAAAATAATGGTATCTTCATGGATAAAAAAGTAACTAGTGAGAGTGTGTCCCATTTTTTTGTTTTTTTGAACGATGGGTATTTACTGAATCAACAAAGAGAAGGACGTACATCAGCACTAATAAGAGCAGCAAGAGTTGCAGGTGGGTTAGCCACCCAATCCATGCTCCCACTTTTACTTGTATCATGAAATATAACAATTTTGAGTTGTTCAAATTTAAATTAAATTTTTTTCTTAATTCAGTCGGAAATTATCTTTATTAGTACTATATTAAGAATATATAAACCACATGTAAAATTGGACCAAAAAACAAAAAAAAACATGAATAGAAAATTTATAAGATTTTTTTAGCGGGATTCACTTTTAAAAGAAAAAGATCTATGTCTAATTTTATGTTTAGTTTTTTATTTTTTTATTTAAAAATATATATATATATATATTTTTTAGTTAAACCTTTATCGTGGTTAATAACACCTAACCACTTTGTCAACTAACGTTTTAGTAATTTTGTTATTTTGGCGTAGTCCTTTCACTCATTTGCTTCAATTTATATCAAATTAATTTTACTAAAAAGTGGATGTCCATTTTTTTTAATTTAAATTTTTATCCAATCTAAATTTGACTCTTGGGCACTTTTACCTGAACTTGTTCTCACTAATCCCAATTATTCTAACAAGAGAACCCAACTATTTTGATAAAATGGTTAAAAATTAATTTTTTTCACTGTTTCACGTAAGAGGCAGTGACGGAGCCAGAAAATTAAATTAGAAGGGACATTTATTAATTTCAATATCACAATTTTTTATAAAAATATTTTACGCAAGTTTTTACTATTGATTTCGAGAAATATAAAAAAAATAATATTATTTGTAACTAGTGTATCATGGACAATACAAAAAAATATATGGATATAAGTCTTAAAATAAATTATGTAATGATAAATTTTTTTTGTACAAAATTTGATTAAAAGTTCAATACAATGGTAATATCACGTCATCATTGATATGTGATATCACTAACTAATAGTACATAAACACATAGAGAATGAACCTTACATGTCAAATGTAACTAACAATCAAATAAATTTCATATCTTTATAGTGAGGTTACTTATACTTGCATGTCAATAATAATGACATCACCGTTACATTTAAAAAATTTCATGGATAATATAGTTTATAGTAGTCTTTGCATTTTCAATTAAAATAATCATTATTGTTCTCATAATTTTTAATTTTTAAAATAACCATTATTACTTATACTCTAATAATATTTTTTGTAATTTTTTTTATTTAAAATATTTTCTTTATGTTTGCAAAATTTAAAAAAAAAAAAAGAAAAAGAAAAAGAAAAAAATATCCCAAAATCTAGGGGGGCACGTAAGGCCCCTAGGTCTTCACTTCCTCCGCCACTGATAAGCGGTGCTATGACTTAAAATGAATTAAAAATTGACTTTGACTCTTTTGTCTGGTGGCCAAAACAGCCCTCAAACTTGACATTAAAGGGTTGTTTGGAATGTTCTAAATAAATATACTTTTTGACTTTTTATGAAATATGGATTGGATATGAGTTGGGTTTGAAGTGATGTGGTAGAGAGGTGATATGACTTAAATAAGATGATGTGATTTAAATAGGATAGTGACTTTTTGGCCTTTTAACTTTTTTAGGGGATGACAAACAAAGGCTAAGTAATTTTGTCCAAGTTTGAATTTATTCATATAACTGCTTTTTATGAAGTGAATTTTTTTTACTTAAATTTCTACTCCATTCGAGTAAAAGTATAAGGGTTAGAGATGGTCTTAATTTTTTTTTTAAAATATTATTTTTAAAAAGCTGTTTTTACCGTTTAAAATTGAAAAATAATTTTTATATAAAAAAAATTCAATCAGAATGATGTAATGGTAATATTGATAAAATTATAATATTTTTCTTGAGAGGAAAAAATCATAAAAGATTACATAGTTATGTATGTAAATTTCGTATATAAATGCTATTCGTAGATCATTAGCTATCTAAAATTATAAATGTTGTGATTTCTAATAGACACAAGAAATTTTTTAAAGTATATTTACAGACAAGAGATTGGAAATGACATTTCCCTTTTTATCTTTTGTGACCATATTTGCTCATCACTTGTAATCAAACACTTGGTTATGCATTTGTCTTTTGTTTTCAAACCAGCAATATATTTTTATATAATAATTTTTATTATTTGAAAAAATTGCAGGATTTTGGCAATGGAACAAGGGCTAATTGCTGATCAATTAGCAACATTCGTCAAAACGCATGGGTTGTTGAACAAGACCAAATTAGCATGTGAAGAAATAATTGAAGATTTATTAAGAAGAAATGAAGAAGAAAAATTCATTTGAAGATCATGTCCTGGAATTTTGTTAGCAGAGACATGTTTTTTTATCGAGTAAAACTGTTGGATCATGAATTTGAGTAATTTTTTTTTTTAAATCGCTATCCAAATTTATGATCTAAACAGTCTTATAGAATCCAGTTGTACGTTGGTATGATATGGATGAAGATAAGGCTACACTGCATAGAAACAAAATGAGAACAACTTAAAAAAAAAAAAAAAAAGGAATAACAAAAATCTCATGGAAAATACATCCAACAGATATGAACACTATTTGGTTGTGGACAGCTTTCATTTACTATGTACATTCCTTTTAAACTTGCATCCTTTGATAGATAAAAGTCTCACATCTATATCTTCTACAAACAAAAGAAAAAAAGAAGCACACAGATGAAAAGAAAGCGAAATGTAACCCACTCAGTGACATGAAAAGGAAAACTCAACCACTGGAACTAGGTGTAGTAGAGTTGCTAACCCATTTCTCAGCTGCCTCCAAATCAGGCGACATCAGTGGAAAATTCCCTTTCAAAATGTCTACTACCTCTGCTTTTTGTACATTCAAATCTTCATTCCGAATTTTTCTCAAAGCCTCCAGTACTTCTTGCATGGAAGGCCTCATTTCCCTATCTGTTTGCAAGCATTGAAAAGCTAGCTCCGCCACCAATGTGGTCATCCTCCTCACTGAACTGTTTGTTTCAAACCCAAGAGATGGATCAACCAACTCATGCAATGCACGATTTTGAATTTTGTTCATAGCCATATTAGCCAAATTAATATCCTGCCTGCTCCTATTCGTGTCAACGGCTTGTTTTGATGAGATGAGCTCAATCAAGACCACCCCAAAGCTATAAACGTCACTCTTCTCAGTAAGTTGGTAGCACTGGTAGTATTCAGGATCAACATAGCCCGGTGTACCTTGTGGGGCAGTGGACACATGGGTGACATTGTTGGGAAACAATCGAGACAGCCCAAAATCAGCCACTTTTACCCGGAAATTGTTGTCTAGGAGGATGTTGTTGGTTTTCACATCGCGATGTATGATATCTGATGCATGCAGGTAGGCAAGAGCAACAGCTGTCTCTGTGGCAATGCTCAATCGGACAGGCCAAGAAAGTAAACCAGAATTTGCTCGTTTTCCATGAAGATGATCGCCCACTGTTCCATTGGGGATGTATTCATAAACAAGGAGGAGTTCTCGGCTTCGTTTTGATGTGCATCCGTACAGTGCTACAAGGTTCTCATGTCTTAAACGAGTAAGGATCTCTACTTCATTCATGAATTGCTCCACACGTTTGAAATTGTTCTCATAAAGGCGCTTCACTGCAACTACTCGACCATCTTGTAGCTTCCCTGATAGAAGAATTGAAAGGAAAGTTTTAAAAAGGTATAATGAAATAATGAACACGCAGTTACATAATCCAAAAGAGAGAGATTGAGGGAATTATATATACCATAGTACACGGTGCCAAAGCCTCCATCTCCAAGTTCTCTAGAAGGGTCGAAATTGTTGGTGGCTTCTTCAAGTTCAGTGTAGCTGAAGACCTGAGCTCCGAAGTAGGTGCTTGCCTTTCCAAACTCAATGCTTGGGAAGGGATAAGATGGAATGCTATGGGAGAAACTAGCTGAAGGAGTAATGAGGCCTTTGCTTAGAGTAGGAGATGGAATATCTTTGCTTTTAGCAGCAGCAGATATGGAAGATTGAGCAGCAATGCGTTTTTTCCGTTGTGTACATGCAAAGATACCCCATCCTAGGCCAATACCAGCTAGGACAGCAGATATTATGATAAGGGCTGGAAATGGAAGAAAAGAGTTAAATTTTCTTTTCTGACCTGTTATGCATGTTGGAAAAAAATGAAGTCTGTTCTTAAATAGTGTGATGTGATACCTGTGTTTGTTGACGATGGTTTTGAAGAATTGCTCCCTGAAACAATCATGAGATGCAGAAACATTGGTTAAAACATGAAAGATTAAATCAAATTAGATAACATGATTATACATGGCTAATTAATATTCTCCCAATTATGATATGTGGGAAACCAATCTTCTCCTTACAACCCTTCTAATCCAAAGATGCACTTGGATTGTAAACTAGTATTTTATATTGAAGTAGAAAACTCAACAACCTGTCAATTAAAAAGCAAGCAAAACAAAAGCAATAGGAAAGAAAGAGAACCATCAAAACATAAGTTCTCTAGCAATGACCATAAGACTAATATGTCAGGCCATAAAATGCAACCTAACAATTTTCCACTAAAAAGAGAGGGCAAAGAAAGAAAGATAAGAGGGATTGATTTTAAAGAAGATAGTGTGGCAAAAAGGATAACATTTGGCGCCAGCATCAACAAGTTGAGAAGAACTGGATCTATTACCAATGAAAAGTAGTAAAGCAATTTTCAGGTTCCTGTTCTTCAATATTTCTCCGAAAAACACATTAAGCAATTGAAACCATGAAACTAAAGAACCTTGCAATGCGTGAAACTGATGCTTTTTTGATATGTGAAGGTTCAACAAAGGATCAAAGGCCATGATGATACATCTATAGAACATAATCAGTCAAAACAAGTGCCTGAACTTCTAGAGCTATGTCATATATAAAGATTATAGCACAAGATAATTCTTTCTGAGAATTTATTCAAACCCAAGACAAGTAAACACACAGATCAAAATTTATTATAAGGACACTAACTTCTAAGTGCAAAATTTAGAAAAGTAATTGAATCTAATCTAACCTTGACTAGTATTTTCTCTTTACCCCATTCTAACAAGCACTTGTCAGGCAATTGCAAAGATAACTAGCTTTTTCAACTAGTACTACCTAGCAACAACAAAAAACTAGCAATACGACCTCAAGAAATAGTCTTTTGAGTACCTAATAATACTATACGCACAGGACAGGGCAGATCACCATCACAAATGCAAATGGGTAGGCTCAAATTGGAGTCAAATCCACACTGGTTACCAAAATAAGTGCAATTCAAACACTGGGTTGCGTATTGATTACTATAATTGACATTAAAACCCTCCATCAAAGTCTCTGCAAGCGTTGCTTCGCCCCCGGTGAGCCTCCCGGCGGCGTCTCCAATCACCGGAACCGTGACGTCAACATGACAAACAGTAATAAGTTGGAGTACTGGATCAAGAGGAACAGGACCGACCAAGTAAAAGGCATCGGTAACATTGATGCCACTCACAGCGCAGCTAAATTGATTGTGAGATGTGTAATTTTTAAGCGGATTGCAGCCATAGAACAATGTGAGTTCTTCGTTTCCAACGCCGTAGCTGAAAACGCTCGAATTGAGGGTGGAATTCACCAATCTATGTGGGCAAGTGTTGTTCCAGAGGTCGGACCTGGCTAGGACTAGGGTTTGCTCGGTTTGGTTGATCTGGAGGACTCGGTAGGTGACCGAGTCGGTGGTTAACTCGGCGTAAGTGTTGTAGCGGCAAGTGAGGTGGAATTCGGGGGGGCCGCAATAGTGGGGGCGTTCGCCGCCGGTGAAGGGGTAGGTGATGTTTTGGACGGAACCGCAGGTGAAATTGCGGTGGCAGTTGGGGAAGGTGGCGGAGGACGACGGCGTGAGGAGGATGGAGAAGAGGAGGAGGAGAAGGAGAAGGAGGAGGGCGGTGAGAATCGGAGGGGAGAGAGAGAGAGGCATTTGGGTGGTTAGAGTGAGAGTGTCATGGAACGATAGAGATATGAGGGGTGTTGTGTTGGTGTTTTTGAACGTTGAATAATATGGAGGGAAGGTTGGCTGGGTGGGTGTGGGTGAGCTGGGCTGTATTTGGTTGACCAGAGACAGGTCTTTTGTGTGACTGATTTGTGGACTTGTATATGATTTTTAAAGTAACAAATTGATGCTGATGGGCCATGCATTACGTTGTTGCATGAAACATATGTAAGGAAAATCACTCATTACATACAAGTCCACAATGAGTCCAGATCCCCTCCTTGGGGCCCCTCCTTCATTCCCTCTTTGCAGGGGCCTTCGGGTCCACTTTGAGGCCCAGTTTTGATAATCTGAACCGTTCATATTTTTAGATTTATTCAGTATAGTATAACTGTAAAAAATCAAGTTGATCGGATATCAGAAAGTATGCGTTCAGAAAATTGGGACTACAAATTATTTTTTAATAAACAGTTTTCCGAACACATACTTTATGATATTCGATCAACTTGATTTTTTACAGGTATGATATAGTGAATAAATCTAAAAATATGAACGATTCGGATTATCAAAACTGGGCCTCAAAGTAGACCCGAAGGCCCATGCAAGGAGAGAATGAAGGAGGGGGCTCAAGGGGAGGATCCCAATTCGTCCACAATACCCTGCCGCCTACACCACCCACCAATACTGCCACTCTTTTTGCCAAAACAGCCCTAATTGATATATATGGTAAATTACACCACTCATTATCGACAAGCACTGCCATTGCTCAACCGCCCCAAAGGCATCACCATAAATTGCTAGTCGAGTCACACTCACCACCATCTATCACCAATGTCACCATTGTTCATATTCTTAACAAAAAAAAAAAAAAAAAAAAAGAAAAAAAAGTAGCCAAATTTATGAAATACAGAAATGGTTCAACACTAATTTAAACCTTGACTTTTAGATTTTTTTTTTTAAAAAAATAGAGATATACAAATTTTCAATTCAATCTTAAAATCTGCCCAGATGTATTCCAAATTAAATTGTCAATATACACATAGTTCAACCTGTTGACAACTCCAAAATATGGGATAACATAGCAAAATAAAATAAGGTATACAAAACTTTTTATGTATCATGAAATAAAACAAACAATAATTTTATACTATCATCATATATCAGTTAATATTCAAACAAAGAAAAAAAAAACACACACTCTTTATAAATGGATTTTTACTTATTTATTATTTTTATTATTAGACATAAATAAATAAATAAAAATGAATCTCAGATTGGGCTGCACTGATTTTATATCCAATAACATAAAAGTCAAATAAAAATCTATTTATCTATAACATTAATTAAAAAAGAAAGTCCAACAACACATTTCTAAAATAAAAAAATTAAAAAAAAAAGAAAAAAGGAAAAAGAAAAAGAAATAGAAAAGGGTTCAGGTACCCATAAGTGCACATTGGATAAAGGGAGATTGTAATCCACCGGATTGTTAGTCGTGGGATATATTATCCCCGACTATTTGATTAGACTGGATTTGTATTCTATGTTTGTTTAGTCATGAAATTAGATGTCTGGATTGGAATATTCTATTGAATTCTATATTTATTTGGGATATTATGGAGAAGAATAAATGCTCAAAAGACTATTTTCCCTTTTGAATTATTTACTAAATAATAGGAATATTAAATCTGAATTATAAATTTTATTTAATTTTTTTTACTAGAACTTTTAAAAAATTAAATAAATTAAATATTAATAAAAATTACATAAATTTATTTTAATTTGTAGTTGAGATTTTTAAATTTTATTTTACTTTACTAAGTATAATTAACACCATATGATTATTAAAATAAATAATTTAATAAATAAAATTATTAAGTATAAATAATTTAATAAATAAATATTACTTTAAAAAAGATATTAAATAGTAGAGGGTCAAAAATGTAATTTCATTACATAATCTCATTATCTTATGGATTGTGTCCCACCCCCTTATGGGATAGAAGAATCCCATAGATTTAAGACTATTAATTCGGTGCAAAATTTTTGAATAAAAAAACGGACTATTAGTCCAAATGGATTATGCTTGAATTCTTCTAAACAAACACTACCTTAATACTATTTGGTTCTACAAAAGAATAGGGGAATTTTAAAATATTGAAATTACAATTTAACCCTAAATATATAGGATTAACTAAAAAATGAAAAATCAAGGTAAGATTTAAAGTAAACTATAAGGCTGTAAAGCGTTTAAAAAAAATCAAAATAAATTCAATAGTAGGGATGGCAATGGATAACCTACCCTGTGGGTATCCATGGAGACCCAACCCAAATACATGGGTTTTCCCCTCTTTTTCTTATCCATTGGGTAGGGTAGGTGATATTCTTTAAATACCCACAGGGGATGGGTTGGGGATGGGTACCCACTAATTTCCCCATATGTTTTTTTTTTTTTTTTTTTTTTTTTTTTTTTTTTTTTTAAGATTCACAACTAAAACTAAATATACATTCAATCTTTTTTCTTTTTTTTATTTATTTATTTTTTCAGGTTCACAACCATTTTTTTTTTTTTTTTTTTTAAGATTCACAACTAAAACTAAATATACATTCAATCTTTTTTTTTTTTTATTTATTTATTTTTTCAGGTTCACAACCATTTTTTTTTTTTTTTTAAGATTCACAACTAAAACTAAATATACATTCAATCTTTTTTCTTTTTTTTTATTTATTTATTTTTTCAGGTTCACAACCATTTTTTTTTTTTTTTTTTAGATTCACAACCAAAGCTAAATATACCTCTAATCTTTTTTTATTTTATTTTTAAGGTTCACAACCATTTTTTTTTTAATTTTTAAGATTCACAACAAAATTCGTGGGGGACTAAAGGAAAAAGATGGAGGATGGATTGGGTGTGGTAATGCATAGATATCTTAAAATGAGTGGTTCAGATTTGTTAAAGGTATAATTAGATTTTGGATAAATTAAAATGAATTGTTCAAATTTGCTAAGAGAAAGATGGTTTAATGTCTAAATTGTCCGTGGCTAACAATTCCTTGTTTATGCCCTGATGCAATTTAATATGAGTCTTATAACACTTTCTTCAAACAAACTTTTTGATTTTCTCAAAATTATATATTTGATTATTATAAAACAAACTTTTTAATTAATTAATTAATGTGCATTTGATTTTGTTGTTGAACCAAATAAAATAAAATAAGATTGAATGTATATTTAGCTTTTGTTGTGAACCTTAAAAAAATAAAAAATAAAATAAAAAAATAAGTTGTTAACATTAAATATATTAAAAAAGAAAGAAAAAAGATTGAAGGTATATTTAGCTAAAACCTTTATAAAAAAAAGACAAAAGAAAAACAAGAAGGTTGTTAACATTAAATATATTAAAAAAGAAAGAAAAAAGATTGAAGGTATATTTAACTTTTGTTGTGAACCTTAAATAAAAAATAAAAAAAAAATTGTTAACATTAAATATATTAAAAAAGAAAGAAAAAAGATTGAAGGTATATTTAACTTTTGTTGTGAACCTTAAAAAAATAAATAAATAAATAATAAATAAATAAATAAAAAATGTTAACATTAAATATATTAAAAAAGAAAGAAAAAAGATTGAAGGTATATTTAACTTTTGTTGTGAACCTTAAAAAATAAAAAAATAAAAAAATAAAAAAAAATAAAAAAAAAAATTGTTAACATTAAATATATTTAAAAAGAAAGAAAAAAGATTGAAGGTATATTTAGTTTTTGTTGTGAACCTTAAAAAAAAAAAAAAAAAAAAAAAAAAAAAAAAGTGGTTGTTAACATTAAATATAAAAAATAAAAATGGGGATTAAAGTGGGTTGGGGAAAATCCATACCCATTAAAAAATGGGGAGGGTGGTACCCATGGGGAATGGGGAATGGGGAATGGGAAAAATTTATTATAGGGGAATGGGGATGGGGAATTAATATCCACCCCATTGCCCCCCATTGCCATTCCTATTCAATAGTCAAGGAAAACAGCTGATAATTATGACTAATTATGGCTAACAACTATCTAAATAAATTTATAATTAAAATAATTGCTGAGAGGGTACTTAAGTACTAAACAATGAAAACATATGAATTTGGTGGGTCACGTTAACTCTGACATGATCACCAATTTGCCATCTTGGAACCGTGGGATCAGTGGCGGCTTCTTAATGACGGATTGGTCAAAGAAGTCAATGTCCAAATTTCATAACCTCGTGCCCCAAGACAACAATACTTATCTTTCCAAAAAATATATTTTAAAAATAAAATATGATGATACAACAAATTCTTGGTAGAACAGGTTGGACTGACCCACACTTCTCGAGTCAATATCTGAGTGGTCAAATTCACCTGAGAACCTGCACAGGAGTTCAACGGAAAACGGGGTGTCCCCCAGCGAACCCTCCGACGAGCAAGTTAGAGAGAGAGAAGGGAAATGTAGAGATATGAATTAGAGATAGAAAGCTTAACCTTCTTCTTGTCTTCAACGTTTGCTTATATCCTTTGGTAATCATTTCGTTGTTCCTTCCGACCTGTCACCTTGGCCAAAAGTCTATGCTGTAGCTTACCTTGTTCAGGGTGAGGGCGTGCTGTCCCGACGGAGAGGTATTGTCGTAACAAATGCTGTGAGGAGCTGCATTAATGGCGATGTGCAGTGGCAATAACTTTGCAGATCTTTGTCTACTGATGTGGCTTGCCCTTTGCCTGCCGCATGCCTGAGTATTATTGGTCCTTCGTGTCATGTTGGTTTCCAGCTGTTCTGGACCTCATCAATTGGGTTGTGTATTGGGCTCTAAGTGATGGGCTTGGGTTGTTCGTAGTGGGCGATGGCCTTTATGGGCCTAACCACGTCAGTAGTCCCGCATTCCTGAGTGCAGCTTTAGTCCAACGAAGGGAATACTAATGAAGAAGATGAGGGTTGTTAGAGATCAGCAGGATGGAGGCCGACCGGTAGGGATGACCAAGGGAATGGACCGACCATGAGGAAGGGCGACCGTGTAGGGTGGTCGAGTGGAGGGGCCGACCATGAGGAGGGTCGACTGTGAATGGTGGCCGAGTGGAGGGGCCGACCATGAGGAGGGCCGACCGTGAAGGGTAGCCGAGTGGAGGGGCCAACCGTAACGGGTAAGGTGGGAGGGGCGCGGGGCTCAAGAGGCGGTGTGTCACGTGGTGACTTGAAGTGAAAAAGACAGGGTAAGGGGAGGGGGCAGTGAATCGTGGTCGGACACGTGGCAGCATCTCGCGGTGGGGGAGGTTAGGCGTTGGGTCAGAAATGAAACAATAGGTCATAATGAGTGTTGAAAAGACAGTTTTGGCGGACGTTTGAAAATTTTCAAACTGGCGAGAATTAATTGTGATCATTGGAATACGGGCAAGCCTTGGGCTTTTGGTGTTATTCATTTTACCTACCTTTTTGCAAAAAATCAAAACATTCCAAGTATAAACTCCTTCGTTGCCAACGATACACCCCTGCAACACTTTTCTGAATTTTCTTGCACCTGCATTCGAAGCTATTCGTAGACACACCACAGAAATGGCCCAAGAAGAAGCTGGAATTGCCAGGGTTGATCCACTTGGGGATGACGACGCGGTGGAGTTGGCGGAGCAGTACAGGATGGAGAGGCAAGTGGGAATGGTAGGGGAGCCGGAGGTACGATCTCATTCTTCCACCATGATAGTGGTTCCGAAGCCAATCAGCCAGGCGGAACTAGATCACTGACATACAAAGGCTGACAAATCAACGGTGACTGTGGCGGAATTGGAGGGTATGCGCGAAAAATACCAGATTCCTGCCGAAATAGAGCTATTGTTGCTGACGTCAACAGAGAGGCCATCCGACGCCCGGCCAAGGGAGTTTGCCCTTTACGAGGAAGTATTGAAGGGAGGATTGAGGTTGCCGCTTCCGCAAGTGGTGGTAGATGTCCTGAACCGGTTGGAGGTGGCTCTGGGCCAACTAATGCCCAACGCGTGGAAGATTGTATTAGCCTGTGCAAGCGCGTGGCCGAAGGTGAACGATGGGCAGCGATGACGGTGGATGAGTTTTTCGCGTGCTATAAGGCCTCAGGATAGCAAGAGACGTGGGTGACGTTGCAGGCAGCGGCAGGAAGGGGTCTGGTGACGGGTCTGCCATCATCAATTAAGGAGTGGAGGCTGCAGTGGTTCTACGTTTCCGCGAATGGAGGGATTGGGGTGCGCACGGTGTGGAGAGTGACCACCAAATCTGTGGAGCCAAAACTGGGGCCAGCAGTAGAGGAGAGAGTAAAGAAGGTGAAGGCATGAAGGGAGAAGGAGGGAGTCAGGTGGGGCGAACTCGTTCAACCTTCGGCCTTGTTTGCTGCGGGGTTGGGCCCTCAGCCGACCGGTGGGGACCTAGAACCGCCGAAATTAGAGGCGAGAAGGGAGGCGCAAGAGGTGGAGGATAGGTCCATGCACGCCAAGGCCAGCAAATTCAAGGAGTCGCAGGCAGACCGGCCGCCGAAGTCGATCGCAAGGGAAAGGATCCGACCGCGCCCCAAATCGCTGGGAGGAAAAATACTTGGGTAAATCTGAACCACGACTGCCCCCAATTGATCCTTTGAAGCAGAGGACCAACAAGGAGATGGAGATGGAGGGTGTGGAGAAGAAGAAGAGAAATGTGAGGAGGAGTGAGGGGGAGCTTGCCTTGAAGAGGAGGAGGGAGGTGACGACAGGGGAGACCTCCATGGCCAAGGAGGCAGAGGAAGAGGGAGTGGGGCAGACCCCATGAAGGGTGGTTGCCCCATAAATGGTGGAGGTCGCCTCGGAGGTCATGGAGGTCGTCCTAGTAGTGGTGGAGATTGCCTTGGAGGTCGCAGAGGTCGTCCCCGAAATTTAAGTAGAAGGTGGGGCAACTGGCCCTGAGACAAGGGGAGAGGGACAACCACATGGGGGTCCTGTGCCCCAAGGAGGGGGGGTGAGGCCAAAGTATACCATCTACCATGCTCCCGCAGTTTCTGGGCGACTGGAGGGAGAAGAAGGCCCAGCCAGGACAGCGACAGATCTTCTTTTGGGGGTGGTGGACGAAGGAGCCGTGCGCTCTGCAGCCAGGTTCAATGAGGCTGAGCTGCTAAGGGGGTTGTGCTCTGCCTAAATGGAAGTAACCACCCTAGCTGGGGCTCTGCTGAGAAAAGCGGTGGCTGGAAGGGCCAAGTTGGAGGAAACGAAGGTTCAACTTGCAAGTTTCAAGAAGGAGAGTGCAAGCTGGAAGAAAACTGCGCGAAGCGCCTATACCAGGGGGGGTGGAGGAGGCTCAGAAGGCGAATAAAATGGAAGTGCTAGCGATTGTGCAGTGTAATATTGCCACTCGGGTGAGTGCTGAGCTGCTTGCGGCCCAATTGGAGTTAGAAGATGAGCGTCGCAACGTAGTGTCGATCGAGTTCCAGCTGGCTAGCGAGAAGAAAAAGCTGGAAGATGTTGAAAAGAGCCACGCGGTCGCCTTCGAGCGGTTTGAAGAGGCTATGATCAGTGATGAAGATCTGCGTGCCCAGGAGATCAAAGAAAAGGAGGAAGCAGACCTGAAGATTGCTGGGCTGCAGAAGAAACTGGAAGATGAGCGTGCGAAGGCAATGGAGGAAAGGGCGATGTTGCAGAAGGTGTTGGAGGAAGAAAGAACCAAGGCAGCCTCTGAGAGGGTAGCATACCCCGATCTATATGTTGCAGCAGTAGAACAATTCAAGGGGTCTGCTGAATTTTAGATGGCAGTCGATGCCACGGTCGCCAGCAACTTGGCGAGGGAGGTGGCTGGGAGGGCGGGCACGTCGGGATCGACCGCTGGGGCAGGACTGAAGCAGAAGTTATTGAGAACTTCTAGAGGTCGGACTTTTACAAACACGAAATGGCTGAGTTCTGGGACAGCGGGTGGAAGGTGTTCAAGCGTAAAGCAGAAGAGCTGTTCCCAGACTTAGACTTCAGTGGTGTTAGAATTGATGAGGACGACGTGGCCCAGACCCCCCTAGATGAGGGGATTGAGGAAGGAGATCTCGCCTCGAGTGAAGAAGAAGAGTGAGTAGAGCGAAAAAATGTGTACTTAAGAGTTTTGGTTATGTTTTGTTTTGTGTGTGCGTGTGTGTTTTTTTTTTTTTTTGAATTGCTGTAATGGACTTATGTACAAGTTTGTGAATAAATAAAATTTGAGTTGTGTTTTCATTCGATTGTTTTTGCTTGTGTATAAGTCGTTATGAAGTACAAAGTGTAAGGAAAATTCAACGCAAAGCCAGGGTTGGAATGTAAGAAAAACTGGATACAGAATAGAGTTAAGAAAAATTCAATGCAGATTGAAGTTGAATTGGTGTTGAAGGTTCAATGCAGAGTAAAGTTGAGAAAATCTCCATGTAAATTGAAGTTGAACTTGTATTAAAAACTCAATGCAGAGTGAATTGTAAGGAAATCCTCAATGCCAAGTGAAGTTTAAGTTTGCAATAGTGGTAAAAACGTGAAGTTTGTGAGTCACGATCCAGCAAGGAACTAGTCTGACTTGGAGAATGTTGGACTGGAATTTGACTAAGTATACTCAGTTTGGCGGGATTTTGAAGTAACTTAGTCTGGCCGGGCGCTTCATGCTTAGTCTGGACGAGCTTTACTTGCTCGATCAGGCTGAGGCTGTAAGTAGCATGTTCTGGGCGAACTCTTTATGCTCAGTTTGGCTGAGGCTCTTTGTCGCTCGGTCTGGCTGAGGCTTTTGGTGCTCAGTCTGGCTGAGGCTTTTTGTCGCTCGGTCTGGCCAAGGCTTTGGTGCTCAATCTGGTTGAGGTTTTTTGTCACTCGGTCTGGCCGAGGCTTTGGGTGCTTAGTCTGGCTGAGGCTTTTGGTGCTCAGTCTGGCTAAGACTTTTAGTGGCTCTCAGTCTGGCCGGGTTCTTCATGCTCAGTTTGGCTGAGGCTTTTTGTCGCTCGATTTGGCCGAGGCTTTTGGTGCTCAGTCTGGCTGAGGCTTTTAGTGGCTCGGTCTGGCCAGGTTCTTCATGCTCAGTTTGGCTGAGACTTTTTGTCACTCGGTTTGGCCGAGGCTTTTGGTGCTCAGCTTGGCTGAGGCTTTTATTAGTGCTACAATCAAAATGTTATTGAGACACCACACAGATGATCGAGATATAAAATTGTCATGGAAAGTGTGGCCCAGTTGATCAAAAATTTACATTATGTGAGGGGAGAACAAGAATGTTCAAGTGTGTAAATTTGCCAAAAAGAAAATACAATAACTGAGCAATACAAAAATAGGAATTTATTGAAAGTAACGCTTCAAGTGTTCGGCGTTCCATGGGTGGGGGAGGTCTTGACCTTCCATGTCCTGAAGTCTGTAAGTTCCCGGACGTGGTCGGGCTTTCACAATGTAAGGTCCCTCCCACTTGGCCGCCAGTTTGCCCTTAGTCGGATTTTTGGTGGCAAGAGTTACTTCGCGCAAGACAAGGTCCCCCACAGCGAACTCCCTTGGTCGGACGTTGCGGTTGTAGTGTGTTCTCATTTTCTGTTGGTATGAGGCCAGTCTGACAGCAGTGGTTTCTCTGAGCTCTTCGATTAGGTCCAGGTCTGCCCGACGGAGCTCTTCGGTTAATTCTGGGTTCGGATGCAAAACCCTTGAGGTAGGCAGACCGACTTCCACTGGGATGACCGCTTCAGCGCCGTATGTTAAGGGAAAGGGGGTCTCCCCAGTGGGAGTCCGAACGGTAGTCCGGTAAGCCCAAAGTACATTCGGTAATTCTTTAGCCCAAAGTCCTTTAGCAGCTTTTAGCTTAGTCTTGATGATCTTCAGAAGAGAACGGTTGGTAATCTCGACTTGGCCATTGGCTTGGGGATGACCTGGGGAGGAGAAACATGGTTGGATATGGAGGTCTGCACAGAACTTCCTGTACTTGGCGTTGTCGAATTGTTTGTCGTTGTCGGAGACGATGGCTTGAGGGATGCCGAACCTGTATACAATCGACTGCCAGATGAATTTGGTTGTGTTCCGCTCGGTAATGGTGGCAAGGGGTTTTACCTCTACCCACTTGGTGAAGGAATCAATGGCGACAATCGCGAATTTGGCCTGGCCTCGGCCGGTAGGAAGTGGACCAACTAAGTCGATCCTCCATTTGGCGAACGAATAAGGACTGCAAAGTGTGATTAGCTCTGTAGGAGGAGCATGAGAAATGTTGGCAAAGCGTTGACACTTATCACATTTGAGTACGAAGTCAGTTGCATCTTGGTTAAGAGTAGGCCAGAAATAACCAGTGCGAAGTATTTTGTGGGCTAGGGACCTGCCGCCTGAATCATTACCGTAGATACCCTCATGGATTTCTCGCATCACATAGGTTGCTTGAGTCGGATTGAGGCATCGCAGATACGGGCGTGAAAACCCACGTTTGTACAAGACACCACTGACGAGGATGTAATTGGACGACCGAGCTTTAACTTTGGTGGCTTGCTGTCGGTCATCAGGAAGTTCTCCCGTTGTCAAAAATAAAAAGATGTCTGACGCCCAAGGGATGGGCTCATTCTGGAGGAAGTGTACTTCTTGCTGGTCGGGAGAAATGGCAGGGTGGGCTAGGTACTTAAGACGGACACCACGGCTGAGGTCGGACTGGTCTGCAGAAGCCAGCTGAGCCATCTCGTTTGCCTTAGAGTTTGCCGCCTGAGGAATGTGCTGGATGTGAAAAGTATTGAAGAGGCGAACAAGGGGAAGTGCAATATCCCTGTAAGCACGTATTGTGTCCTCCTTTGCATCGAATTCCCCCATAAAATGTCCGACAATGAGCTGGGAGTCACTGAACACCCGGATGTGGCTGACACCAATGTCCCTGGTTAGGCGGAGACCTGCTATCAATGCCTCATATTTGGCCTCATTGTTACTGGCATCGAACAAGAAATTGAGAGCACATTTGAAATAACCACCCTCAGGGGTGGTGAGGATGAGACCAGCTCCGTTGCCTTCTTTGCGGGATAATCTGTCGACGTTGAGAGTCCAGGAATGAGGGTCTTCTGGCTCGGTAGGGGTTGGTGGTGGTGGAGGGGCCGTGGTTGGGGTAGGATTAATGAACTTCAGGATGAAATCGGCGACAACCAACCCCTTAATTGCTGTTCGAGGTCGGTAGGAGATGTCAAACTGGCTGAGTTTCATTGACCATTGCATGAGTCTGCTAGAGAGCTCTGGTTGCTACATTATCTTCTTCAAAGGTTGGTTAGTGATGGCCACTATGGAATGGGCTTGGAAGTAAGGACGGAGTCGTCTGAAGGCGGTGACCAAGGCCAAGGACAATTTTTCTAATAGTGGGTAATTCTGCTCGGCGCTCCTGAGGGCCCGACTGATGTAATAGACCGGCCGCTTAATAGAGTCGTCTTCCTTGATAAGAGCTGCACTGATTGCGGTGCTTGAAACGGCTAAGTAAAGGAAGAGGGGTTCGCCAATGATTGCCTGAGAAAGGAGGGGGGGTTGGCCATGCACTGCTTCAACTGCTGGAAGGCTTCTTCGGACTCGGTCGTCTAATCAAAAGTTTGCCGAAGAACTTTGAAGAAGGGGAGGCACCTATCCATTGCGCGGGAAATGAAACGGTTGAGGGCGGCAACTCGGCCAGTGAGTCTCTGAACTTCCTTAACCGTTCTGGTGACTGCATTTCAATCAAGGCCTTGATCTTTTCAAGATTAGCTTCAATGCCTCATTGACTAACCATGAAACCCAAGAACTTCCCAGATCTTACGCCGAAGGCGCACTTCTTCGAGTTGAGTTTCATTTGGTACTTCCATAGGGTGGCGAAGGTCTCTCGCAGGTCGGTCAGATGGTCAGCGGAGAGTTTGCTCTTGACTAGCATGTCGTTAACATATACTTCCATGTTTCGACTGATCTGATGATGGAAAATAACGTTGACCAACCGTTGGTAGGTGGCCCCAGCATTTTTCAGTACAAATGGCATCACGAGATAATAGTAGGTACCTCAGTCGGTAATAAAGGAGGTGTGTTTCCGATTGAATGGGTGCATCAGAATTTGGTTGTACCCAGAGAAGGCATCCATGAAGCTGAGCATTTGGTGACCGGCCGTGCCGTCGACCAGCAGATCTATGCGAGGAAGGATATAACTGTCTTTGGGACAAGCTCGGTTGAGGTCTGAGTAGTAGACACAGAGTCGCCATTTACCATTGTTCTTGCGGACCAGGACCACGTTTGACAACCATCTAGGGTAGTCCACGTTCTTGATGAATTGTGCCTCAAGGAGCTTGCCGACCTCTGCGGCAATGAGGGTATTGCGCTCCAGATGGAAAATGCGTTGTTTCTGGCGGTAAGGTCGGAAATAGGGTTCAATGCTGAAGCGATGGGTTATGAATGACGGGTCAATACCCGACATGTCTGAGTGGGTCTAGGCAAATATATCGTTGTGCTCGATCAGGAAGGCAGTAAGGTCGGCCTTTGCTCGGGGGGACAGTTGGCTGCCGATTTTGGCAATTTTCGCTGGGTTAATGGGGTCGATGGGAACCTCAACGAACTCCTCCACAGGTTCCCCTCTGACCAGCTCATTCTCATTCCGGACGTCAAGTCCTTTAATGATCATGGTCTCCTTCAGCTTGACTTCTTTGAGTGAGGCGACATAGCATTCCCTGGCTACGGTCTGCTCTCCCCTTACAGTCCCGACCCCCAGATCAGTGGGAAACTTAATGGCAAGGTGATAAGTTGATGTGATAACTTGAAAGGCATTTAGGGCGGTGCGGCCAAGGATGATGTTGTAGGCGGATGGGCAGTCGACAACAAGGAAAGTGAGCAACTTTGTAGTCTGCCGTGGGTACTCACCGATTGTGATGGGAAGATCGATGGAGCCGATGGAGGTCACCCGGTCGCCAGTGAAACCGACCAAAGGGGTTTGGAGAGGAGACAGACTTTCCTTCCCAATTTTGAGCTGGCGAAAGCAGTTGAGAAAGATGAAGTCTGAAGAACTGCCGTTGTCGATGAGAACTTGTCTAACCTTGTAGTTGAAGAGGAAGGCAGAAATGACGAGAGGGTCATCATGAGGGTAACAGATGCTTGTACAGTCGGTGTTCGTGAAGGTGATAGGCTCGGTCCACTACTTGGGCTGTTTAGAGGGTCGGTCGACCGTGGCTACTGCTTTGTCTGAGCCCTGTCTTATCTTTCTGAGTTCTGCCCTCTAAGCCGAACGGGATGGTCCCCCGCAAGCAAGGACGCCTGAAATGACTCTGATTTCTCCAACAGGTGGGGGGGGGGATTGCCTGGCGGCCGAGGTTACTGTGGAGGGCGATCATGGCCTTGGTTAGGTTGGGCTGGCTGCCGGGGGGGTGCGCTGGCGGTTGTTTCTGAGGGGCTCAGTTCTTTGCCTCTGCTGAGGGCGGGTGTCCGTGAACCGGCTAAAACGTCCCTGACGTATTAGGATCTCGACCTGATCTTTGAGGTTAACGCACTCATCGGTGTTATGGCCATGGTTCTGGTGAAAACGATAATATTTGGACTGGTCTTTCCGATTGGAAGAGGTTCATGAAGGTTGGGGTCATTTGAGGGGGTAGTCCCGCTGGATCTGATTGAGGACTTGTTCCATGGAAAAATTAAGGGGTGTATACCGCTTGAATCGACTGGTCGGTTGGGCTGGTGCCGACCGGTCAGCTCGGGTGGGTCGGTCGGTATAGTGTGGTGTTTGGCTATTATACTGGATGTTTCTGGGTTCTGAGTCTTTTCTCTTTTCTCTAGGGGTCGGGTTTTTGGCTATTGGATCTTGCCGGGCGGTTAGGGAATCCTCTACATTCATGTATTTTTGGGCTTTGGAGAGTAGGGCTGCCATGGAGGTCGGGGGGTTTTTAGAGAGGGAGAACAGGAAGTCAGACTACCGCAGACCGGCCATGAAAGCCCTAAGGATGATCTTATCATCGTTTTTCGCCACCTGCAAGGCTTCGGTGTTGAAGCGGGTGACGAAACTACGCAGGGACTCCCTCTCGGTCTGGCCGATGTTGAAGAGTTGGGTTGCCGGACGGCGCTGGCGCTGGGCTCCAATGAAATGACTGATGAAGGAGTCACTGAGATTCTGGAAAGTGGAGACGGAGTCTGCTGGTAACTGGCTAAACCACAGCCGAGCTGACCCCTTTAGTGTCACGAGGAAAGCTCGACACATGATCTCGTCAACGAATGCATGGAGGATCATGAGGGTTCTGTAGGTCTCCAGATAGTCGACTGGGTCCGTCGTGCCATTAAAAGAGTCAATGGTGGGCATTTTGAACTTGGAGGGTAGAGGTTTGTCTCGGATGGAGGCAACAAATGGTGAGTTTGCTGTGATAGAGGGTTTATGCTGGATGTTCTGCATAACCCCTTGGAGTTGGAGCTTCATGGCTCGGAGTTCTGCATCCCAAAGAGGGATGTTATCACCACCGGAAGGGAGCGGGGGTTGGACGCTACTGGTTTCCCCCTCAGGGTTTGGTGCCAGGACCGATGGATGCGGGGGTCGAGGTGGTGGATTTATATGAGGAGAAGGAGGTTGCAGGCCTTCCAAGTTAGGTGGATAGGGCTGTGGGATAGTATGGCTCGGGGCTCGTTCTTGGTTGAGGGGAATATCTGGAGGTGGTGGAGGAGGCATAGGAAGGTCCCTTTGGAGTAGAGCATTTATCAGGGCCTGGTTTTGCTCGGCCATGCAGTTGATGCTGTTGGTAAACTCGATAAAATACTGTGGTGGGTTGTTTGGATTGGGGGGGTCGGCTTGATGGTCGGTAGCATTTTGGTGAGAAGCCATGGATCTAGTCGTGACCATACACGTTGATGGCTAGCAGGAAAAGGTTATTGGAATTAGGTCTCCGGCGACAATGAGCACAACTGGCCCGCGGAGCAAAGCGTTCCCACAGACGACGCCAACTGATGATACAGTTATGATACAGCGGGTTCCTGGCAGAACGGGTCGGACTGACCTACACTTCTCGAGCCAATATCCGAGTGGTCAAGCCCACTTGAGAACCTGCACAAGAGTTCAACGGGGAACGGGGTGTCCCCCAACGAACCCTCTGACGAGCAAGTTAAAGAAAGAGAAGTAGAATATAGAGATATGAATTAGAAATAGAAAGCTTAACCTTCTTCTTGTCTTTAATGTCTGCTTATATCCTTTGGTAATCATTTTGTTGTCCCTTCTGACCTGTCACCTTGGTCAAAAGTCTATGCTGTAGCTTACCTTGTTCAGGATGAGGGCGTGCTATCCCGACGGAGAGGTATTATCGTAATAAATACTGTGAGGGGTTGTATTAATGGCGATGTGCAGTGGCAATAACTTTGCAGATTTTTGTTTACTGATGTGGCTTGCCCTTTGCCTGCCGCGTGCCTGGGTGTTATTGGTCCTTCGTGTCATGTTGGTTTCCAGCTCTTCTGGATCTCATCAATTGGGTTGTGTATTGGGTTCTAAGTGATGGACTTGGGTTGTTCGTAGTGGGCTATGGCCTTTATGGGCCTAACCATGCCAAAATATGTGATTTATTGTGACTTTATAAATTTTATTTCCATTCATCAGGTTTATCCCTTCAACTTGGATTCTTGAGGAACCCATAGACTAATTTGATCCTCCCCATGAAGAAAAATCAGACCATAAGCATCTAAATAATGTATATGTGCTACAAACTAAATAAAGTAACAAGATTACTGGGTACATACCGGGTCTATTTCGAGTTGGATTGCAAGTAGCCGCATAGGGTTGATCCGAACAATAGCAAGTAAAAGAACCCGAGTTTGACCCACATATCCCTCCAGACCCGACACATCGTCTACACTCACTATCATTTGCCTTCCACATTAACCCAAAACCACTGTCAACAGCTGCTTCTACACTTATTAAAGGCACAGTGTTTGACAAAAACAGAGACACTGTTCGATTAACTCGAACAACAACGCTAGTGATACATGCTCCGAAATTAATGTTGAAGCCAGGTACTAAGCTGCTCGTAAGATAATAACTGGCGGTGTTGCCTCCATCGCAACCGAACCAATTGGGAAATTTGAAAGTACCCACAATTGCAGGGCAACCATAGTACAATGTCAGATCATCCGAGTTTGAACTATAGTTGAAATGGGAAGTATCTAAGGTTGCGTTATCGGGGTATGTGGTGGGACAAATATTGTTCCAGAATTCGGCTCTAACAACCGTAAGAGTCTGTGCTGTGTTATCGATGGCAAGGACGAGGTAATCTCTTGCCTGAATTGTGATCTTTGGGGGGACATCGGCTTGGCAGTTTAGGCTGAAACTCGGGTGGCCACAGTACTCTGGTCTGCTGCCTCCCCAGAATGGATATCCTATGTTTGGAATGTTTCCACAGTGAAAAGGCTGATTGCAGTTTGCATATTGTTGATCAATCGCTGTGGAAGATCGAATATGGCTTAAGATTAGAAGAAGCATGAAGGAAAGACAAGAGATTGGGAAGAGATGGGGATTCATCTTGCACACAGAGAGAGATGAGTTATGAAAAGTTGAATTCAAACAACACAAATGAAAAGTGGGATTTGTAGATGATTTTTTTTTTTTGGGGGGTGGGGGGTGGTTTTGTATTTCTCATCAGTAATCGTCATATAAGAAGAAGAAAGTGAGCATTGACAAATTAGTGAATTTGTGGAAGTCTCAAAGAAAAAGAAGCTTCTGTTGGAAGTATTTACGATGCCATGTTGATTTTATGGCCCAAGCTTTTATTACGTTGGAACTGAAAGGGTACCAATAAATATTAAAATTCTGGGTAAATGAAACATCTCAGCCTCTAGAAAACTTCAGTTCTAAAATTGATGTTGCTATCCATTGTAGCAGCTCTTATAAATTCCTAAGCACCATGGTAGGTGATGTAGTAATGATGGAAAACAATGGAGCAGTTTGGCTGTTTGATGGCAAAAATGGTAATTTTTCTAATTTTCTAATGTTGTTGAATCAGGCTTAAAAGATGCATATTTGAAACGGCCTATCAAGTTCAACACATAGCTATGTAGTGGCCCATGCTACATTTTGGGCCAATTCAATTGTATACGCGTTTGAATTAGGAAATTAATATATTCGAAAAGATTTTCAATGTTTAATTTCAGGATCTAAATAGATCCGTTTTGAGTCAATTTTTTTTGTAGGAAAAATTTCTATTATATTCTAGATCTCAAATTTGAGCCTAACTCAAGTTTGTTACTTTTTGCAATTTTTTAAACTTTATGTAGTCTTGACTCGATTTGGAGTGTTGATTGTGGCTTGGTCACCTAACAATATTGCTATAAATTGAGTTGTAAGCTGTTGAGCCCATTAAGTTTTTTTGAAAAATGAAACTTCCGAGAACATTTTCTCTAGCAGAATGGAAGTAGTGTGCCACAAAGAGGTCATCTGACCCTAATTAGTTCAGCAGCAAACAGTGACTTTCTTAAGAATAACTAGAGATGGCATTGTGGCCTGGCCCCTATATAATTAGGTAGATAGCAAGATTTCAATTTCTAGCACATAACCATCACAAAAAAAGAAGAGCTAGATCCATACCTGGCCTAGTTGGACATGCATCTTGGTTAGGCTGATCATAGCAAAAGCAAGTGAATTCACTCTGTTTCCAATTGTACCCACACACCCCACCAGACTCCATATATGTGATGCACTGATCGTTAACCGGACTCCAGAACAATTGGAAACCAGCATCCACAGCTCCACTGACAGTCGTCATGTTGGCATCGAGTGCCTGAGCAGCGCTTTCAAAAACTGGAACAACAACAGAGCCATTGCAGTTCTGATAGTACGGTCCACTCGCAGAACTTCTCGACACACAGTAAACGCTGACATTAGTACCATTAGTGCTGCAATTATACTGACTTGTAAACCAGGGAACATTTCCCGAGGGAAAATTACAACCATAGAACAGTGTTAGATTTCTAAGCCCAAATCCGTAGCGGAAGAGTTCGAAATTGAGTGTGGTGTTAACCAAGCCTGCAGGACACATACCGTTCCATAAATCGTCTCTAGCAACAGTTATAGCTCGCTGCTGGGTGTTGATTTGTAGAATTCTGTACTTTTCCGAGGCCATTGTGATAGTTGGGATGTTGTTTTCGCAGTCCAGCTCGAATCCAGGTAGGCCACAGTAGTCTGCGCGGTTCGCTTCCCAGAATGGGTACATGATGTTTTGGATGTTCCCACAGGTGAAGGATTGGCTACAGTTTGAGTATCGTATGTCGTTGGCGGTGGCAGATAGAGAAGAATGAATATTGATTGAAGTTAGTACAGAGATGAAGAGGAAGAGAAGGGGACAATGCAGAAGATTGGGATGCATTGTGGGGAAAAGATTAGGAGAAGATGGAAATGTAGTCTAACTTCATTTCCCATATCAAAGTTATGAAATTGGAATAAAGGTTAACTTTGGGAATTTTAGAGGATACAATAACAAGTTTATTTTGGATATCTTGGATTGGGGGTTGAGACTGGAAAAATATATTGAGGGTAATGCTAATATAGCAATGCTAGGTATCATAAAAAATCCTTCATGAAAATAATCATGAAAGTTTTATACCCCTTGAATTACACTTAGAATAAAGCATCACACACTAATCAAGGTAATTCAATGATCATAACTCTTTCATGATCATTTTCATGAAAAAAATTTTATGATCTCTAACTTTTATAATGCTAATAAAGTCCTGACTTCTTTCTCATTAACTCAACATATTGTAGTACCTATCTAAAAATGAGTTTTCTCATTCAATGGTGATATAACATGCAATATCATTATTACATTTACAACCAAACCAGTAAGAATATTGATAATAATAGGGTAAGTGACACCGACATGACCTAGCTTAATAAGTTGGGTGCGAGATCAAACCAACCCCATCTTCTTTTTTTTCATTTTATTTTTAACAAAACCTCATCTGTTTGGTTTGGAGTTTTAAAAAATAGTTTTTTAAAAACTCAATTCTTATTTATGTATTTTTAATATTTTTTTTTAAATTTTAAATAATTTTTTTAACTTTTTATATTCACTTAATTTTAATATACTTAAAAAAGTACAAAAATCTTTAAAAAAAATCATTGAATACAACAAAATAAGAAAGTATATTGAATTTTTGTTTTTTTTTTGTATTTGATAATTTTTTTAAAGTTTTTTTTTCACAAGTATTATATTTTTTAAGTATATCTAGATTAGTTATATCTAAAATATAAAAATTTTACGTAAAATATTTTAAAAAGCAGTAGAATCAAAATAAAAAAACAATACCCAATTAGTACATATTAATGTATGTTTGGGAGGAAAAAAATTAGATACACACATAACCTTTGACATAGTGTACAAAGTGATTGTTTCGTGACTTGAACCCATAATCTCAAGATTATTAGACTAAGATTTTACTACTGAACCAAAGTTTTACAAAATAATACAAAAAATAAAAAATTCAATTTTTTAAAAGTGAAATAAACCAAACAAGAAGACTCAAAAGTATTATGTACACATAATATAATGATATTCTGAAATATTGAATATTATTTTTTTGATAACCATATGAAAAGTATGTTGTCTTGTGTTATCGTGTCATGCATGGTAACATACAAAACACTAGCTAGATCGAGGACGTAAAATGGCATTGTGAACAAGACAAAGGATGAATAAAATCCAGTAAAAAGTACAAACACTATACGATGGGAAACAAGCATATTGGGGCCCCTTTCTTTGTGAGTTTTAAGTGAATCAAAAAAATCATATATTAGGTGAAATCCTAGTGGTATGCAAAAGACGATTTTTGTGTCGGGGGACAACCAATGGTCTGAACAGGCTGACGTGGATACGAAATAAACTTTGGATTGAATTACAAACTCAAATATTTTGAATTTCAATCATGAAAAATCTAAATATTCTTGTGATATTAATTTGTGATTATATTTTAATTTTAAATAATGAATATCAATCATAATCAAACAATTAACAATAAATTAGTATGACAATTTAATATGAAAAAAAATCACAATTGAAGTACTTCTAATTGTGATAAAAAATTACAGGCTAAAATCACAAAACACTTTATTAAGAAGACAAAAAAAAAATAAAAAATTACACATAAGTTCCCTTAATTACCTAGCAAATTCACGCCTGAATTAAACCAAACCTAACGTGCCTCTTCCACCACCGTCTTCATCTCGAACTGTTTTGCCCAACATTGAATTTACAACGCTAATGTCGAATTCACAATGATGAACCACTTCGGAATCCACTAAAACTTTAGGCCCAAAGTCTCCGAAATCTACTGAAGAACACCTCTCTCTTTATGTAAATAAAAGAACAAAATCAACCTTGGATATTTTACTCTTTGTAATTCGTTGACCAATCGATCATCTTCTATACATCAAGGAAACTCATTTAAAACACTCTCGTAGAACACTTTCTAGTTTTCTCCTCTCTGAGAACCTAGACGGGTTAGACTCTAAAAGCAGCAGATGACGCATTTTATACTAAACAGAATCGCGTTGACCGCTGAAGCCATCAATTGACCGCTCGAGTGATGTGAGTAAAGGCGGTGCAAAATATATAGGCCAACTGTTCGAGCGCACACTTTACCGCTTGAGCGGTAAAGTAAGTTTTCTAAAAGTTTTGAATGCATGCTGAAATACTGGAAGTTCCACTTCACTGCTTGAGCGTACAAACCCATACATAATCAGCGAAGTGGCAAACAAAGAATGCTCAACATGTGAAATGTCAACACAAACTCTTCTACACAAGCAAAATTCGGATTGGATTTGTATCTAAACACTCACAGCCTCACTAAAACAAAAGAGCGAATAAAATTACAACTGAAAAGAGTTTTGTCAAACAGGATTGTCAATTACAAAAATCTAACAACTCTATTTTATATTTTTCGAACTTAAGTAATTTTGCAGTTGATTAAAAATAGATCATAATATTATTGGGTTTTTCTCATTTATTTCATAAATTTTTGAATAATTAAAATGTGAATAAATGTTGTTTTTTAGGTGCCAGGATGGTGATTGCACATCCAAGTGATAGAGATTTTTTTTTTTTTAAAGTTTTTCATAGGTGTCTGGGTTACTTAACGCACACCTCCACTAATTTTCGCTCTTGACGAAAGCATGTTAATCACTCAAACTGAAAAGTAAATTCAATCGAATCCCAAAACCTTATCCAACTATGGGCCACAAGCTTGTGGTTGAGCTGATCCAAAAAAAAAAAACAAAAAAAAAGCTCGTGGTTGTGGTGGTGACTTCACCAACCCTCGAATGTGCAAATTGAGCAAAATGCATTGATAAAAAAATATACTAATTAATTAAGAACGACATCATTCCTATAGCCGGGTAATGGTTTTCTCCAAAATAAATAAATACAGTAAATAATTATTAGATGTTCCGAAAGTTTTTTGACATTATTTACATGATATTTATAATTAATAAAAAATTATAATACATATATTAAACAAATTATCATTTATCTTCTAAGTTAAAGGTAAGTCAACTTATTTCATTTATAAAATTTTTTACTATGTCAAGGGGTTGCGTGAAATATCTTAAATAAGGGTACTTTTTATCTTTTTAGACTATAAAGTTGAGAAAAAAAATATGAATATTTGGATTAACTTTTTATTTTTTTATGAAAAATATGTAATAAAAAATTGTATAAATAAAGTGTATAGGGAAAAAAGTTGAATAGATTATACGGCTGCCCTGCTGGGGCAGGGTGTCATAGCAAATTATTGCCTCATTCGGGGCAAAGTGTTTGGACAGTGATGGTCAGTCTGTGGGGGTCACCACGAGTCTCATTTTAATAATCTGAACCGTTTAATATGTACAACTCGTCGAGTGTTATATACTTACAAAAAATCACGTTGATCAGATATCGATAGTTATATGATCGGATTAGTTTTTTTTCAACAGTTAACTATCACACAATCCGTTTTGTTTATACAAAACTGATTTGATCATATAATTAATGATATCCGATCAACGCGATTTTTAAAAAATATATAGTACTCGACAAGTTGTACATATTAACGGTTCGGATTATCAAAACGGAACACTTAGTGGGCCCCCAAGGGTCCAACATTACCATCAAACTTTGTGGTGTAATTTTTTTTTTGCCCAAAAAGTGTATGACCTGCCTTCATGCTGGGGCAGTATGGTTGATAGTGTAATTAAAACTTTTGTATTACAAAAATATATAAAATATTTTTTTAATATTTTTTATTTGTTAATAGTAATGACTTTTTCAATTTTTGTGTAACTTTTTGACTTTTTAGATTTTTTGGGACTTGCCAAACCTGGCCTTAAAATATCATATAAATAATGTTTATATATATATGGTGATCTAAAACTTTAAAATAATTACCAAACTAATGACAGTTGAATATAGGAGTGGGCACGGATGGGTCCGCTGCCCCGGGCCTCATAAAAACCCCATGTAATGCACCAGAAAGAGGCTAATCTTCTCAACTTAAATTTTGTTATCTTATTTTAATATATTTTTAATTATTGATTTATATAAAAAAATTCAAAAATACCTTAAAACAGGTTAAAGAATAATGTGAGGACACAGAATTCCATGTCTTTGAAAGGGATAAAATTTGGGATTCACACCATGATGAATCTCATTTTCATGATAGAAATTAATTCACATTTTGGAAGGCTAAAAATGAAGGTTCCAATTCAGTCACATCAAAAGATGATGGTAACAGCTAACTACAAAATTGAAATCTCAATTTTCAGATAAAATAAAAATTTAGTTACTTCTCTCACACCACACAGGCCACATGAAAATAAAAAAATCATGGGACTGCCCTGCCTAGAGAAATTTGAATGGAAGAAAAGAAGATTTAACATACCCAGGGTCGGCGTAGACCTCAGTCCGGCTCCGGCAGTCGTGGAGCAGGTATCCGACACGTAAGGCGGGTCGGGGCAGTAGCAAGTGCTTTGTTTGGTAGCAAGATTATATCCACACCGTCCCTGGGACCCGGAACAGTCCATGCATACTCTGCTATCCACCTTCCATCTAACCTTAAACCCTCCCTGGATAGCTTGTTCCCACTCCTGTGGAATTAAAGACCCCACCCAATCATCAACCGGAACGGTGACGCTAACGTCACAGCCAAGAGGGATCGGAGTTTCAGGCAATAAATACACACTGTTATACCCAGAAATGTTACAGGTAACTAACTTGATTATACCCAGAATTAGTCCAACTGGAGCCGGGCAACCATAGAGAAAACTAAGGTTTCTGTAACCACTGGAAACGTATTCGAATGGCGTATCATCCAGGGTGGTGTTAACTAAATCCTGTGGGCAGGTTGCTTCAATCACATCCTCTCTGGCAATCCTCATAGTTTGGGCAGCTTGATCGATACTCAAAACCCGGAATTTAAGGTGGTTGATGTAAAAGGTGGCAATATTGTTTTGACAATTGAGAACAAAACCCGGATAACCACAGTATTCTGGTTCATCTTCTCCGCGGAAAGGATAATCCAGTCCGGTGATGGAGCCACAATTGAAAGTACTACCACAGTCCCGGTACAGAGATTGGTCGGGGTTAGTACTCGAAGATAGCGGAAATTGAAGGAACAAGGAGAGTATTATGAATGAAAGGAGGATTGGAAGCCATGAAAGGATGTGGGAATTCATTCTTTTGTGTGGTGGTGAAGAGGAGGTGTCTGGGACGGTGATGGCTATGGATAGTTTTTTAATCAATTTCTTTATTTTTTCATGGATGAGTAGTGATTAAATTAGGTAGTTGGTGGGAATAGAGAGGAAAGTGTCACCTCACGTGTGATGTGGACGTTTACTGGACGAGTTATGCTCGGGATCCTCAATAATCAATCAAAATTTTTATGAAAGCTTTCGTGTCAGTGTGGACCTCATTTTGATGCGAGACCTTTCACAGAAATTTTAGTAGATTAGGTACCGTTTGAGAATGCATTTTGGGTTTATTTTAGTCATTACAGGATAAAAGAGGCTAAAGCAGCCAAATGGAGATAAAAGCTACTGCAATTGATTGGCAACAACTCACTTCAAAGTAAATTTATCAAATTACCCCCACATGAAAAATCACAAATAAAAACAAATTAATGTATACAAATAAAAATAAAAATGACAAAAACATAAATTAAAAAAAAAAGAACAACAAAAATACGCCTCATCCACAAAAAAAATAAAATAAAATAAAAACAGAAATTAGCAATTGCCATGTAATTTAAAAAAAAAAAAAACATGAAAACCCATTTTTGAAAAATAAAAACAAATTGATGTATACAAATATAAAAAAATGAGAAAAACGTAAATGGAAAAAAAAGAACTACAAAAATACGCCTCATCCAAAAATTAGCATTTTCCACGTCATTTAAAAAAACATAAAAAATCCTTTTCCAAAAACAAAAAACAAATTAAAACAAAAAAAAAAACCGAAATTATCATTTTTCAGGTCATTTGAAAAAAAAAAAAACATAATAAAGCCTTTTCCAACAAAAAAAACAAATAAAAAACAACAACAACAAAAAAAAAAACACATTAAAATGAAACTGAAATAAGCATTGTCAACGTCATTTAAAATTAAAAAACAAGAAAAAACCTTTTCAAAAAAACAAAAAAATAAACAAAATAAAAAGTCAATAAAATGAAACCGAAATTAGTAGTTTCCACGTCATTTTAAAAAAAAAATGAAAAAGCCTTTTCCAAAATAAAAAAAACAAATTAATATATATATATATATATAAGAAGACAACAACATGACACCCAAATTTACATTTTCAACATCATGTTAAAAAAAACAAAACATAAAAAAGCTTTTTCCAAACCCAAAAAAAAAAAAAAAAAAATCAAATTGAAAACAATAAAAAAAAAATTGACAAAAACATAAATGAAAAAAAAAGAATCACAAAAATACGCCTCATTCAACCAAAAAAAATAAATAAATAAATTTTAAAACAGAAATTAGCAGTTGCCACGTAATTTAAAAATAAATAAAACACATGAAAACTATTTTTGAAAAATAAAAACAAATTAATGTATACAAATAAAAATAAAAATGAGAAAAACGTAAAGTAAAAAAAAAAAAGAACATAAAAAATACGCCTCATCCAAAAAAAAATTAAAAACAGAAATTAGCATTTGCCACGTAATTTAAAAATAAATAAAACACATGAAAAATCATTTTTGAAAAATAAAAACAAATTAATGTATACAAATAAAAATAAAAATGACAAAAACGTAAATTAAAAAAAAAAAGAACCAGAAAAATATGCCTCATCCAAAAAAAAAATAAAAAAAATAAAAACAGAAATTACCATTTGCCACGTAATTTACAAATAAATAAAACACATGGAAACTCATTTTTAAAAAATAAAAACAAATTATTTTATACCAATAAAAATAAATAAGACAAAAACGTAAATTAAAGAAAAAGAACAAATTAGTGTATACAAAAAGCAAAATGACAAAAACATAAATAAATAAATAAGTAAATAACCATAAAAATACGCCTAATCCCCCTCCTCCCCCCCCAAAAAAAAAAAAAAATCCGCACCAATGACGCTGACGTGGAGGATGTATGGCAAGGAGTAAAAATATAAAAAATCACTTCAAGGGCAGTTTGGTCATTCACCATGAAGACACCTCACTAAAAAGCCAAAAAGTCAAAAAAATCAAAAAGTCCTTCCCAAACCAGGTTTTTTAGCCCCAGGCTAAAATAGCAAAAAAAGTTAAAAAGCCAAAAAGTCAACCCACTTCCCAAACGGAGGCTTATTGTATTTTTCTTACTGGATTGGATTGCATTTGTCAGATGTGGGATTCAAATTTGTTCATTTATTTTTATTATTATTCATTCTGTTTCAAAATATTAGTTTCTTATTTTATATTTTATTATCTTAAAATATCAGTCTTTTTTCAAAAATTAAGAATGAAAATAATATAAATTTCTCATTTTGTCATTTTTTAAAATTCATTAATAACACAAAAAGTACAATTATGACAATTGATATTCTCAAAAAATTTACTATCAAAGTTAATTTTAAAACATTAATATTTTTAAAGTGTAAAAAGAGACTATTATTTTGGGATGAATGGAGTATTATTATTATTATTAATTTTTTTTGAGACGAATTACACTAACAATCTCTATAGTTTGGAACTTGTATCACTTTGATTCATGACTTTTCAATTGTGACACATTTGGTCATGAATTTTAAATCTTATTTCAAACAAAGATAATTGAAGATACCATTGCTTAATTGCAACAGGAAAATTGTCAATTTGATAAACCATAAACTAATTTGACAAAAATAAATGTCAGAAAAATATTTTTGAATTTTAAAAAACTATTTATATCCACTAATGATAAAATTATGTAAAACTGATAAATTTTTTAGATGTTTATTTATTTATTTTACCAAATTAATTTTTATTATGTATTTAGATGATAATCATATGATGGGTGGTTGTTTTATTTTCATTAAATTAATTTTTATTTTTTCAAAATTCAAATATGGCGATAACTTTGATATCATTATTAAACTAATCCATTAAATCCAAAAATCCAAAATTAAAAAAATTTCATATATTAAATACAAATTGCTCTATGTAGCTTGAAAGATTACAAATATCACATTGTCATAATTTTTTATTTAATAAAACAAATGGGCGAATTACACTAATAGTCCCTATAGTTTGGGACTCGAGTCACTTCGGTTCATGACTTTTCAGTTGTAATATATTTGATCCTAAATTTTGAATTTTGTTCTAAATAAGGACAATTAAAGATATCATTGCCTAATTTTAAGGGCAAAATCATCAATTTGATAAAATATAAATTAATTAAAATGTCTAAAAAATATTTTTGAAATTTAAAAAATTATTTCTGCCTACCAAATTAATTTTTATTTTGTGTTTGGATGATAATCATGTAATAGGTGATTGTTAGGATTTTAATGTGTAATCAATATATTTAATATATGAAATGTTTTTACTTTTATATTTTTTTTTGATTTAATGAATTGATTTAATAATGATATCAAAATTTTCTCCATATTTGACTTTTGAAAAAAAATAAAAACTAATTTAATGAAAATAAAAATAATCACCCATTATATGATTATCATCCAAACACATAATAAAAATTAATTTGGTAAATAAATAAATGTTTAAAATATTTATCAATTTTACATAATTTTATCTTTAGTTGCTACAAATAATTTTTAAAAATTCAAAAATATTTTTTTGACAATTATTTTTATCAAATTAATTCATATTTTATCAAATTGATGATTTTACCCTTAAAATTAAGAAATGGTATCTTCAATTGTCCTTATTTGGAATATGATTCAAAATTTAGGATTAAATGTGTTACAATTAAAAAGTCAGAAACCAAATTTGGAATATAAGCCTCCGCAATGGAACCTTCTAGTCGAGCTTTATTGCGAACAAATCCTTTCAGAAATCTGAGCATCCTACATGGTAATATGATTTGAATGTTAATGTTTCCATTATCTAATATGTAAATAGTGATGTTCGGGAACTCGTGGTGTTACCTCTCAATGAGATACATCCATCGATATTGCACAGGCTCTCCAAGCATAGCCTTGTGAGGCAAATGAATTGCCAAGTGGAACGTGACATCAAAAAACGCAGGAGGAAAAATATTCCCAAGCTTGCAAAGTATAAGTACATTTTGTTCTTCCGTTTTCTCCAAATCAGTCACCCTCAATGTCTTTGAGCACAACTGTTTGAAAAAATTTCCCAACTCAAAAAGTGTGGTCCCAATCTCCTTGGAAAGGTATCTACGCATCCTAATTGGAAATAGTCGTTGTTAGAGATGGCAATTTGAACCCGGCCCGACGGGGACCCGATTCCCCAACCCCGACAAGAGCGGGTTTTCCCCGAAAATTATCCCCATAGGGCCAAGGATGGTATTAGAAATTAAATCCCCAACGGTTTTCGGGCCGGGGATGGAGATAGGTTTCCCCTGGCCCGGTCCGGCCCCGGCCCCGCCCCGGATAAACCCCGACTAATTCCCCGAATATTCTCTGAATTTCCCGTGCATATATATATATATATGTCTAGCGTTGAGTTAAGTCTCCTCTCTCTCTCTCCTACTCACTCACACTCACACTCACTTTTCCTCTCCTCTCAGCCTCTACCCCTCTCCATCTCTCTTTCTCTGCTGCAAGTGTTCCTCACGGCGTCGACGGCGGCGGCTCATCCGCTGTCCTCTCCCTTTTTTGATCTCGCCGACCTCGCCGATCTCCCGCCTCAAGAACATCACGGCGACACCATTTGTCTGACCTTGCTGATCTGTCGGACCTCGCCGATTTGTTTGACCTCGCCGATCACGGTGACACCATCTCTGCCGTCAACGTCACGGCGTTGCCTTTCCCTTCGTTGCCAACATCATCTGTGTGATTTATCTTTTTGAGTTGTATTTCTCAGATCTTACCATCTCTGTATTTTTTATTTTTTTGATTTGTTGTGTAAGATGGTTTTGTTGATTTGTTGTGTAAGTATAGATGATTTGTTTTTTATGTATGATGTTGTTGATCTGTTGTTGAGTTGATCTATTGTTTGATGGTGTTGTTGATCTGCTGTAATAGGGTTTTTTTTTTTTTTTTTTGTTTGTTTGGATTGGGGAATTATAGGGGACGGGGATGGGGACGGTGACAGGTTTCCCGTCGGGGATCGGGACCGGGGATGGGGAAAATTTCACCATCGGGGATCGGGGAGGGAGAAGGTGATCCCCGGCCCCGCCTCGGCCCGTTGCGATTCCTAGTCGTTGTAGAAGGACATGACAGTCATGAGTTTTGAAGCTAGCTAATTTTCCACCATGAGAGGTGATACAGTTAGATATATTTGCTGCATAACCATCAGGGTACTTAATCGATTTCAAGAAATCACAAAAACCTTGTCTCTCTACCGAGGACAGTGTGTATGATGCCGGAGGCTTCTCGAATGAGCCATTGGAACGCCTCTTCAAGTGTAACTTCTTTCGTATTTGCATGTTTTCTAGATCCAAGCGTGCTTTATTTGTATCCTTGTTCTTGCCATTAATGCTCAGTAGTGTCCCAACCAGATTGTCACATATATTCTTCTCTATGTGCATGACATCAAGGTTGTGTCAAAGCTTTAGCGTTTTCCAATATGGTAGGTCGAGCATAATACTTCTTTTTTTCTAATTGGAAGGTGGATTTTCATTCCGTTGTATTTTTCGGTTATTCGGATGCTTGCCATACGGCCTGTATGTCCCTGAATCAATTTGTTGCAGTATTTGTTCTCCCGATAACTCCACAGGTTTGGACTGATGCTCATTTTGACCATTAAAGAGCTTACTTCTTTGCCAAATATAGTTTCGGGCAAGTGGCAGCGAGCACCCATATACTCTATCTTACTTCGCAAATACTGAGATGATGCATCCATATTACAATTAGGGCAAGCCAATTAACCTTTTGTAGTCTAACCAGATATGGTACCATATGCAGGGAAGTCATTAATGGTCCACATGACTGCTGCATGCATTTTAAATATTTGACCGTTTGAGGCATCATATGTTTGCACACCATGTTCCCACAAATTCATTAACTCATTCACTAATGGTTGCAAATAAATATCGATGTCTCTTCCAGGGGCAGATGGACCGGGAATAAGCATTGACATCATCAAAAATGGTTCTTTTATACACTTCCATGGAGAAAGATTGTAAGGCATTAACAGTACGGGCCACATGCTGTACAATGTACTCATATTTCCAAACGGATTGAAACCATCTGTGGCAATCCTTAACCTTACATGCCGGGGTTCCACATAAAATGTAGGATGCTGCATATCAAAGTCCTTCCATGCCTGGCCATCGGCTGGATACTTTAACATTCCATCATCCACACGCTTCTCTTTGTGCCATCTTATATTTGCGGCGGTTTTTTTCAACATGTACAATCTCTTCAACCTTGGTGTTAAAGGAAAGTACCTCAATATTTTGTGAGGAATCTTTTTACCACTCTGATTGTTGAACTCGTATCTAGACTCCAGACATGTAGGGCAATTCTCCAGTTTGGCATTGTCCTTCCAAAACAAAATACAATCATTCTTGCATGCATGAATGGCCTCGTATCCTAAACCCAATTCACGTAAGAACTTTTTCGCTTCATAAAGGGTCCATCGAACAGTTTCATCACACTTTGGGAGAATGTCTTTGAAAACTTGCATAACCATATCAAAAGATTTGTTGCTCCATTTGTTATATGCCTTACTATGAAGCATCTTAATAACGAAGGACAATATAGAAAACTTTTCACACTCTGGGTACATTTTGCATCTAGTATTATCAAACAACCTAATGAGCTTTACCAAATTTTCTCTCTCTGAGCTATTAGGTTCTTCATCGATATGATCATCCATAAGGCCACGCATGTAAATCTCTTCCAACATAGTAGGCAACTCGCCCAAATTATTTTTAATGTCAAAAATTGTAGCTCCATATCTTTCGCCATCAATGTTTGGCATACTAGGCTGATCATGACACAATGGAACATGTTCCTCGTGGTGCACCCAAGTTCTATAAGAATACGCAATTCCTCTTTGAATCAAGTGTAGCCATACAACTTGTCGACTATGTTTTGTGCCATTCAAGCAATCGACACACGGACAACGAATATCACCGTGTGGGCCTAAATCCTTCATAGCAAAGTCAATAAATGATTTAACACCTTGTTGATACTCTTTACTTTTCAACCTATCTTTTATCATCATCCAACTCTTGTCCATCTTTTGAACCCTACAAGTCAAGCAAACATTAACGTAGGAATGGACAACAAATAAACAAATAAAAAACTCAACAACGGAATGATATGATTGTATATTTTGACTTTTTAATTATTTTAATCATAAAGTCAACACCCAAATGGTGCCTAAATGTGCACCTAGCTCGCCTAGGCTCAAAACTTTCTCAATTTTTTTTGTTTTTTTATAGTTTTTGATGTTTGTTGAAAGGTTTCGTAAAAACTCGATAAAATAAACCAATATGTCTAAAAATAAAAAAATAAAAAAAAACTAATCTAAACATGTATTAAAAGGGTTATGTGTTATGTGGTTCAATCACTACAACAAAAAAGGCCTTTGGTGACAGACTGATTTTGTCTCCAAACATCAAATTTTCATCACTAAAGTGATCTGTGACGAAAAAATTTTGTTACCACGTTTGTCGCCTATACGTTGTCGCTGAAAGTACTTAGTGATAAAAAATAGTTTCATCACCTATTTTTCATTTTTGGCGACGAAATCTTTCGTCTCCAAATGTTGCATTTTTGGTCCTCTACAACATCAATTTCGTCACTAAATTTAGATAATATTTTATTTTAATTGCTTTTGGCGGCGAAATATTTCGTCACCAAATAGATTTTAGTGACGAAAGTTTTCCTCACTAATGATATAAATTAAGATGACAAAAAAATTCGTCACTAAAATGAGTAGAAAAGAAAATTCTTCAATGACAAAAAACATTTTGTCACCAAATATTTCAATTTAGCGACGAAATATTCAGCAAATGTAACGAAGTTATTTGTTTGGTACCATATCATTAGTGATAAAATTATTTGTCATGTTTTTTGAAAACTAATAGTGACATTTTTTAATCTTGTCACTAATAATAATTCAAATTTTTTAAAATGGGGTACTATTTTCAAATTAAAATTTTTCTTTTCGCAACATTTTTTATTTCGTCGCTAATAATAATTAATTTTTTTGAAAATAGGGTACTGTTTTCAAATTAAAATTTTTCTTTTCACTAAAGATTCCCTACGCATTTCAATAACCTGTTCAATAAAATATTTATTACAAATCAATACAAAAATTTGTTCATTTTAATAAACACCACAATCGAATTTCAGCACTATCCACAAAAATACAAAATCAACTGCATGCGGATTATCAAACATGTCTCCTAATATCCACAAAAAAACATGTCAACTAATATTCACAAAAATACAATATCAACCGTATGCGGATTACCAAACACGTCTCCTAATATCCACAAAAAACATGTCTACTAATATCTAAAAAAATATAATATCAAGTGCGGATTACCAAACATGTCCTGTAATACCAACAAAAATATAAAATTTACAACGCAACCAAAATACATGTAAGGTAATATGAACAAAAACAAAAAATAAGCTAGCTTCTACTCTACAAATTACCAAACACGTCCATAGCTAATCTCAAATCTGCAAAAAAATGAAACACAAAAAGAAAAAAGAAAAAAAGAATGCAAGTTAGACAATTATTATCTTAATAATTAAATATACAATTTAACATGTATTTTTGGCCTTAGTTTTCAAATCGGGAGTCCCGTGCTAATTCCGTAAGTTTCCACAAGTTACATTGGTCCCTCCCGAGGTGTTTGAGGTGTTCCCCGGGCCATCTAGTGGCTGTTTCACGATTTTGGCATCTGATGGCCTATTTTCAAGCTTAAGTGTGAAAAAGTGTATTTTTGGACTTAGTTTTCAAACCAGGAGTCTCGTGCTAGTTCCGTAAATTTTCACAACTTACATTGGTCCCTCCCAAGGTGTTTGAAGTGTTCCTGGGCCGTCTCATGGCAGTTGCACGATTTTGGCATCGATGGCCTATTTTCAAGCTTAAGTGTGAAAAAAGTGCATTTTTCGACTTAGTTTTCAAATCAGGAGTCTCGTGCTAGTTTCGTAAGTTTCCACAACTTACGTTGGTCCCTCTCGAGATGTTTGAGGTGTTGACCAGGCCGTCTCATGGATATCGCACGATTTTGGCCACCGATGGCCTATTTTCAAGCTTAAGTGTGAAAAAAGTGTCTTTTTTGACTTAGTTTTAAAACTGGAAGTCCCGTACTAGTTCTGTAAGTTTTCACAACTTACGTTGGTCCTTTCCGAGGTGTTTGAGGCGTTTCTCGTGTCTTCTTGTGACTGTTACACGATTTTGGCCTCCGATGGCCTATTTTCAAGTTGAAGTGTGAAAAAGTGTATTTTTGGACTTAGTTTTCAAATCGGGAGTCCCATGCAAGTTCTGTAAGTTTCCACAACTTACATTGGTTCCTCCCGAGGTGTTTGAGGTGTTCCCTAAGCCGTCTCATGGCTGTTACACGATTTTGGCCTCCGATGGCCTATGTTTAAGCTTAAGAGTGAAAAAGTGTATTTTTGGACTTAGTTTTCAAATCGGGAGTCCCGTGCTAGTTCTGTAAATTTTCACAACTTAAATTGGTCCCTCCCAAGATGTTTGAAGTGTTCCATGGGCCGTCTCGCGAGTGTTGCATGATTTTGGCGCCCGATGGACTATTTTCAAGCTTAAGTGTGAAAAAAGTACCTTTTTCGACTTAGTTTTCAAATCGGAAGTCCCGTGCTAGTTCCGTAAGATTTCAAAACTTACGTTGGTCCCTCCTGATGTGTTTAAGGTGTTGCCCAAGCCTTCTTGTGACTGTTACACGATTTTGGCCCCCGATGGTCTATTTTCAAACTTAAGTGTGAGAAAAGTGCATTTTTTGACTTAGTTTTTGAACCGGGAGTCCCATGCTAGTTTCGTAAGTTTTGAAAACTTACATTTGTCTCTTTCAAGGTGTTTGAGGTGTTCTTGGGCCTTCTCATGACTGTTACATGATTTTAGCCCTATATGGTCTATTGTCAAGCTTAAGTGTAAAAAAAGTGCATTTTTTGACTTAGTTTTCAAATCTGGAGTCCTGTGCTAGTTTCATAAGTTTCCACAACTTACATTGATCTCTCCCGAGGTGTTTGAGGTATTTCTCAGGCTTTCTCATGGCTGTTACACAATTTTGACCCCCGATGGCCTATTTTCAAACTTAAGTGTGAAAAAAGTGTATTTTTCGACTTAGTTTTGAAACCAGGAGTTCCGTGCTAGTTTCGTAAGTTTCCACAACTTATATTGCTCCCTCCCGAGGTGTTTGAGGTGTTTTTCGAGCCTTCTCATGACTGTTACACGATTTTGACCCCCGATGGCCTATTTTCAAACTTAAGTGTGAGAAAAGTGCATTTTTCGACTTAGTTTTCAAATTGGGAGTCCTGTTCTAGTTCCGTAAGTTTCCACAACTTACATTGGTCCCTCCCAAGGTGTTTGAGGTATTTATCGAGCCTTCTCGTGACTGTTACACGATTTTGGTCTCCGATGGCCTATTTTCAAGTTTAAGTATAAAAAAGTATATTTTTGGACTTAGTTTTCAAACCAGAAGTCCCGTGCTAGTTCCGTAAGTTACCACAACTTAAATTGGTCCCTCCCGAGGTGTTTGAGGTGTTCCCTGAGCCGTCTTGTGGCTGTTGCACGATTTTGGCCTTCGATGGCCTATTTTCAAGCTTAAGTGTGAAAAAAATTCATTTTTCGACTTAGTTTTCAAATCATAAGTCTCGTGCTAGTTCCTTAAGTTTCCAAAACTTATGTTGGTCCCTTCCGAGGTGTTTTGAGGTGTTGTCCGGGCCGTGTTGTGGCTGTTGCACAATTTTGGCCTTCGATGGCCTATTTTCAAGCTTAAGTGTGAAAAAAGTACATTTTTCAACTTAGTTTTCAAACTGGGAGTCCCATGCTGGTTTCATAAGTTTCCATAACCTACGTTGGTCCCTCCCAAGGTGGTTGTGGTGTTGCCTGGGCCTTCTCATGACTGCGACATGATTTTGTCCTCCGTTGGCCTATTTTCAAGCTTAAGTGTGAAAAAGTTCATTTTTGGACTTAGTTTTCAAACCGGGAGTCCCGTGCTAGTTTCGTAATTTTTCACAACTTACATTGGTCCATCCCGAGGTGTTTGAGGTGCTCCCCAGGCCGTCTCATGGCTGTTAACGATTTTGGCCTATGATGGCCTATTTTCAAGCTTAAGTGTGAAAAAGTACCTTTTTGGACTTAGTTTTCAAACCGAGAGTCTCATGCTAGTTCTGTAAGTTTCCAAAACTTACATTGGTCTTTCTCGAGGTGTTTGTGGTGTTCCCAAGTTGTCTCGTGACTGTTGCACGATTTTGGCCTCCGATGGCCTATTTTTAAGCTTAAGTATAAAAAAGTGCATTTTTCGACTTAGTTTTCAAACCGTGAGTCCCATGCTAGTTTCATAAGTATCCACAACTTACGTTGGTCCCTCCCGAAGTGTTTGAGGTTTTACTTGGGCCATCTCGTGGCTGTTGCACGATTTTGGCCTTCATTGGCCTATTTTCAAGTTTAATTGTGAAAAAAGTGCATTTTTCGACTTAGTTTTCAAACCGGGAGTCCCGTTCTAGTTCCATAAGTTTTCACAACTTACGTTGGTCCCTCCCAAGGTGTTTTCTAGGCCCTCTCGTGACTGCTACATGATTTTGGCCTCTGATGGCCTATTTTTAAGCTTAAGTGTAAAATAGTACATTTTTGGACTTAGTTTTCAAATCGGGAGTCCTGTGCTAGTTCCGTAAGTTTTCAAAACTTAAATTAGTCCCTTACGAGGTGGTTGAGGTCTTCCCCAGGCAGTCTCATGGCTGTTGCACGATTTTGGCCGCCGATGGCCTATTTTCAAGCTTAAGTATGAAAAAAGTGCATTTTTCGACTTAATTTTCAAACCGGGAGTCCCGTGCTAGTTCTGTAAGTTTTCACAACTTACGTTGGTCCCTCCCGATGTGTTTGAGGTGTTTCCCGGGCCGTCTCATGGCTGTTTTTGGCCTCCGATGGCCTATTTTCAAGCTTAAATGTGAAAAAAGTACATTTTTCGACTTAATTTTCAAACAGGGAGTCCCGTGCTACTTCCATAAGTTTTCATAACTTACGTTGGTCCCTCCTGAGGTGTTTGAGGTGTTCCCCAGGCCGTCTCGTGGGTGTTGCATGATTTTGGCCCCCGAGAGACTATTTTCAAGCTTAAGTGTGAAAAAAGTACATTTTTCGACTTAGTTTTCAAACCGGAAGTCCCATGCTAGTTTCGTAAGATTTCAAAGCTTACGTTGGTCCCTCCCGAGGTGTTTGAGGTGTTGTCCAGGCCTTCTCATGACTGTTACACGATTTTGGCTCATGATGGCCTATTTTCAAACTTAAGTGTGAGAAAAGTGCATTTTTTGACTTAGTTTTCAAACCGGGAGCCCCGTGCTAATTCCGTAAGTTTCCAAAACTTAAATTTGTCCCTACCGAGGTGTTTGAGGTGTTCCTTTGGCATTTTCGTGACTGTTACACGATTTTAGCCCCATATGGCCTATTTTCAAGATTAAGTGTGAAAAAAGTGTATTTTTCGACTTAGTTTTCAAATCGGGAGTCCCTTGCTAGTTCTGTAAGTTTCCACAACTTACATTGGTCTCTCCCGAGATGTTTGAGGTGTTCCTTGCGCCTTTTCGTGGCTGTTACATGATTTTGGCCTTCGATGGCCTATTTTCAAACTTAAGTGTGAGAAAAGTGTATTTTTCGACTTAGTTTTCAAATGGGAGTCTCATGCTAGTTTCGTAAGTTTTCACAACTTACATTGATCCCTCCCGAGGTGTTTGAGGTGTTTCCCGGGGCTTCTCGTGACTGTTACATGATTTTGGCCCCCCGATGGCCTATTTTTAAGCTTAAGTGTGAGAAAAATACATTTTTGGACTTAGTTTTCAAACTAGGAGTCCCGTGCTAGTTTCGTAAGTTTCCACAAGTTACATTGGTCCTTCCTGAGGTATTTGAGGAGTTCACCGGGCCTCCTCATGTCTGTTACACGATTTTGTGGCATACTAACTTTTGGGATTGTGGGTGACACATTATACTCTAGAAGGTGATGCGATTAGATGAAAGGAAATATCTAATTTCAATCGAAAAACAAACTACTCTAATCCCAAATGAGGACAAATGTGAAACATGTCAGGCTTTTTTAGTATAACCAAAAGTCTTGATACATGCTTTGCAACATGTATAAGAATATGGTGTCAGCTTGATGAGGGGTTAAATATTTTTTAATTAATTACCCATTTTATTTCAACATTCCACAGACAGAAAAAGTTAGGCATCAAGCACTTGAATTTAGTAGAAATTACTTGTTAGAGCATCTCCAACATGAGAGATATTTAGAGCATTTTAGACATTTTGTCTAGTCTCAACACAAAAATGGAGTCTCTACCTCATCCTCCTATGCTGGCTACATGTAGACAACCTTGGAGGCTAGACAACATAATCTCAGGAGTAAAAAAGTGTTGTTGAAATACAAACTAGGCAAAATACAGAATTCACTTTTATATATTTTTGCTACACAAAATGTGCCTATTAGGTGTTAGAGGTGCTCTTAGAGTTGCTACAAAGTCTATAAATACCCAAAGTATACACTAATAGAAATTTCAGTTTCTTAATATTATTTCCCTTAATTTTCAATGTTGTATATATTCCTCCTAAGAAGCATATGTTTTTTTTTCCAAAAATCAGGATACGAATACACCATTGATACAACAAAGAAATATGTTTTTTTTACATATTTTCATTTTGTATGTATATGAATATAACATCCACAAACCACCAAAAATAATGATTTTTTTTTTTTTAATCTGGGAATTTGGACTATTCAATATGCATGCTAGTTTATTCATAGTTTATAAATGCAACCAGTTCAATATTGAGGATCCGGAAGAAGAAGATGAAGAATAAGTTTTCAGAGATTGCTTCCTTACTCTTTTCTTTTTCTATTAGAACTTAATATATTTTATGCCATGTTTAGTATATATGCAACCTGCTTGAATGAAAGAAAATTTCAACATGCGGTACTTGGGCAATGTGTTTAGCAGAAATAAGGTCAGACAAAACAAAGGAAGCATGCCATCCTTGTTTTAGGCCAGAAATTTCTAGAAGACCATCATTCACATAAGCCCCAACAAAGCCTCTCTGTAAAATAAAGAAACAATTTCAAAAACACCACTTTTAGCTTGAGATTTGACAAAGTTTCTTTCTAAGAATACATCAAGCAGGTAGTATAAGTTCCTATCCTAATTATCATCAAATAAAAACAAAATAACAAACACATATGATCCTATACAAAAAAAAAAAAAAAAAATGCAGTGCATAGCTGCTCATGTAGCATAAAGACACCTAATAAAGAAGAATAAGAATAGAACAAACATGCCTCAAACCTAATATCTGAAAGGATATGTCTTTGGGAACAACTAAAGGAAGTGTCTAAATGCATCCAGGAACCATGGTCATATTTTGAAGCATCATAGCCACATAATAGAATTCGGGCAAAAAACAATTCCAAAATTGTAAGTTACGAAGACATTTGGGTTGTATAATGCTTTTAAAAAAAAAAATCCTATTTCTAATCTGCAATCATTGGGGTATTTTATTTTTTTGAGGGAATACATTAAATTATTATAGAGGAACCAGCCTCACACCAACTAAAGGAGAAGAAAATTCTGCTTTTCCATTCAAATGTTCTTATAGGTTTCAAAACAACATTTAACTTCTACTAAACACATTGCATTGGTTTTATTTACCTATATGTGCATAGCTACTATAAGAACTTGTTATTTACTTTGGTAAGGCCTACAAAAAAGCAACTATAATGCATCATCATTATGCTGATAGATATGGCATTTTAGGTGGCCAAAAAATTATACCTTCTCCAAATACTCTGGCTTCAGATTACCCGATGGATTTCTTCTACTCGCATAGTTATTAAGATTTAAAGCAACTATTGACTTGGCACTGAAAAGATAAAAACTATTAGGGTATATGAAATGAAAAAAATCCAAAACTAAAAAACATGGAAAAATAACCATCCAAGAAATTAAAAATTAAAAAGAAAAAGAAAAATAGTAATCGGCTAAATGTGTAATACTATGAAGATTTTACCAATGTAACTTTCAGGAAAAAATCAAGACGGGAAATATTTGGGTGGAACCAATCTAATGAATAAGATATTTTAAATCTTGTCACAGGCACACAAAAAATGTATATATATATATATATATATATATATATTTGTAGTCATAAAAAAATATTTTAACAGAGACAATAACAAATCATCACTCTGATTGTTATACATGCAAAGCAACAAATAGTAACACTCTTGAAATTGACCTTGATGGAAGTGAAACTTGTTCCCATTCTGAGCAAGTGGCCTTTTTCACATACATCCTTAATATGTTCTTGAGTCCCTTACAATTACAATGTTGTTGAGGATGCAAGTAAGCAATGACGAGCTAGTCATTATTTTGAAAGATTAGGTTACACAATCACAACATAGGGGAGGTAACCAACTGTACACAAATAATATCACTAAGCTTGCACAAAAGAACTATAATTTTGTCATCACAAACACATGTGTTGTGTTTGTGTTTCAGTACATAGATGGAAGTCGGCAGCGGTACTCTCCAAAATCCAGACACAGAGTCATGGCCATAAATGCCTACATGAATTTACTAAATTAAACAATATAGTTACCATATGATTTCTTCAAAGTGAAAGTTGGGACATGAAACAAAGTGAAAAGTACTGTTGGTAATGCACTAGTGGAACCTTTAATAAGCAAAATCTAAAGAGTTCACTAAGTAAATTATTAGGCAAGGTAAAGCAAATGGTTGCCATAATTCAGTCATTTTATTGCCAGTATCCAGTGGTTCCCACAATTAACAAATCATGGATGCTTGACTTTGTATTTGAGAATTTACATTCACTCCATAAATTTGTTGTCAATCACCCCTACATCATCAACCAGAAGAGAATTTACATGCACCCACTTGTCTTCTTTAGGATTCACTTGTAAGTCATAACTTAAACTATTTTAAGGCCTTAATATTTAATTACAAACTTGAAAGAATATGGAGAACATATTAGGTAGATAACATTGAACAATTAAATTTACCCTTATCACCCAATTTCCTGTAATTATAAAAAAAATTATAATAATAAACACAGAAAAAAATGGGTAGAAATTTGTAGCACACTAACAGCTGTTCATAAACTTCAATATAAACAACACAATGAAGAGCATGCTTAGGAGCATAGAGGTAAAAAAATTCAATTGGTTCACTTATGGTTCATATGTAATTTTCTTTCTCAAACCATCTCATCAACTGGATCTGTTACAAGAATAGCAGCCACAATCAACAAAATGATAGTTCAAGTTGAAATTGTTTATTATTTTACATGATAAAATTGATCCAATACAATATATCTATATATTGATAATGGCCACAACATACATATACATAGACATTCTCAATCAAAACTGTACTGGTAAAGTGTGTTACAAATACATTTAAAATATTCTATTTTCATAGCAGGTGAAAGTGTGCAATCAACTTGCAACTATATTGCCATCATGTGAGCTAAACAACACCAAAAGTGACCTAGACCCAGTCCCCAACAAAGTCAACAATAAAAAGCAGAGTTAAATCAATAGATCCCTTTCAACCTTAGCTTCTCATAGACGACATGAAAAATTACAAATATGACATGTAGTTTTAGATTGTTATTTCCAATTTCACTCTATCACTCATCATGTAGTTCAACTATTATTATTATTTATCAACAAATAAAGATTCCATTAAACTAAAATGTGGGATCAAAATGATCAAAAACAACACCCAAACCAACCCTACATAAATACAATAGAAATCCTTATCTACCAAATTAACCCTTTTTCGGATCCAAATTTGCCATCAGTTAGATTGTCACAATAGAAATCCTTGTCTATGGCCACTTTGTTTATTTTGGTAAAAAATATTTTTTTACTAATGAGTGAAAACCCCCAGAAGAAGGTTTTTCAATACAATAGATTAGGGCTTTCAATACATACACAATGAAGGACCAAATATACATGCAAATACATACACAATCAATGGATTAGGGCTTTGAAACTAATATGAGAGAAAGGAAAAAGAGGGGAACTAAAATCAAACCCATTTAGGACATCAAATCCACAAAACTTTACACATCAAACCACTTCAACCAAACCCATTTTTCAAAATCAACACCAAATTAAATTGAAGACATCATAACAACCCTAGAGCACGATTGAGAAAGGGGGACAGAGAGGGAGAGAGAGTGACCGAGATAGACAGAGCGAAAAACAGACTGTGAGTGAGAGAGTGACAGACCGAGAGTGAGAGAATACCTGTGAGGATACGGCGGTAGTGATCTGGGACGGTGGTGGTGGGAGTGATGGTGGCGAGCGACGTTGGTGGCGAGCAGCGTTGGTGGTGTACGCTGAGGTGAGGTGATGTAGGGTGAGGTTTGGTGGTCAAATCTGTGTGTGAGAAGAAGAATCGATATATCTAAGGCTCCAATATATTCAATTCCCTCTAAAATTTTTAGCAACTAAACTATTTATTTGGTGACAAAATTATTTCCTCACCAAAAGATAAAATTATTGGTCACGAAAATAGTTTTCTCACTAAATGATATTAAAATATTAAAAATTATTGGTGACAAAAATATATTCATCATTAATAATTTTATAATTGGTGACCAATTTTTTCCTCACCAAAAGTCTGAAAATTTTGACACCATCCAAAAAATTAACGGGAAAATCTTAGGTGACAAAAAAAATATAACTAATGACGAAAAATAATTCCGTCACCTAATTTTTTTATTATGTATGTAGATTGGTGACGAAATTTTATTTTTGTCTCTAAAAATGGTACATTTTGAGACGAAATATTATTTTCTTCACTAAAAGGTATGTCTTTCGTGACAAAATTTATTTTCGTCATTAGTTTTCGTCTTCAAAGACACTTTTTGTTGTAGTAAATATTTAATTATTTTTTATTTTATTTATTTATTTATTTATTTTTTGTGATAAGGACAAGCGTTGTAAAAGTTGTTGGCACCGAAAAAGTTGTCAGAAAGTTGCTGCAAAGTCGTTAATTGCGGATGGTGGTGAGATGAATAGATAGGTGACTAGATATGTGACATTTGAATAGATAGGTGAGAAAATTGTTTGATATGTAATGCACACCGTATGCTCTACACAAAATTACATCAGTTTTTATGAATTTACATAAGTGATCTTACAAAAATGTGTAAGTTGAATATAAATTTGCATAATTACATAAGTTTTCACAAATTTACATGAATTTGTATTCAATTTACTCATTTTTGTGAGACACTTATGTAAGTTTGTAAAAACTTATGTAATGTTGTATTGAATTACATACGGTATACATTGCATACCGAAGCATTGGCAAGATAGATGACATTTATATATAATTAAGTTTTAGACAAATAAATATATTTTTGGACAGATGACTGTAAATATAATGTATTCCCTTTGTAGAATCTGTCGATGTGATAATTAGCAAGTTGAAATGAATAGACTGATTACATTTACATATTGGATTTATCATCTTTATTTCCATATCAGTGCTGCCTCTGATTAAAGGACCCCCCAGAATCATAAATGAACCGGTTCTAAAGCGATCAAAAAAGACCATTTTATTTACATAAAAAAAAAGAAGTATTGCAAAAGAGACTTGAACCATGTGCAACTATTCATCTTATTTATTTATAATTTTATTATTTTATTGGACTGATTAATCCTATGATTAATTTATAATTTTATTATTGATTAGTATTATTTGATCAAAAGGTAATTCAAGGAGTCCAAGCATTCAATCACTTTCAATTTTAAGTCAAAGAACCCAATTTTTGTCCATGATGCTAAGTCCATTCCATTGACTATATAAACCCAACAATAATATAATAACATCCAACAACCCATCCTCAAAAAAAATAAAAAATAAATAAAATAAATAAATAAATAAATGACAATATGGGCATTTTACAAGAACATTTTATTATTCCTCAATCACAAAGATATTTCTACCCAAAACCATGAAACCTGAAAAATGGGTCTTACAAGGTAAGTTTGTTCCATTCATACACTAGCTATTTTAGTGGACAAATGAAATCCTTCTCAAGGAAAACATACTATAATCTTTCGCATGATGATCAAACTAAATCTTTATATTGATTATCATAGGGCCTGCTATCAACTGAAAAGGAAATAGTTGTCAAACGGCTCTCGACTATCGCAAAACAAGGTCTTAGTGAATTCAAAAGTGAAGTGACTTAGATCGCTAAACTTCAACACTGTAATCTGGTTAGGCTTTTGGGATGTTGCATCCATGAAGAAGAAAGAATGTTAATTTACGAGTAAATGCCAAATGGACGCTTGGATTCTGTCATTTTTGGTTTGCCCTCTGGACCTTCCTCTTCTATGTCTTGTTTGCTTGAAATTCGTATTTGAACAACCAAAGAGAAAATATACTATGATAATGTGAGCCATGACATAAGTCACTATTTAATGTCACTGGGTATTCTTGTATACTAGTTTCTTAATAATTATTCATCAAACAATGGCATAAGTCATTTTTCAAGTATATCCAAGTAGGTGGTGAAACAAGACAGTAAAAGAAAAATCAATGGCATAAGTCATTTTTCAAATGGATATAAATTTGAAAATCTATAAGTCAATGAAAACCTTAAGTGGCTTTATTCAAAACAAGTGTAGAAAACACAAGAAATAAATCACTCAAAAGGGAGAAACAAAGAAAGGGAGGAGAGAGAGAGAGAGAGCGACAGGCACAGACAGAGACTATGAGTGAGAGAGGTCGAGCAAGAGAGAGAGAGAGAGAGAAGCCTGCAATACGTGTACAAAGCATTACATATATACAGACACACACATATTAAACATCATCTTCAAAATTTTTAATCCATTACAGCCACATATTTGAATGAACCCTACAGCAACAATATCAGAAAATGAGAAAACACAGAAATGAGGAGAGGGAGGGAGGGAGGGAGAGAGAGAGAGAGGGGCAGAGACAGACAGATAGACTGTATGAGAGAGCTCGAACGAGAGAGCGAGAGACGGATACACAGACAGACTGAGAAACAGCGCGCGCGCACGCGAGAGAGAGAGAGAGAGAGAGAGAGAGAGAGAGAGAGAGAGAGAGAGAGAACATGTGATGTGCGGCTGTGACAATGGTGATTTGCGCTGGTGGCGGTGGCGGTGGCGATGGTCATCGCAATGTTGCCCGTACAGTAGGCTACGGTGAGAGAGGTGATTTCTGTGAGGTTTGGTGAGGTGTGTGTGTGATACACTGTTGTGAAGTTGTGTTGCCTAACAGACCAACGCGCGCGCAACAATAAAAGGATTGGCGCGCATTGAAATTTCAACCTTTAGTGACCAATCTTATTTTTGGTCGGGAAAGGAATCAATTATGCAGACTATAATGCTTTGGTAGCCAAATATCACTCAACAATGACAAAATATTAGTCGCCAAGCGTCCTCTTTCGCGACTAATTTATATTTTAGTAGGGAAAAAGCAATATTGCCAATTAAATTTATTTTTTGTAGCGTAAAATGTATACTAACATCCTGTTTAGTAGCTAAAAATGGAATTTTTGCTGACTAAATTTGAATTTAGTCGCCAATAATAAATATTTATCGACTAAAATATTTTAGTAGCTAGATCTTGAACCAACACCGACAAAATTAATTTTTAGTTGCCAAAAATTGGACTTTTGGCGACTAAAAATTTTTTGGTCGCCAAAAGTAGTTGCCAAATGTGCATTTTGTTGTGGTGAAAGTAATACAAGTTTAAACTATAGAGACTGTTAATATGATTCGTTATTTTTTTTGGGATACGATGAGTTCCTTTAATTTGATCATATATGATGAAGATATTGTAATTAATTATTATTATTATTAATTTTTTTTTTTTTGGGGTCTGTCTAGGCAATTTAACACGAGGAAGGAAATCAATAATTAGAATCAGATTATATTTATTTTCTTAATCAATTTCTTTATTTTTAAATTTTTAATGAAAAAATAGTTGCACCGTAACATATTATGCGGGAAGTGACATAAATGCGAAAATTTATTACATGTTAAGAGGATACTACGTGATTTTGATATTTTCTATTAATTATAAGGGAACTGTTAAGATGTGCACCTTATTAAATAGTGCACATCATGTACACATTTATTTTAAACCATTAGATATTTATAAATTAATCTCAACCATCAAATAATTTGGTTGAAAATATTGAATACCCACTCAACCGGTTACAAATTTGTTCATGGATTGTTGTATGTTCCACAAACCCTCTTCACTTTGTTTTCCCAAAACTGTTATTCTTCAGACCAATCTGAAGCTCCTATTCGCCCTCTTTAGACACGACTTCGGAGCTCTCTTCAGAGACGACTCCGAAGCTCCTCTTCGCCTTCTTCAGACACGACTTCGGAGCTTTCTTCAGACACGACTTCGGAGCTTTCTTCGCCCTCAAACCTCAAGGTATGTCTCTCTCTCTCTCTCTCTCTCTCTGTCGCTGCAACTTGTTTCTCTCCCTCCATCTCCATTCTATGAAACCCTAGACTGAAATCCCCTTCATCGAAACTGCCCATTTCACCATTGTGAACTCACTAGGTTGGTTTATAAAATTAGGAAAATATGAATTGAATCGGTTGAAATCTGATGTGTATTTACTTGAAATTTGGCTTGAGTGTGTGAAATCTGATGCGTGGGTACTCATGTAACTGATATGAGACTGTAATTTTTTATTTGTTTATTGAAATCTGTTTATGTTTGTAACAATTGTTCTTTTGGTGGCTTGTTTTTCCTATTAGAAAGAAAATTACAGTGGTTTGGGATGTATTACCTTTAGCAATTATTTGGGAATTGTGGAAAGTGAGAAACGAATGGATATTTTGATGTTACTGTGACTTAGTTGAATACCCATTTAGTTATTTTTGTTTTTTTTTCATCAAAAGTGTTAAAAAATTATCTCTAATTATTTCATTAAATCTCATGAAGGGAGAGTTATTTTTTTAGCAAATTGAGAACCAATAAAGTAAATCTGAATTTGATGGGGAAAAAAAATGAAGCATTGGAGATGGGTTTTCATGATCAAATTTGATGAAAAGGGGAATTTTGGATAAGAGGAAGGTTTTTAAAAAGATTTTAATGAAAGGATTTTAGTAGTTCATATAAAATCAAGTGTTTTTTACTCAAATTTGAAATCAAATTAGTTGAAAAAATTGGTGAAAGGTTGGAGATGCTGTAAAATGGTTTATGAGATACCTTGGAGACAATGAAATGCCAAAATTTGATAGGACTAAGGCCTAAATTAGAAAATCTACAAGGTATTAATAATAGAATAAAAGTTATGAAATGATGAGATTTTTAACACTATATGAGGGAGAAGCTGAGTCTGTTGATTTAGGGTTTTTTTACCTTGGAGTCTATTGTGAAGTGTTTGATAGGTAGTAGGTTGTGTGGTTGTTGAAGAGGGAGAGATCTATATTTTCAGGTAATTTAACCAAAGAAAATGGTTATATCTGATGAGAACAAGAACAACCCCACTTTGATTAAACCCATAAACTTACAAGAAATGAGTAGCAGAAGGTTTGGGGTGGAGATTAGGCCCAACCGTGGAGCTGTAAGCATGATTAATCAAAATTTAGCTCAAGCTCATCCTTACCCTTGTGTTGTCAACAAGAAAGTCTTGTCAGAAACCCATGAAATTTGTGATAAGTTACATCCTCAGCCAGCTCATAGACCAATCACAAGGAAATTTGCGGCACAGATTGCGAGCACACAACAAAATTGTCTGGAGAAAACTAAGAAACCCGATTCATCATCTGTTCAAAGCTTCAGAGTCTGGGAAGATTGTCCAGTAATAGATAAGGAACATAAGGAAGCTACAGACCCCCCAGTTCCAATGTCCTTGGAACAAACAGAAGCAGTCCCGGATGAAGAGGAACAGATGGAAGTTGAAATGGAAGATATATTTGAAGAGCCCGTTATGGATATTGACAGCTGTGACGCCAAGAATCCACTAGCATTAGTCGAATATGTCCACGATGTCTATGCCTACTATAGAAAAATGGAGAGTTGTAGCGGTGTTTCACCAAGCTACATGTCACAACAACCTGACATCAATGAGAAGATGAGGGCAATACTAATTGACTGGCTTGTTGAGGTACACCACAAGTTTGAACTGAGGGATGAGACGCTATTTCTGACTGTTAATATTACAGATCGGTTTTTAGCTCAACAAGGAGTGGCGCGAAAGAAGCTACAGTTGGTTGGTTTGGTCGCAATGCTCTTAGCGTGCAAATATGAGGAAGTTTTAGTACCTGTTGTGGATGATTTGCTTTTCATTTCAGATAAGGCCTACACTAGGAAAAAAGTTCTTGAAATGGAGAGATTAATGCTTAATGCATTGCAGTTCCACATGCCAGTTCCAACCCTGTATGTTTTTATGAGAAGATACCTTTAAGGCTGCTCAATCCAACCGGAAGCTTGAGCTTTTATCTTTCTTCCTGATGGAGCTCTGCCTTGTGGAGTATGAGACACTCAAGTTCGCGCCATCTTTCTTGGCTGCTGCAGCGATCTACACTGCTCAATGTACACTCTACGGGTTTAAGCAATGGAGTAAAACCTGCGAGTGGCACACACACTATACACTCTTTTTTCTTTTTCTTTTTTGAATTTTCAGACTAAATTTCAATATACACTAAGATGTTGAATGTTATGATGATGTGAACAGAGGCTAGTTTTCTTGAGTACTGGTCGTCATGCATTGCTGCTGCAACTATTCTATGTGCAGCCCATGATATTCCAAACTTGTCTATTGTCAATCCTGCACATGCTGAATCATGGTGTGAAGGACTTCGGAAAGTAAGAACATTTTATTATGATTTAGGTTGGGCATACAAAAAAATAGTAAATCTATTTGAATATATGCCAACTTGGAAAATATTTGTTTTTTTGCAGGAGAAAATCATTAGCTGCTACCAGTTGATGCAGGAAATTATTGTTGATAATAAGGGAAGAAAGGCTCCAAAAGTGTTACCACAACTCCGAGTGATGACTCAGGTCAGCATCAGGCCGGGTGACTCATCATCCTCATCTTCATTATCATCTTTTAAAAGGAGAAAATTAAATAAAAGCTTGTGGGTAGATGATGACAAAGGGAGCTCTGATTAAGGTATAAAACAAAAGAAAATGGTGGTCCTAGTTGTCTAGAATCGTCAATATTTTTCGGAGAGTTTTGAGAAAAAAAAGGAAAAAATTAATTGACTTGATTGGTGTAGATTATTAGTATATAATGTCTTGTATGTATTGAAGCTTGGAGAGATTTGTTATAGTTTTTTTTGGTGTTTTTTGGTGGGCATCGCCATTCATTACTGGCTTTGCAGATTCCCAAGGGAAGAGGATTTGGTACATATATAATTTTTGTGTGAGAAAGTGAGAGAGATTGTTTAAAGTGGAAGAGTCATGGAGTGTGAAAGAAGTGGGTGATTGAATTCAAAGTTGGTATGGATGATTGAATGAAAGGGAGAAGATGGTGGGATCATGGTAGAGGATTTGGGGTTAAAAGAGGGGAGAGAAAATCAATGGTTTAGTTAAAAATTAAAGGGTGTTGAAGATTGAAACTTTGAAGTTTGAGCTATGTTATTCATCATGGGATATTATAGTCAAGCTTGTCATGATCTTCTTAGGCCACACATCATTGCTTCAACTGGAGAGCAAAAGAAGAGGAGAATAAAAGATGGCTTTCATGTAATTATAAACTACTGAGTGTTAAGTGTGTGTACATACTGATATATGGTGTGTTCCACACGTATTGTATTTGGATTCATCAATACAATTTTATATATTTGTTTTTTCATATCTCTCTCTATCTCTCTGTCTCTTTTTATTGTACTGTGCCATGCACGTGAATGACAATGTAGAATTTGTAGCTTTGCCATTTGTTTTCATTTAGAGGAAGAACTTTTTGAGAACTAACTGTGGAATTTTGTGAGGCATAAGCTAGATGAGTGCAGAGAAGGGGCTCACAGTTGGTCCCTCAAGCAATAAAGGTGGAGAAGTTATTCCATGCCCCAAAGGGCACGGCATGACTACTTGGTGCTCGAAATCAGATGTGATCCGTGAAAAAAGTGAGGTGCGTAAGTTTGTGTTGGTATTTGAGGAGACAACAAAATTTTATGACATAAGATCATGACATAATTGTGTTTTTCAAAATCAATGAGATCTACAAATTTGTATTGATAATTGAGGGGACAACAAGGGATTGTGACGTTTACTGATTGGTCAACACATGGTACCCATAGACACTGAATAATTTTCTGTATGGTTTCATTTCAATGAATACACTCCTTAGCCAGTGAGCTGACCCATGACTGTTGTCTATGGGCCAATTTGGCAATACAGTTAAAAGTCAAAAGTCAACTTTTAACTTATTTTGAGTCACATTATCTTTTATATTTTTTTACATGTTTTTCCAAAAAAAATTCGAAAAATTAACTTTTTAATTATCTTTTCAAAACACTCCTATGAGCCTTGGCCTCTTGGATTGCAGACAAGCATGTATCTCTATCTCTCAGGTTAATACCTAACATTCAAAGCTCCATCCTCCATTATTCATTGATCTATATCATCCATGTCAGACCTTGATTATGAAGCAATGGAATGCTCCTTTCAAATCTCAGTAACAATACAAACACCAATTATTATAGAAAAGTACAAAATGCAGTATTGCTGGATGAGCCCACACTCCACAAGAATTCCATTCACTTTTCTGCCAAATAATTTGTGTTTATAGTATATGTTTGTTAGGAATTCATGATACTTAAATAGGATTGATGACACGAAACACCAAAAAAAAAAAAAAAAAAAAAAAAAACAAACACACAAAAGATAAATCACACGTGCAAACAAAGAATACAAAGTTTACATGATTCATTTCAAACTAAGGTTATGTTCATAGCTGTTGTGGTTTTTAGTATTGTTGAAGGTATACTATAAATAATAACATTATCACCATATCTAAGCTTACTAGTTGGGCTAAAAAACTCTGGTACTGATGATTTAGAAAAAAAAAAAAACCACAACTATAATTTGATATTTTTAATATCATTATACTTTATCTAATACTGATACGTTTCCTGATTAATCAAGTGTATATTAAGTGTGTATAAATTGAAATGTATGTAGTGGGAGATATCATGGAATTCCAAGGCAATTAAAGCTACTTTAATTTACAGTTTCTCCACTCAACAAGCAAGGGAAAAAAAGAAGCCTAGCTAACAATGAAGTTGTCACTTATCCCCAGATTCCTGACATTTGGTATACTATTTTTGGTTTTTTTTGCATATACAATCATAATTTTTTTAATTCTTTTTAATCAGAAAAAGATAGAAGCATGGGACTTGATGACATGGTGGTATAAAAGGTGAACATAACATACATTTTAGACACTACCTTCATTTGCCATACCCATGCATTACATACACATGCTTCTTCGTCTTTCTTTTTTTTCTTTTTCTTTTTTAAATATATATTTTTTAATTTACTAGAGACAACAAATTTGTAGAGAGTAGGAAATGGGTTTGTTCAAGGGAAGGTGTAAGAGAGAAGAAATAATTTACTAAAAAAACTTTTGTCGACTAAAATTTTAGTAGCAAAAAATGTGAGACTTTAAGCGACCAAATATTTAGTAGCCAAAAGAAGAACTCTTTGTTGATTAAAAATTTAGTAGCAAAAAATATGGGACTTTAGGTGACCAAATATTTAGTAGTCAAAAGAAGAACTCTTTGCCGACTAAAATTTTAGTAGCTACAAATGTGGAACTTTAGGCGACTAAAAGTTTGGTCGCCGAAAATGGTCTAATTTAATTTAATGTCTAACTTTTTGGTGACTAAAATTTTAGTCGGAAATTGTATACATTTGGCTACTAAAATAATTTTAGTCGCTAATTACCTTTACTGATAATTCTTTGATGACTACTTTCGCGACCAAATAATTTAGTCGCTAAAACCCTTCGGCGACTAAAAATTAACTTTTGGCGACTAAAAATTTAGTCGTCAAAAGTAAAAATTCTTATAATGTTACGATTCATTAGTAAAAGTTATGACATTTTTTTAATCTTATTATGATTGTGGAGAAAAAAGTTGTGGTTATGATTCATTAGTAAAAGTTATGATTTGTACTATCAAAAGTTACGATTTGTCATGGTGAATCATAATAAAAAATGTTACGATTCAAATGTTATGACAATTAATTACAAATAACTATATTTGTTATGAGTTGTCATTATATTGTTATGATTTATAGTGTCTTTGTTATGACACTTAGGTGAATATTATGACATTGTTATGATTCATTGTAGTATTGTTATGATATTAGAAACAAAGTTATGATTCTTTCTATAACCTGTTACATGACCGGTTTAGAAGGTCACTTTTTGTGATGTGGCACGATATGGACCACACAATAAGTGCATATTATATGCCTTTTTATAAGGTGCACATTGTAGACTTTCCCTAATTATAAATGTATATATATCTTGTTATTTTTTCAAACACTTAACATAAATGAAATGAATTTTACTATCATATTAAATCATAGTAAAAAAAAATAAAAATAAAAATAACACACATCTACTGAAATACATTCTGGAGGATTATAGAGAAGAGAAGTCTAGAAGTGATCCTAACCCCACATGATATCTACCCTGGCACCAAAAATTCCTCCATAAATGTAGTTTGGTTTCCAGTATGGTTGCATTTATGTGACTTGTTTTTTGACTTGATGCACGTATGCGGTTTTTTTATTGGATTAATTGTTGATCATATTACTTTTTAATTTAAAAATTAAAAAGTCATTAAAAAAATTAAAAAATCAATAATTTATATCAAAAAGTCAAAAATTTTATTTTTTTTCTACTTTTTACACATCTTTTCATAAAAAAATTAAAAAATTATCCTAAATATATTAATTTTTTTATCTTATATTTTAGCTAAAAAATTTAAAAGTTACTAAAAAAATTTACTCTTAAACGAGGTGTATGAAAAGATTAAAAAATTATCCTAAATATATTAATTTTTTTATCTTATATTTTAGCTAAAAAATTTAAAAGTTACTAAAAAAATTTACTCTTAAACGAGGTTTTAGTATGAATTGTGTTGGGGTTTTGTGGTTTATTTTAATGGTATGTTTTGTTTATTATGAACTATTTATAAAGTAAAATCTAATTGATTCGATAATAATAGTTTTATGATATTATTACATTTTATTTTGAATAAAATTTATACTTTTTAAAATCATATCCGTTTAATTTTTTTATAAAGACAAATGACATGAACATCATAAGGGAGCTTTTTTGATAAATCCACTTTCTAAGAGTTTTATTCCATCAAACTCATATTCTTTTTGACTATTCTATTAGGTCCTATTTGACATAAGAAGACCAAAATATCCTTTTCATCTACTTATATTCCATTTAACTCACATTATTTTCTTATGTTTCAATAAGTCCTATGGGTGACATTATTACCAAAATACCCCTAATGTGAATGTTCACACCGTCAATGTGAATGTTCATATCGTCAATGTGTAGGGGCTCGGCCCTTGTCGATCCTCGTGGGTGCCCGGAAAAATTTGAGTTGGGGCCGGGGCGGACCCGGCCCATTGACAATGTGAATATTCACATTGACATGTTAACATTCACATTAATAGGAGTGTAAAATTGGCCCGCGTCCCGTGGCGGCGCGAAACCCGCCCATGGCCCATGGCCGCCCGGGGCGAGCCCGGTCCGGCCCGCTGACAATGTGAATATTCACATTGACATGTTAACATTCACATTGATAAGAGTACAAAATTTGCCCGTGGTCCATGGGCGGCCAAAAGCCCGCTCGCGGCCCGGGGCGGGCCTGACCCGACCCGTTGACAATGTGAATATTCACATTGATATGTTAACATTCACATTGATAGGAGTGTAAAATTTGCCCGCGCCTCGTGGCTGCCCGAAACCCGCCCACGGCCCGTCGGCGATCCGGGGCAGGCCCGGCTCGGCCTGTTAACAATGTGAATATTCACATTGACATGTTAACATTCACATTAATAAGAATATAAAATTGGCCAGCGGCCTAGGGCGGGCCCGACCCGACCCGTTGACAATGTAAATATTCACATTGACATGTTAACATTCACATTGATAAGAGTGTAAAATTGGCCCGCAGCCCGTGGGCGGCCCGAAGCTCGACCGTAGCCCGAGGCGGGCTTGGGCCAATCCGTGACAATGTGAATATTCATATTGATATGTTAACATTAACATTGATAGGAGTGTAAGATTTTCCCGCTTCCCGAAGCTTGCCCGCGGCCCGGGGTAGGCCTGGCCCGGCCCGGCTCGTTGACAATGTGAATATTCACATTGACATGTTAACATGCACATTGATAGGAATGTAGAATTGACCCACGGCCCGTGGGCTGCCCGAAGCTCGCCCACGGCCCGGGATAGGCTCGTTTGGGTCTGGGCTCGAGCATGTCCGAGACCCTAGGCTAAGGCCTAGGCCATTACTTTGAAGCCTGGCCCGGCCCATCAGCCCGTTTAAGGCCCATTCAAGGCCCAGTCCGAGGCCCAGTCCGAGGCCCAGCCTACTCGATGCGCAATGTCTTTTTTTGTGAAAAATAATAAAATTTTGGTAGAAAAAATTAAAAAGAATTAAAAAAAATGGCCAGGCCCGCCCAAGCCCGACCTAAGCTCGAGGCTAGGCCCAAGCCCACTGGCCCAACTCGAGGCTCGATCCATCGGCCCGCCTAAAGCCCGAATACCCTTGTGCCAGGGCTAGGGCCTGGGCCTAATTTTTTGGCTTGTGGGCCGGGCCGAGCCTGCCCGGATTTTTTCGGACACTCACGAGGCTCGATATGGGCCGGGCCGGGCCTCTACCCATTGATGATATGAACATTCACATTGACGATGTGAACATTCACATTGTGGGTATTTTGGTAATTATGTCTCCCATAGGACTTATTGAAACATAAGAAAATAATGTGAACTAAATAGAATATAAGTAGATGAAAATAGTATTTTGGTCTTCTTACCTCAAATAGGACTTAATGAAATAGTAAAAAAGAACGTAGGCTGCCCGAAGCTTGCCCGCGACTCGGGAAAGGCTCGTTTGGGCCCGGGCTCGAGCCTAGTCCGAGACCCTAGGCTAAGGCCTGGGCCTGGGCCATCACTTTGAAGCCTGACCCGGCTCATCGGCCCAGTTAAGGCCCATTCAAGGCTCGGTCCGAGGCTCGGCCCGCGCTGAGGCCTAATGTCTTTTTTTGTGGAAAATAATAAAATTTTGGTAGAAAAAATTAAAAAGAATTTTAAAAAAATGGCTAGGCCCGCCCAAACTTGACCCAAGCCTGAGGCTAGGCCTAGGCCCATCGGCCCGACCCGAGGCTCGACCCACCGGCTTGGGCCCGGACCCAAAAGAGCCTGCCCCGGGCCACGGGCTAATTCTACATTCCTATCAATGTGCATGTTAACATGTCAATGTGAATATTCACATTGTTAACGGGTCGAGCCGGGCCTACCCCGGGTCGCGGGCAAGCTTCGGGCAGCGGGCAAATTTTACACTTCTATCAATGTTAATGTTAACATGTCAATATGAATATTCACATTGTCACAGGTCGGGCCAACCCGCCTCGGGTTGCGGGCTAATTTTACACTTTTATCAATGTGAATGTTAACATGTCAATGTGAATATTCACATTGTCAACGGGCCGGGTCAGGCCCGCCTTGGGCCGCTAGCCAATTTTATACTCTTATCAATATGAATGTTAACATGTCAATGTGAATATTCACATTGTTAACAGGCTGGGCCAGGCCCGCCTTAGGCCGTGGGCAGGTTTCGGGCAGCCACGGGGCGCGGGCTAATTTTACACTTCTATCAATGTGAATGTTAACATGTCAATGTGAATATTCACATTGTTAACGGGCCAGGCCGGGCCCACCCCGGGCCGCCGAGGGGAGGGCTTTTGGCCGCCCATAGGCTACGGGCCAATCTTATACTTTTATCAATGTTAATGTTAACATGTCAATGTGAATATTCACATTGTCAACGGGCCGGACCGGGCCCGCCCTGGGCCGCTGGCTGGTTTCGCGCCGCCACGGGACGCGGACCAATTTTACACTCCTATTAGTGTGAATGTTAACATGTCAATATGAATATTCACATTGTCAACGGGCCGGACCCGCCTCGGCTTGCGGGCGGGTTTCGGGCCACCCACGGGCCAATTTTGCATTCCTACCAATGTGAATTTTAAAATATGAATTTTCACATCATAAAATTGCTAACCGTTCAAAAAATAATTATAAGGGTATCAAAATTAAATATAAGGGCATAAGTATCCAAGAAAATAATGTAAATCAAGAAAAAGGACTTCTCGAAATAAAACTATACATACATGGGACTAAATGAGTTAAAAAGTTCCTTCATAGACTTCTTGGATTAAAACACTCCTAAATAGAATTTAACAATAAAAATCTCAAATCATAAATGTAATCAATTTCTTATATATATATATTTTTTCTGAGTAAATAACAAATAAAAAGGAAAAGGGTAGATGTACAAATTTAAATAAACGACAAGAAGATTCAAGTTTCATGTGATTCCTCAAAAGCCAAAATAGATCAATTTGACAACAAAGCATAGATCCCAAAAAAACAAAAACAAAAAAAGAAAAGAAAAAAGACAGATAGGCACTTAGGAAGCAAGTTCATTGACAAGGCCATGAAGCTTTCTTTTCTAACACTTCGGAACATATCCGACCCATCATGTGATAAAAGGAGACGAGCTCAGATATCTGTTCTACTGGCATTTTCCCAATCACTTTCCTTGCTAAACTCTCTCTTTCCTCATTCAACTTCAATCTGGCCAAGTATGAAGATGCATTCCTCACTGTTGCTCCCATTTGCTTCAACCTATTTTCTTGTTGAGAACTCAATGCTGTGTTTGACTGCAATTAAATAACAATACCCCATTAAAATCTTGCATCACAAACCATTACATACAAATATAAGAGAACTGATAGACTCAGGAGTAGTGCACAGCAAAATCTATATAATAAAAAATTATCATACACTTCATAATGATCATATCATATTCTGGTAATACCTGAAGGAATTCGGCCCCGACTTCAAGCTCAGATTCCTTAGATGGATGCATCTCCCTGCCACCAGCATATATAATCCTCGCAAGAGAGAAACTCCGGATGATAACTTTTCTCTTCTTCTCCATTTCTTGATCAAGCTTCAAAGATTTTGGCACCCTGGTTGTGGTAATCCTCTTCTGATATGCAATCACTGCCTTCACAAATTCCTGCACATTCCCATCCCCCACCAAATCAATAAAAATCAAAATCAAATAACCATTTTTTCAACTACCATTCATCGATCACAAAAATTTATTTAGTTTCTAGCTTATGTGTTCGTTGCAGAAATAGAAAATTACCTGATAAGCAGCAGGGCATCCGGGATAATCAAATTCATCAGAGTCGGGTCGCCTCATTCTCTCCGGATGAAATTGGAGTCCCATTATAAACTTACCCTCTTCAGGATTATAAGCATCAGGATCATAGAACCCTTCCACCAATCCATCGGGTGCGAAAACCATGGGCACAAACCTCTGTGACAATCTCTTAATACCTTGATGATGATAACTGTTAACCCAAATCTCCATTTTACTATCCTCCAAAGAATCTTTAAACCAGTGATGCAATGGTGTGTTCTCCACCACCTTCACTACATGTCTGTGCCCATCATAATCATCATAATCAACGTGAACCACCCTCTCATGATCTTCTGGAAGCTTCTCAGACAGTTCTTTCCCTATGTCTTGATAAAGGGTACCCCCACATGCCACGTTTAGGACCTGTGAGCCTCTGCAAATTCCCAAGTAAGGTACGTTTCTCTCGAGGCAGAGCTTGGCGAGACTCATTTCGATTGTGTCCTTTTCTTTGTCAATGGCGGTGTCGCTTGCGTGGAGTCTCATGATGTCTTCTAGTTCTTCCTGTGAGAGATCGATTGTTTCAGCTTCGTAAAAAGATGGATCGATGTCTTCTCCTTCACAGAGAAGGACGCCATGGATGGGTTCGAAGCTGTCTAATAACATGTGGATACCATTAACTCGGGGGACGATGACTGGTACGGCTCCATAGCCTACTATGAGATCGAGATGATATTCACCTGAGAGTTACGGATACAATTAAATGTAACCCAAAAACTATGAAAAATCAAATATATCATAACCCAAGTACACAACACAAGGATTTATTTTATTTTATTTATTTAACGAAGAACCTCTATAAAATAGTCACTTTTGAGTATTAAATCAATTGCGATGTATTTTTTATCGAAGAAAATTGGCAACTGGTTTACTATACAAAATTTTGATAGAAATTTGGAATATTATATATCATCCATTATTTGTCATTATCTTATTTCACTACTTATGATTAGTATATTTATTTAGGGATAAACATTAAAAAAATTAATGTACATGGGACAATAATAAAAAAAAAGAAAAAAGAAGTGATATATAAATATTCTTTTATTTTAAATATTTTCAAAGATATTACACAATATCAATCGATACCAATACGTAAGAATCTTGATAACATTATTTAAACCCATAGTTGAAGCCCATGATTCTCTCAAAGATCAAAGAACAATCGATATACAATAAATATATATCATCTACGCATTGATAGGTGAAAGTAAAGAATCAAAAATATACCGACAAAATCAACAATCTTGTTCTTGCGAACGCTTCGTCTGGAAACTATTAAGACTCGAGGAAGAATCATAGAGAGATCAGTAGTGGCCATGTCGGTGATGATAGAGATATAGTTTTGGTTCTCAATCGATGTAGGGTTTGTTTGAGATTCTTATTTTTGTATTGTTATTTTTTCAATATATATAGATATATATATATATATATATATAGAGAGAGAGAGAGAGAGAGAGAGAGAGAGAGAGGTGGACAAAGTCTAGGCACCGAGTAAGGTCTCGTTTGGGAACATGCTAATTTAGTAACTTTTTGACTATTTGGCTAAAAAGGTAGGTAAAAAAAACTTATTTGTTTGGGATGACTTTTTAGTTAATTACGAAAAGATGTGCAAAAAGTAGAGAGAAAACAGAATTTTTGACTTTTTGGTATGAGTTATTGACTTTTTGACTAAAATGATAATTTTTTAACTTTTTAACTAAAAAGGTAAGTCCCCAAACGGGACTAAGTATGTGCATAAATAGATTATAGGGCGCACCACACACGTGTGTACGATGTATAAGCATGGGGATTTTGATATGGTCGATCTAAGGTTTGTTTGTTTATCGTGGAATGGTTGGATTGACACGTGGACAAAAGCTAATCATAGGGAGGGCACGTCAGAGCCGGGTCAAAGCTGAGGAGACGCTGACTTGGGGAAGGGAAAGTGGTAAGCTCTTAGTAACAAAAATGTTAGAGATCCTAAAAATTTTATTAAAAATTTTATCAAATGTGGGATTCATATGGGATCTAGTCCCACATCCATGTAAGACATTTGATAAAATTTTTAATAGAATATTTGAGATCTCTAGCATTACCCCCGAGTAAAGATCACCTCCTCTTGGAGAAGTTAATGATTGGTCATGCGGCACCGTTTAATCGTATTATAATTATAGAGAACTAACGTAATACCCGTGCGATGTACGGTAATAAAATAATTAATAAGTAATTTTAAAATTAAAATTAAACAGTAAACAAATAAAATTAATTAAATTTTAATTATTTTTTATCATAATTTCGCTTTTTTTTTCTCTCTCCTATTATTAATGTTATGTTTTAAGTTCTAAATAATAATAACATGAATAATAATGTAATTAGTAAAAATTAAACAAAAATTATGGTAAACTATAAAATTACACTTTTTAATTTCTATTTTTTAGAATAAAAATTACACCTATGATAAAATATAAATACATTATTATTTTTTAAGGGTTTCATAATTTTAATTTGCCATATATTAGATGATATCGTAAACTATGTAAAACTTAATAATCATTATTATTATTATTTACTAATTATATTTCTTTAGTATGCCATATAATAGTAATAGTAATAATAATTTTTTTTGAAACTCAACCTAGCGAAATTTGTTTAAATCAAAAAATTGAATAAAAAAATGAAAATGACAAATAATGAATTATTAGTAACCCTTATCCTCTCTTTTTTTTTTTTTTTTTTTCTAAAATCAACATTTACCTATCAAGTAAAACTTTTAAATTTTCTTACAATCGCTAGTTCTGGCATCTCACATTGATCCTTTTCTTATTATTCTCTCTCACCTAACTTTGCTTAATGGATTTTCACAACACGGGTGTAATTTTTTAAAATTATTTTATAAACCATAATACTCGTGCTATGCACGGGTTTAAATCAATAATTTTGAAATTAAATAATAACATAAAATTTATTTATAAGAAATAAACAAACTATGGTAGAATGTATTTTTAAGAAAGTGCAATAAAATTACAAAACTTATTTTTACAATGAAATATAAATGCATTTTGTCTTATAAGTTTTGCAATTTTGTGTCAGAGATAGCCTAATCATATAATAAATTAAGCGGTAACCCGTGCGATGCACGGAAAAATAGATTATTTATATTTTATGTGATAAATAAATCATCTTAATCTTAAATTATATCTTAATAGCGACAAACCATGATATTAAGCCATCTGGGTAGATGTTAACAATAATTAATCCACAAAATTTCACAATAAAATTTGATATGCATAAGAAATTATTAATTATAAAAACTATTGAGAATAATAGTATCATAATCACTTAATAACATAAATAACCTTTTTTTTATCAGCAAAAAGAAATATTTATTGATGCAACAAACACAGTATAAAATATTACATCAATAAGGAGAGCTTGGAGCTAAACAGAAGCTCCCAGCGCCAGTTGGTGAGGAACCAACAACAGAAAGCAAGAAAAAAGACAAACAGATAGAGAGCTAGACTACGTCTTCGAACTAAGAGACCAAACAAATGACTATCCAGCAAGGAAGCAGAATTCAACCAGCAGGCCAAATCCCAAACAGTTCAGCCCAAAAACCACCTAAATACCTCATGATCTGTACAATAAAGCATCCTTCCCATAAATAAACAATCCTCCATAGCAGACCAAAAACCTCCCACACTACCTATCAAATCCCAACACTACACACCTGCAACCTACAACACAGCAACAGAACAACATAAAGCATAACAGCATACACCAATCCACCGCAACATAGCAAAACACCAGTACAGTATAGCTTAACAGCACACAATCTGAGTAATACACCATACCAGCCCAGCATACAACATACACCCAAGCAGCAAAATAGCAAAACAGTAGTATACCAAGTAGCAAAATAGCAAAACACCAGTACAACATGCACCAATCCTCAAAGCATAACAGCATACAATCTGGGTAATACACCATACCAGCCTAGCAAACCTCTCAAGCCCCACCAAAAAAACAGTAGTGCAACATACACCCAGCAACAAAGCCTAACAGCACACCACAGATCAGTACACCAAACCAACACACCCTCCCCTCACTTGCCTCAGATTAAGCACAAAATCCTGAACTGAAAAATTAAACTCACTGAAAGCTAGCTTTAACCAAAATGCAATCCTATATTTAATTAAGTCACAAAGGTCCTTCGCATTTGGAATAGTTTTTTCTGAATACACAATCATTCCTGCACTTCCACAAAAACTGGGGGTGATCAACTCTAGTGCTTCCATTGCTTGCGTGTTTTGTGGCAGTGATACTGAATCAGTGACTCATGTCTTAATTTGGTGTCCTTTGGTGTGGAGGGTTTGGGCTGAAATGTTGGGTTGGTGGGATATCCAAACTGCTATTCCAGGATCTGTGGAGTGTTTACTGTTATGGTGGGCAGGGGAGAAGTTAAAGAAGAAAGAAAGGAAGATCTGGAGGGTAATTCCATTGGCTGTGATGTGGTAAACACCAAATTAATAACATAAATAACTTGTATCAAACTAAACAAAACATTAAAAGAGAGAAATTCTATAAACTTATAAAAGTTATCATAAATTTACTTGGACTTTTAAATCAGTGGTGTATATTATTATTGTGGGATTAAATTATGAATATCAACTTTTAATTATAATTTATAAGTAGTTTTTTAAAAATTTTAATTTAAGTTTGTTGCCTTGTTTATAAAAAGAACTTCTCAAACAAATCATTAATTGAATATATTAGCAACTCTCTATCTTTGATTTCCTCTATCAATGACACACGCATATCATATCAAAGTATAAATCCTTCTCTATAGTTTGAAGAATACTTGCATAGATCCAACGTCATTTTAAAAAAATTAATCAAGATAAGAATTTAATAGTATTACAAAAATTATTTAAGAGAATAGTTTTAATCTATTTTATTTATGAAAAAAAATGATGAAAAATTATTTGAATTGTACTTGAAGAAATATAACAAATGATAGTTTTAATCATTATATACCAAAAAAAAAAATTATATCTGTGGAAAAAAATGGTCGAATACAAATAAAATCATGGACATTGAATTAAATCATATGGGCTCTAAATTGATAGTATAATATAACAAATCAACTAAAATAACATAGAGATATTAACAAACATGTACTACTTCCTTATTATCTTTGTATTATATTCATTAATTTCATATATTAAATGAAAGTTTTATTCGTCTTGATAAGGACCAAGAAAACAAATTTGATAAGAAATTGATTCTAAACTTAATTATTGAAAAAACAAAAATTTCAAAGATAGAATTTAGAGATGGGATTGGAGAAATACTATAACGAATGACAGCCTTAAAAAAAAAATGATCTACTGCAATTTATTTTTAATAACTAATAGAAAGAATATCAAATTATTATCTTTTATAAATATAGTGAAGAAAATTAATTTTGTGAGATTTTTGTGCTGCCTTTTCCCATGTAGCCTTTATTATTTCATTATTAATACTCTTCTCATTTAGAGCGAACCAATTTCATTATTAATACTTTTCTCATTCAGAGTCAATAATTTTTTTTTTAATCTTCATCACTTGGTAGATAATAACGAATAATAAAAATTATCAAAAGAAGGTTAAGAATTCAATAGGAGATAAGAAGTTATAGATAAGGACATTTCATAAGATAAAAAATTTAAAATAAAAAAAGATAATATGTGATAGGAGAAAAAAAAATGAGAAAATGAAAATAAAGATTTAGATACATATGTTTTTGATAGATCTATAGATTAACAAATCATATCTTTATCTAAATGTTATTGTTTTACTTTTTTTATAAATCAATTATTTAATCTTTATCTTTATTTGTAGGCCACGAAATTAATTTTTATAAATTATTTATCAATTTTCATATGTTTATTTATCTATAAGTCATGAAATTATTTTTTTAAATAATTTTTTAATTTTTATCTTTATCTATAGGTCATGAAATAAATTTTCATAAATTATTTATGAATTTTTATATGTTTATCTATAATGAAATTAATTAAAGTACGAAATGAAGGGAAGAAAAAATGAGTAATTTTTTTTTAAAAAAAATTAATTATTTAATCTTTATCTTTATTTGTAGGCCATGAAATTAATTTTTATAAGTTATTTATCAACTTTTATTTGTTTATTTATAGGAAGAAATTTTAAATTATCTATAAGTTATGAAATTAATTTTTTAAAATTAATTGTTTAATTTTTATCTTTATCTGTAGACTATAAAATTAATTTTTAGTTTTTATATGTTTATCTATATGGAGAAATTTTAAAATTCAAATCTTTATCCATAAGCAATGAAATTAATTTTAATTATAATTAATCAAACAAATAGAAAATGAAGAAAAATAGAAATATGAAAGGCAGTCAAAGTAGGTTGCCACGTAGGAAAGAGAGAGTTTCAAAATTATGAGAATTTAGGAATAAATATTTGGAGATTTTTAACAAAACAACTACATTTAGTTATATATATAGTATAGATAGGGTCATTCATATACAAGTCTCATTTTGTGAACTTATAATCCATTAAATCCTAGATAAAATTATTTGCTCCTTCAAGTCCCATTAATTTTTAATAGACCAATTCACCCTTCTAACAAACTCCAGGCAAGCTGTCTCGATGTCGCCACCCCTCTCCCTTCCGTCCTCAAGTCCTACATCGATATCCTCGACGAAGCTCCATTATTGGAAATTCAGCTCCGCCATTAGAACCACTGCCTCCTTCCCCTACTCAGATATGCGATGTCGTCGTCGTCGTCGATGAAAATGAAGAACTCAAATTTGCAAGTGGCTCACGCGTGAGGTTGAGGTTGTTGTTGATTTGTCTCTGAACAGATCTACCTCTCTCCATCGTTGCCGATCTGCCTCGTCACCGCCTGAAATTCAACGTCTCTGGGAGGGTTGGGTGAAGAATTGCGTGGATTTGCGACTGTTGCTTATGAGAGTCCATCGGAAAATAAGGACTTAGAGCTGGCGTCGAAGGCTCGTCCGGAAGGCGATGAGTCCATTGATTGTGAAGTCTCGGTTTTCACTGAGTTCACAGATACCACTGCCATTAGAGAGAGAGAGAGAAAGAGAGAGAGATCTATGGTTTTTTTGAAATTGAGAACCTTCTCAGTTTATAATATGCTCAATTTTAATCATGAAAAAAATTGAGAAATTTCTCAAAATTGATAATTATAAATTTCTTAGTTTTGATAATATTCTTAGTTCATACTAGAAAAAAATTGAGAAATTTTTTAGTTTTGATAATTATGAATTGAAAACATTCTCAGTTTTGAAATTGAGAATATTCCCAGTTTTGGGATTAAAGGACAAAACGTCTTTTTACCTATGAATGGAACTTATTGGTTCAAAATTTTTTTGACAAGACCTAAGCTACCACCAAATATGTAGATAAGACTTTTTGGTAATTAATCCTAAATTATATTTGTCAACTTATTAACTACCCATTGTCTATTTTGTAAAAGTTAAAAAATATGTCCACTTAGGCATAACATTATACTTTCTCCTATGCCATAATTCACAAATACAAAAGAATAAGAGTTGGCTTGAGGATTTATAGTTATGATAGATATTAAAACTGACATAATCTAATTGACTCAACATTTATCTCAATTTCTCCATGACCTAGTAATTAGAGAATTGTCTTAATTTATGCCTAAACATGAACTACTTAACTCATTTATTTATTAAATTAGTGAATAAATATATATTAGTATTTTTTATAATAAAATAATAAATATGTATATGTTTATGCATAGTTATTAAAAAAATTAAAACTTTGATAAAATTTTATATTTATATTTAAAATTATTGAGAATTTATAGTTGTGGTAGACACTAAAAGTGACATAATTTAATTGATTCAACATTTATCTCCACTTGGCCTTGATCTAATTATTAGAGAATTGTCTTAATCTATAGCTAAGTACGAACCACTTAACTCATTTATTTATTAAATTGATGAACAAATATATGTTAGTATATTTTTTAATAATAAAATATGTAAGAGTTGGCTTAAGAATTTATAGTTATGCTAGACTCTAACAGTGACACAATTTAATTGACTCAACATTTATCTTAACTTGGCCATGATCTAATCATTAGATAATTGTCTTACTTTATACCCTAACATGAACCACTTAATTCATTTATTTATTAAATTGGTACATAAATATATGTTATTATTTTTTATAATAAAATAATAAATATGTACATATTTATGCGTAGTTATTAAAAAAAATTAAAAATTTGATAAACTTTTATATTTATATTTAAAATTATTGAGGATTTATAATTGTGCTAGAAACTAAAAGTGACATAATTTAATTGACTCGACATTTATCTCAAACTTGGCCATGACCTAATTATTGAAAAATTGTCTTAGTTTATGTCTAAGTATGAACCAATTAACTCATTTATTTTTTAAATTGGTGAATATATATATATATATATATATTAGTATTTTTTACAAAAAAACATATAAGAGTTTGTTTGAGGATTTATAGTTGTTCTAGACATTAAAAGTGACATAATATAATTGAGTCAACATTTATCTCAACTTGACCGTGACTTATTAGAGAATTGTCTTAGTCTATGACTAAACATAAACCACTTAACTCATTTATTTATTAAATTGATAAATAAATATAAGTTAGTATTTTTTATAATAAAATAATAAGTATGTACATGTTTATGCATAGTCATTAAAAAAAATAAAAATTTTGATAAAATTTTATATTTATATAATTTTAATTATTGAGAATTTATAATTGTGTTAGACACTAAAAGTGATATAATCTAATTGACTCAACATTTATCTCAATTTGGCCATGATCTAATTATTAGAGAATTGTCTTACTCTATGCCTAAATATGAAGCACTTAACTCATTTATATATTAAATTGGTAAATAAATATATGTTAGTTATTTTAAAAATAAAATATATAAGAATTGACTTGAGAATTTATAGTTATGTTAGACACTAAAAAGGGCATAATTAATCTAATTGACTTAACATTTATCTCAGTTTGGTCATAACCTAATCATTAGAGAATTTTCTTAATTTATGCCTAAACATGAACCACTTAACTCATTTATTTATTAAATTGGTGAATAAATATATATTAGTATTTTTTATAATAAAATAATAAATATGTATATGTTTATTCATAGTTATTAAAAAAAATTAAAACTTGATAAAATTTTATATTTATATTTAAAATTATTCAGTATTTATGGATGTGGTAGACACTAAAAGTGACTTAATTTAATTAACTCAACATTTATCTTAACTTGGCCTTGATATAATTATTAGAAAATTGTCTTAATCTATACTTAAGTATGAACTACTTAACTTATTTATTTATTAAATTGGTGAATAAATATATGTTAGTATTTTTTTATAATAAAATATGTAAGAATTGACTTAAGGATTTATAGTTGTGCTAAACTCTTACAGTGACACAATCTAATTAACTCAACATTTATCTCAACTTCGCCATGACCTAACCTAATCATTAGATAATTGTCTTAGTCTATACCTACACATGAACTACTTAACTCATTTATTTATTAAATTGGTACATAAATATATATTAGTATTGATTATAATAAAATAATAACTATGTACATGTTTATGCATAGTTATTGAAAAAATTTAAACTTTGATAAAACTTTATATTTAGATTTAAAATTATTGAAGATTTATAGTTGTGCTAAACACTAAAAGTGACATAATTTAATTGACTCAACATTTATCTCAACTTGGCCATGACCTAATTATTAGAGAATTATCTTAATCTATACTAAACATGAACGACTTAACTCATTTATTTATTAAATTATTAAATATATATATATATATATATTATTTTTTATAATAAAATATATAAGAGTTTGCTTAAAGATTTATAATTGTGCTAGCTCTATAACAAAAAAGGGTTTTTACACCACGCAATGCACGCCGTAAAAATCCTTCTACGACATGTAGCTCGCGTCATATTATGACCAGTCATGGAAAGTCGTTCACTTTTAACGGCATGCTTCGTACGCCGTTAAAAACTATTTAACGACAGATTTTGTGCGTCGTCGTTACTTTTTCTATGACATGCTATAATATGCTATTAAAAACTATTTAAAGGCAGATTTTGTGTGTCGTTACTTTTTCTATGCCTACTTTTGCACGCCGTTAATTGGCAAGACAAATAATGACGCTGATTGCGCGCCGTAAAATATGTAATACAATGTCTAATTATGCCTGCCGTAGAATATGCAATTTTTTTTTAATTTTTAAATTCAGCATGTTACAATCTAACAAATATTACAAACAAGTATCACAAAACATCAATCAACCACAAAAATATTGTTTGAAACATCAAAAAGAAACTATATCCATAAATTATAAACATTCAACAATTGTCTATACATTCCAAACATTTGAAACTATATCCTTAAATTCTAAATTGTGCAAAAAGTTTAAACCATCCAAAACTATGCATATCTAACTTTCTAAACATATCGACAATTATTAATAGATTATCTAAAACTATCAACAACAGTTCCTATAGCAGTTGTAGCTGCAGCTATAGCAAATCAACTTGCTCCTATCATAGGGGCGAGGGTACCCAATGTATGTGTTAAGGCACCTAAACCCGCAACAATAGTTGGAGCAACTAACCCTGTTGCATTTCTTGTCCGCATGGCAAAGGACACTTCACATAAGTACAAAAACTAACGAATCAGGGAGAAAAGTATTTCTTGAGATATTAAGAAATGATCAAGAAATTTTAAAACATCAACAAAACATTTCCAAAATTAATAAGATAATTTAATGGTTCCATAAAAGCAATGTCATAATGAAAAATAAGCAAAAATTCAAGATCTCAATAGTCTCAACGTATATGTAAATAAAATCCACATAAAGCAAAACCTTTTTTTTTCATACCTCTAATGAAGTTGCCTTTAATGAAATTGCCTCTTTTGTTGCAATTTTTCTAGAGGGAAATGAGTAGGAATCTGCAAACAAACCATTAAGTTTGTATAGGAAAATATAGTTTGGTACTAAAATTTAGGCCATAAGAAGCTCAAGAGAAAAATTAAATTTAAAAAGAGGAAGAAGTGGAATTAATCTACTTCAATGCAACACCTACTTAGGACTTGCATAATTATCTTAAAGGATCTCCATGTAAGAGGTTTAGATTTATATAGGTCTTATCCATTACCATTGTAAGTTCCAAAATAAAGAGTCCAAGTCAAATTAGAGTCTATATTATTTACAAGTTTAAAAAGAAACTTTCAATCCATTATAGAAGAAATTTAGATAAGTTTTAGTAGCTTGAGGCGCTTTTTGGGACAATGTGATGTAATTCTACCTGAGTACTTAGTAGCAAATACATCAGATAAAGAACTATAGAAACTATAGCAAATACATGAGATTATTATTTGTAGCTTATCTACAGATCAGTTGGTAAGAAAAATATCAACAAATACGCCACGAGAGAAGCAAACATGTTTTATTATTTTATTTATTTTTTTACAAAAAAACATGTTATGTTGAATGAATGTGTAATGAATAAGAACAATAATAACAATAATTAAAGAAATGAAGATAAGAAGAAATGTTCTAGATTATTTTTTAGGTATCATGGTTCATACAATGTGGAATGCGCAAGACATGCACAGGCATCAAGTAAATCCAGCTTACACAGACATCAATGACATGGCGAGATTAAAGCTTACAGGTATTAGCTTGTGTGGAAATTGAATACCATCAGTGCCTATGAATGCTCCTCCATTAATCCTCTCATCTTGTAGTGCTTCCCCTGCAACCATAAGATACCAAAGCTAATGATACTCTAACAAGGCAACCTAGATAAAATCGGGAAAATAAATCCTAAAAACAATACATATTTATAATATAAATGAATATTTTTTGGCGAGAAATCTATACCCGAAAAAAAAAAAAAAAAATTGTTCATTTACCCTTTTCTTGACGTGTAAAAAGCTGCAAATGTTTATAAATGATTCAAGACATAGTTTTATGGTTGAGAATTGAGATGGATTAATACTATCATTGTAGATTTTTCCTTAGGAAACATTTTTTATCAACTATTTTAAAAACCCACTTATTAGGCATCAGCATCTCATATAAAATCTCAATAATCAAGCATGTCAAGTACAGGAATTAACAGTAGTACATGGAAAAGAAGTTCATCAACTAACCTGTAGTTCTTGTAGATCTCGGGTGCAATTAAAAGGAACTGAACATCTCTAATACTCATATTACCGATTGTCTTTCTTCCACCACTTTCAACCACTGGTACCTCCACCAACTCCCTTTTATCTCATCAATTTAAATGCCTGCAAAACTGTTTCATCCTCATAGACCTGCAAAACAAGATGAAACCATTGAAGGAAATTACTAAATCACAAAACATAGAGCCAAAACTGCGTTTTTTTTTTTCTTTTTTTTTTAAGGTAAGTAAGTTATAAATTAAAAACAATAACATATACAGGTTTACAAGAGGCATCCCTCAGGCACCACAGAACTAACAACAGACACAGAGAAAAAAACAAAAGGCTCTTTAGCCAGACAACATTGTCATCAAACAAACATAAACTGACACAAAAGACGCAAAAAAGAAAGAAAAACAACACAAAAAAATGCAAACTAAGTCCATTAGGATCAGCAAAAAACAGAGCCCAATAAAAAAACTAGCCCAATTTGCTGCACCAACCAAGCAGATCAGCCACCTCTTACTGGCTGGAAGACAACAACAAACAGTAACAAAACAAAGGCTGGGCAGCATACAGTTCAGAAATACAAGAAGAAAGCAACTGCAGACAGCACCAGAGCATGCACTATAACGAAAACAACACTGCTACAGGGAAGGAAATATAGTAGCAACATCATGGCAGCATGAATCACAGACACAGCTAAGACCACAGTTAGCAGACAGCAGACAGCAGACAGCAGACAATAGGCAGCAGCACCAGCAAAGCCACACAAGTGGAGCCACAGACTCAACAACCAGCAGAGAACCATATACACCCATCCATGGGCAGTATCTACACATGAACTACACAAATTTCAACTCAACAGTAGCAATTCAGCATATACCACAGCCAGCAGAACAACAACCAATAGAAACATAGTCCATCCCAGCAAGCTTCTGCCAAGACCAACCCCAGGACAAATGCAGATGTAAACTTGAACTACAACATATTATAGACCTATGGGGGGGTTGAATAGATACAATAACCTATGTGTAACAACTCAGCAAGGACACACTGACAAATATTCATTACAAACAGACAGCAAGACTGGGTAGAGTAGACCCACAGAAACAAATAGTCCTCAATCACTCAACCCTCAAGATGCAACACACAGCACTCCAAAAAAATTTATGAGGGCTAACCAATCACTCAACCCTCAACAAAAAAAAACTCCCTTACAATTAGGACCAGCTTGACAACCTGCAGAAAAGAATTAGATAAACTATATGGCTCACCATCACTCAACCCACAAAAACCTAGCTATAGAGCCTCACCATCTCAACCCTCCTCCCTACAAGAGACCAGCATTGACAACCTGCAAAGAAAATAATGAGCAAGATAACAGGATTATGGATATCTTACATTACACAAGACTCATATATAGGCTCTCAACACTCACTCTCAATAATCTCCATCGCAATACTAACTGTGGAGGCTCACAGTCACTCAACCCACAACATCCCTAAGTAAGTACCAGCAAAGTCCTGAATATAAAGGAGAAAATGAGGCAGCTCCAAAGGACTGATCCAGGAGACCTGCAAGAGGAAGATCCAAACACACAACAATATATATAGAGACACTGGAAGTAAGAGTACATACAACTCAAAGAGCATATGCCCTCAACACTATATGAGGAAGATGCCATGAGTCCATAAACCAATCATTATCCCCATCCTCCTTGAAGTTGTTAACAGATAAGAGCCTGCACCTAACCAGAGATTCAACTTTTCTCACAACCACATTAGCAGGAGTACCAACAGGTGAGAAGATCCTAGCATTTCTCTCCCGCCAGATACAGTAAATAGTACAAGTAAGCATTAATTTCTTAGTATTAGTGGACAAAGAATGACCAGAGAATTGCTCAGATAACCAGTCCACACAACTGCCCCAGTTCATAGCTTGCCAATGCATATTACATTTATGTAACGGAGGGGCCCAGCACACTAGAAGAAAAGGAACAATTGAAAAATAAACAGTTTAGCAGCACCAAACCATACAGCAGCAGTTTACCAGTAGCAGCAACAATACAGTAGCAGTAGCACCTCTTTATAAGCACCAAAACCAGTGAGCAAACAACAGCTGCAACTGCACCTCTCCGATGGGAACTAATTAAGAGCAACTAGAAATAGAAAGGAAGAAAACAGAACAACAAAACCAGCAGCAACTCAACTCCTCTGTGTCACAACTTTCTAACAAACTCATATATTTCTTTTCTTATATATGTCATAATGTAAAAACCATGATAAGTTTATTATTGATCAATAAAATAGCAATTTCACACACAATAAAATATAACTTGCTAGGGATAATAGCAGTAATCAAACCAGGACTCTAGTAAGAAAATTTAATTAAGGAGATAAGTAGTAGCATTTGCAAATAAATCACATACTTACGCTGAGCCAAAAGCCTAACCAGCAATGGAACAACCAAAAACTTGGAGTGCTAAAAACTAGTCATTAAATGCCTTTTATTTCCCAATGATGCACTTATTGTCTTTACGGATTCAAGGACATATCTAATCACCACAAGAAATTCAAAAAGCAGCACAAACTCACTTTAGGAGAAATTATTGTCATTCCTTAACACAAGCACAGATTCACTTACAACAAAAACAAAGAAAGAAGTCATTTTTATCCATAAAAAGGCAATTACTTATACATATCTTTGTTTCATTTCAAAAGGGGAGCTGGACAGGGGACAACTTCCATAAAACAAATCAATTATTCATAACATGTCATAGTAACCAAGACATCAATGAGAACAAGAGTAAGTCCAACTAATTGTGGAGAATGTGAAGAAGTATATCTAAAAGCACGATCTAATTACCTTAGTTCACCATATTCAATCAATTTTACACCATCAAATAGATACTGCTCGTCTTCTATATCATCTCTGAAATTACCAAGACATGGATGCAAAATTAAAACCGATAAAAAAACACATAAGACAAAATCTTTTTATGAAAGTTTTACAAGTTACTATCACTACTGTCTATATAAACACATCTACAAGTAGAACAGAAACTGAAACATAAAGAATATAAAACTAAGATGTGACATCCTATCATACCTAAGCTCCTTCAATTTCTTTTGCTCCATTTTCTTCAAATACTCTTGCCTTGAAACTTTCCTGAAACAAGAGAATGGAAGAAAAATAAGCATAGGCTTTGGTAGGTGACATAGACACACCACCTAAGAAGCACGGACACTTCTAAGAAGGTGACGTATCCGTGTCGTATCCGTGTCGGACACCGACACTCTTTGGATACTCTTTGGACACGTGTCCGATACTCTTCAAAACGTGTCCTATTTTTTAAATATTTTTAAAGACCCGGACACTCTTTGGACACTTGGAGGACACACGTGTCAATTGTTTAAACACATGTGTCTATTGATTATAGATATGTAAAACTAATTATAAGTTTGAACAAAACAATTTAAGATACAATAATAAAACAAAAACCATATAAATTTATAGGAAATAGTGCTATATTGCATTTTTTATTATCTTTGAATGATATATTCATATATATAACATATAATAAATATATAAAATTATATATTTCATGCGTGTCCTCCATGTGTCCTCCATGTGTCGTGTCCTGCATTTTTTTAAAATTAACGTGCCGGCGTGTCCGTGTCGTATTCGTGTCGTGTCACGTGTCCGTGTCCATGCTTCTTAGCACACCACCAAGTTCAAACAAATACAACAAAGAGGCAAAGAAGGGAATATTGCAAAAAAGGGTTTAGTCACATAGTATGTTAACATTATTGAGGTGGTGTGCCAGAGCAATCACATTAAAGAAAAAATCCAAATAGTTTATTTGCATTGTATATTGCACTGAAATCATAAAGAATGGAGAAGAGAATGAATTAGAGAGACTAGAAATCAACCCGCACATTCAATGTTTTCCACACAACGAATAAGAAAACAACCAAGAATTGCAAACCAAAGCATATTAATCAGCAAAAATGAGTACCTCGTCCTTACGAGAACCAGTTAAAGTACCACATCGATCTGCAAAAGAAGAAGAAAAAAAGACAGTTTACACTAATGATGTCCAATAAGAAAGTAAATTCACAAATGTATATATATAATCAAACAAATCAAAATCACTAATAACAAAACAAAATTAAACAAACATTGACAACAACAATAGATTTGATCAATTTCCTCACTATTAAAAACCCTAGAAATCAAGATATTTTATCAAATTCGTCACTGTCAAAAACCCTAGAAATCAAATCCTAGCATCATATACTAGCCGAAATCAAAGCGCATAGATAATTGACAAAGTATCTTTTTGTTTGGACCCTGCATCAGATATAAACTTCTCGGTAGTTGAATATACACAGATGAAACAATGGAAATATATCAGAACTCAAAAACGTAACCTTGCTTAGTGCAAGTGTAAAGCAGTTTTTTGCTGAAGGTAGGTCTCCTTTTTTCCAAATGCAGTTAGCAGAGCCAAGCATCTGCCAGAGATGGATTCAACTTCACCTGGAATAACATCAGCCAATTTCAAAACGTAACCCTCAGCCTGAGCAGTGCAGCACATAAAACAATCAGGATTGAAACTTTTTTTTTTTTTTTTTTTTTTTTTTTTTTTTTTTTTTTCTGACTTACAGCTTTTGAAAGGTGGTCTTCTGCTTCTTTTTTGTAATCAGGAAATACATCTAATATCTTTCCCCTCAAATATTCATGTGTTAGCTGTCGTGTTTGTTATTGGTTTTGCTTATTGTTTTTTTTTTGGTTTTTTTTTTTTTTTGGGTGTGGGTATATTGTTCCAGAAACAAAATGGTAATTAGAAGGAGAAAGTTCTGCGAAATTGTAATGTTTGACGTCACTGCGAAATCTCAGTTCTAATCTGTTAAATTTTATCATGATATAGTGACTCCGTAACAATTACTAGTCTAAAACCCCGTTTCTTCGTTGCCCATTCATCAATTTCAATTTGAACTTCAACTTCATTTTCATTTTCATTTTCATTTTATAGTTGGTCGAAGCCTTGAATGAGTGATCATTGTGTGAGTCTATATATTTAGGCCATGTTTGTTTGGATGGACATGAGCTTGGGATTGGACTAATAGTCCAATAAAATTATTAATCCGATATTTGGTTAAACAATTGAAGTACGGACTAATTATTTTAAACTTAACTATTAGTTAAGATAGGATACATAATCTAACGGATTCGTAATCCTAGGACTATTAGTCATGGGAATGCTAATCCAGTCCGCCCAAACAAACATGGCCTTAATATACACACATAGATACATATACAGACAGAGAGAGAGAGATGCATATATGGCCATCGATGAAGGTCGGGGAATCGTTCAAGGTAGCATACCTGGAGAAACTGGAGTTGAACCTCCACAGAGTAACTCTGACTCTTCTTCGAGGTCTGACTCTTCTTCGACTCGATCTCCCACCCGAGCGACGACTCGTCAGAGTAACTTTGAACTCAACTCGGCCCGACTCAATCTCGTTCGCAAATCTGAGAGAGAGAAAGAGAGATGCCCCAAATGAGATGTGTTTAGGGAAAATCTGAGAGAAGAGAAGAGAAGAGAAAAGTACGAGTGTGTATTAGGGTGATATAGCCGTATGTCAAAATCGATCGAACGGTATTGATTCGTTTTATTTTAGACGAATGCGTAACGATGAGTGGAAGGATAATTACGGATTGATTTTTTTCAATTTATTAATTTGACGGACGGATAGTGGATTTGAGATTCTTTTGACTGTAACCGAACCGTTAAACTGCAAGCATTCTTAATAATTTATAAGACTTTGTATTTTCAGTTTGTTTAAATATTCTGTTTGTGTTTTTAATTAAAAAAGAGTTTAAATATTCTGCTGAAAAAAAGTTTTCAACTTGAATTTTTTTTTTTGAATTGAAAAAAAGAAACGTATTATTTATCTATATTTTTTGGTTTTTAAATCTATCTCTAAAAATAATAAATAGAAAATATGATATATGCTGGTTGGTTTTTGTTTTCAAAAACAGATATAGATATGACAATACAGAGACATACAATCTCTACTACTACTCTGTTCATGATTTTGGTAGTTTGAATTATTTTTATATTTTAAGAACCACAAATTGTAATACATTATGTGGATGAAACATGCTGTGATTGTAGTATGTGGATAAAGTATGCAGTGATTGTGATATTCTAAAGTTTCTAACTTTCTTGTTTTGGATGAGGTATGCAATGATTATAATATTTTTTTAAGTTATTGACTGTAATACTTTTTTCTTCTTTTTTTGAGGAAGTGCACAAGTTGAATTATGTTGAAAATTTATAAATTTTAAACCGCCAAATCGATTCCCATCCATTCGCCAAACCGCCAAACCGCTCAATCCACATCCGCCGGATTGGCGGACGGATGCGAATTGATTTTCTCCAATCCGTCAATCTGGCGGACGGATGGCGGATTGGAGGTTCCGTGGCCGCAATCGACCCGCACCCATCCCTAGTGTGTACCGTTCCTTATCTCCTTCCCTGTGCCCGACGCTATTAAGTGGAGTTGTATTGGCGATGGATGCCCTTTGAACCATTGTCGGATGATTAGAATCTATTAGAAGCCCAATGTATATATTTTTTTCCTAATTTGTTTTTTGTTTTTTGTTTTTTTGGTGTATTGGCGGCGCTTCTTTGTTTTTGATCATACAATTTATGACATACATTGTCTGTCGTAAAAATTGTAATACTTTTAATGACAGACATTGTGTGCGTCGTAAAAAAGAAATACTTTTAATGACCGGCATTGTGTGCGCCGTGAAAAGTATTCACTTTTCACAGTTGGCGTATGTGCGTCGTGCATAATTGATGTATTAACGTCATGCCATATGCACGTCGTAGAAAGTTTTATTATTTACAACGTTCATTGCAAGTCGTAAAAAAATCATCGTTATTATCATTCATGGCCTACGCAATAGACATGCCATAGTTGGAAAAGTATTTACGACGTGCAAAAAAAACAAGTCGTAAAAGTGAGAAACTATGACGTGCATTTATTGTATGCCGTTGATGTGGTGCCGTAAAAAGTCAGTTTTGTTGTAGTGTAGACAGTAAAAGTGAAATAATCTAATTGACTCAATATTTATTTCAACTTGGCCGTGACTTAATCATTAGAGAATTATCTTAATTTATGACTAAACATGAACCACTTAACTCATATATTTATTAAATTGGTGAATAAATATATGTTAGTATTTTTTATAATAAAATAATAAATATGTACACATTTATGCATAGTTATTAAAAAAATGAAAATTTGGATAAATTTTTTATTTATATTTAAAATTATTGAGGACTTATAATTAGACACTAAAAGTGACATAATTTAATTGACTTAACATTTATCTCAACTTGGCTCTGATTTAATTATTATAGAATTGTCTTACTATGCCTAAATATGAACTACTTAACTCGTTTATATATTAAATTGGTGAATAAATACATGTTAGTTATTTTTAAAATAAAATATATAAGAGTTGACTTTGAGGATTTTTAATTGTGTTTAGAGAGTAGAAGTGACATAATTAATCTAATTGACTCAACATTTATCTCAGTTTGGTCATGACCTAATCATTAGAGAATTATTTTAATCTATGCCTAAATATGACTGCTTAACTCATTTATTTATTAAATTGGTGAATAAATGTATTTTAGTATTTTTTATAATAAAATAATAAATATGTATGCAGAATTATTTAAAAAAATTAAAAATTTGATACAATTTTATATTTATATTTTAAATTATTATATGAATAGTCAAGTGTATTTATGTTTGAAAAAACTATTCAAGATCAACCTAAAATATGGGCATTGTTTCAACCATATTTTGTAACTGATTTAAAATTTTGATCGATTAATTAATAGAAATAATTGGTAATAATCAATTTAAATTTATTATTATATTATAATTTCTCAAGTTTTGAATATTATGAACTAATTTGAGGGATAACACTGGCATTAAATATTAAAAGTTGTTTAGATGTTAGATTAAGATCAATTTTTATGCCTACATTTAAATTCTTGGAGAATTATCTTCATTCATACCCAATTCACGGTCACTTAACCCACGTTTTTTTTCTTTAAAAATCGGTAAATATATTATGATTATTTTTCATAACAAAAATAAGAAAATGTATGTATATTAATTTATTTTTTGTAAAAAAATTATATATTTATATGAAAAATTATTAGACAAATAATTAAGTATATTTATGTATGAAAAAATTATATAATACTGGATCAACGTAAAATATAAATGTTGTTCAAGTTCTACCTTGGGCTCGATTTAAAAATTGATCAGTTAATTAGTTAAAACAGTTAATAATAATCAATTTAAGTTTATGTTTAATAATTTGTTAAGTTGTGATGGGTGTGAACATATACTGGATCAAATACTAAAAGTAGTGTAGAAATTGGATTTAGTTGATTTTTAGGCTATACATCCAATTTTAGATAATCATTTTGGTTCATGTCCAACCATCACATTGCCCACTTATTTATTTTTTAAAATGGTAAAAAATATGGTAAAAGTTTTTATAATCAAAATAAAAAAATATGAATATATATTTGGCATATTTATTAATATTTTAAAACTTCAATTAAGAAATTATATATTTATTCTTAAAATATGTCTAATATTAAATTATATTTACATCTGAAAGAATTATTTAAAATCAGATTAAGTTAGTTCATAGATTTTATTTTTAGTATAGAACTTGATCAAAGAAATGAAATCTCAAAACAGATCATAATTTTCAATTTAAATTTTATTAGATTTTTATTTAATACAAATTTTCACGTAAAATGTTTTAATATTTTAAAAATAATTAATTATTTGTGAAATGAAGTTACATTATAAAAAATACTTAAAAAATTGTCTTTTAATAGTGTAAAATCCATTAACTAAAGAATTAAATTGATGAGATATAGATTTTTTTTTTTTTTTTTTTTTTTGAAAACAAAATCAATGAATGTGGCTAATAGGAAGGGTGCTTATAATTATACACATTTAATTTCTTTTTACACCCATCACATGTATTAAAATATATATAATTTACGCATAAATATTAGTACATATGAGTGTACAAAATAAATCAAAAAAGAAAAAAAATGTACAAAAGAAATTAATGTGTGTAATTTAATCAAAATATTTTGAAGGTTGATAATTTTTATCATGGATTTTAAATATTTGAAAATAGTTATATATGGTATGAATAATATAGTAATATAGTAAGAAATAATTTTTTATTTTTTTAAAGGAAATAAAAATCATTAGGAGAAGATTAGGTTGGAAAGATATAGAATATATATATTGTTTCTTTTCTTTTGAAAACTATAAATTACGAAAATATTAATATTTTGAAAACTATTACTTTAACGGATTAACTAATACTATTTTTTTATTTAATAAATCCACAAATTCATTATGAAGTTTTGGAACTCTCACAATGCGTCTCACGAAAACCTCATTTTACTTATATAATATATAGATAGATAGATAAATTTAATAAAAATTTATATTTGTTTTAGATATTTTTTTAATACACAAATTATTTTTTTTAGATTTTTTATAAAAATAATTTAATAATCCCATCACTAACTATAATGTATGAGAAAAGTTAAAAAGTGCGGCAATATGCACGGGAGAAGTCAAAAAGACTTATGGATTAGGAGAAATCAATAAATATTGAGATTTTTTTTTTTTAAAATCAAAAAATTAAAAAATTAAGATTGAGATATTAAAACTCTCACAAAATTGATGGGTTAAAAATCTTCTTTTCCTTATATAATATATAGATAGGGTTAACAAAATTTTCTTAGTTGGTGTCCTCATCCACTTTTTTCCTCCTGCCAGCTACTTTTAGCAAGCCAAACATGGAGAAAATTATTATGTGTATAATTATGGAAATAAAAATATTTAAAATTCACAAATTTTTTTTTTTATAATAATTTGATTGTTGATTGATAATAATGTGATAAGATACATGTCAAATTTTATCATATACTTAATTATGTAGGACTTCTTTTACCACATCATTATAGGTAAATTTAAGGATCCAAAAAGTCTCTAAGGCCCCGTTTGTTTTGGGTGTAATGGATGGACTGAGATTAGGATGAAGGTGGGACTATTTAGTATTGTTTTTGTTTGTAGAGTTGGGGAAAGGGTTAGGATAGAGGAGGGGATTAAGATGGAGGTTGGAAGGGGGATTGGGATGGAAGAGGTGGAGGTGGTATTAGAAAAATAGTGAGGGGATTAGAAATTTTTTTATTTTTTACGTATTGAGAATTTTTTTTTGAACATTAATGTTTAATTTTTTTATATTTTTTATTTGTTTTATTATTTTATATAAAAATAATTTAACAATTCCTATACTAACAACTATTATCAAAACAAATATAATTTTACTTAATTCTCTCACTATCAATCCCCTCACTATTAATTCCTTCACTATGAATCTTCTCTATTCTACCTCTAAAAACAAACGGGACCTAACATTACTCTTAAGCTACGAACCCAGATTTATGGTGCCAGAATTGGCCCAAAATTAATTTGTATAATGGAGATCAAATTGTTGAAATATAGAGTCTATGAATGAAATGAATTTGAACTATTAATTATTATTTCTGGATAAATTTTTGAATACAAATTTAAGAATTTGTAGTCTCTCCTTATAATTATAGAAACCAGCTATATAAATTATTTTATTTTATTTTTTACAAATTGATATTACCTCTAATAAAAAAGTATTGAAATTTGATATTGATTTATTGAAATAAAATGATTGGAACAATTCCAATTGTCGCATTAATTTATCACATTATTTCAAAATTTATTTTTAATTACATGTCAGTTGTTGATTTGTTTAGCAATCAATTAAAATTCAATCTGTGACTAAATTTAAAAATGTATTATAGGGGTCTCTACCATTATTATTATTATTATTATTTTGTGAGAGAGTGTGAGAGGCTTCGAGGAAGAACAGATGAAAGAGAAAAGCAAAAGTGGGTTGCCATGCTAAGTAATGGACAGAAATGCAGAAAACTTAGTCCATGACCAGCCAGGTTCATTGTGGGCTCAACATATTTGTACCATGCAGCATGAATTGCTACTTGTACAAATATTATTTTAAAGTAAAAGAAGTAAGATTGATCAATTTCGGAGATCGATGAACGCCTACTTAAGAAAGTGAAAATAAAAATTATTATTATTATGTTTGGTTTGAGTTTTTTGGATTAAGTTTTTTGAAAATTAAGTTTTTTGATTTTCGTATTTTTTTATTTTTAGTGAATATTTTTAAAATTTAAATTTTTTTTTTTATTTTTTTAGATGCACCTTACTTAGATGTGTTTAAAAAGTAAAAAAATTGTGAAAAAAATATTTTAAAAAATTAAGAAATATATAAAAATACAAAAAATGTACTAAATTCTTGTATTTTTTTTTTATATTTTTGGTATTTAGTGAATTTTTAAAAGATTTTTTTTATAATTTTTTTTTACTCTTTAGGTGTATTAATGTTAGGTGTGTCTAAAAAGTAAAAAATTTGCATAAAATATTAAAAAAATTCAGTAAAAATAAAAAAATACAAAAAATAAGAGTGTAAAATTTTCTGAAAACTATTTTTAAAAAATAGAAACCAAGCAAAGTGAAGTCAGACATTCAAAGTAGAATGCACTTAACTAAAATATAAATAAATAAATAAATTATTGTTGGAAAAGGGGGACATGCTTTCAGCAAGGTGCACGTGGAATTAAATTAACAGATATGATACAGACCACTAGTAGAGCTGCTCTAAAAGCAACTCTACTGAGCTGGCATGCACATAAAAAAACAAAAGAAAAGGAAAAGACAAATTTTTCTTAAATTAAATAGGCAAAGCATTGGCATTAAACTTATGTGGACCTTAAAAATAAATAAACAACAAATTGTAAAATTGTTGATTTATAAAAATTATTCAAATCGGTAACCTTAAAAATCCTTAATTTGATAAGTTTCTGCAAAGAACATTGTTATTCAGGTCTAAAAATTAAATCTAATTTTTAGATTCAGTGATGTACCAAAAAGATAATTGGTTGATAATTAATATTATCTAATTATTAGCCAATTATTTTCTTGATACATTACTAGATTTAGAAAGTAAATTTAAAAAGTAAACTCGTATATCATTTCCCTTCTAGAAATATTCTTCAAATCTTTGTTATGTAACAAAGAAAAGACTAGTTATTTTTTTGGGATAAAAAAAAAATACTCATTAAGATAAAGAATTTGGACCTATCATTCAAATTTTCTGCCTTAATATTTCCATTGGTTGTGATAGTGTGTGGTGGGTAGTGATGGTTTTAGTGAAATTTTAATATTTAAATATTAAAACGACAATGCTACGTAGCTCAAATTTTGTGGCTCAAAAGTGGCTTAAATGGCCAAAACGACGTCGTTTTGAGTACAGAACAACATAAAAATGGCCAAAACGACGTCGTTTTGACCATTTGAGCCACTTTTGAGCCACAAAATTTGAGCTACGAGACATTTTTCATATTAAAATCAGACAGTAAAATTTAACTTTCCAAACTAAAACATAGCAAAATTTTATTTCGTCCATATGAGTAACTTGGATATTAAAATTTTACTATGTTTTTTATTTTTCAAAATTTTATAACCAACATAGATCTTATTCAATAGATTTTGATGACACAATTTCAAAATTCTAATTTTATCAAACATACATATGTCCATCAAAAGTTCTGAAATTTTAAAATTTGAAAAACGAAAAAGGACATTTTTGTTAATAAATTTTGCATTATGTGTCGCTTGTTCTTGATGCAACAAAACTTTCATGGATGTCTTGTTTGAAATAAAATTTAGATGTTGTTAACATGCACGTTCTTAAGACACATATTAAGGACTTGAACATATTGTACATCTTTTGTTACACAAACGATAAAGGTAGGCATTTTGATTTCAAATGAAAGAAACATAAATAGACTCATCTCGTTCTGTATAAAAATTTAATTCAAAAAATTACATCTGTATAAGAAGAATGATAGTTTAAAAAAATAAAATTAAAATACAAAAGAAACTTTGTCAACAACAGAGCACAGAGAGATGAAGTCACGTCAAGGTAGATTTGCCCCATCATGTTGTAGAAAGACATGATATCATGAAGCTGTTTTATTGACATCTTCTACCTCGTTACATTCCTTGCCATGGTTTTTTCACTCTCTTCATTCTTGTTTGATCTTCTACCATAATTCAAACATGCATTCCTCACGGTTGCACCATCTGCTTCATCCTTACAATTTCTTGCTCCACAATAGAAGCTGAATTACACTGCACAACACACGATTGCATCAGCCAAACAGAGACCAGATAGAGAAACATAGAACAAAAAATTCATAACATTTTAGCTTATTTATTTATTTTTTGGCTGGATATATATAAAATAGGGCAACAGGGTGCAACAAATGCGTGACAATTTTTCCTGACCATGAGTCATGACCATTTCACCTGCCTGCCCAACTCTGCCCGCACGTATCCTAAAATATTCAAGTTTCTCCGTTTCCCATAATCCCGTTTAGGGGTTTGGGGTACTACTGCACCTTTAAGGCACATCAGCCTGTTGTGCCTCTTTCTTGGAGACGATATCGAGACTATTTTGATGATCTAAAACATTGATATTGTAGGGTTCGTTGAGTAGAATATCCATGTAAAAAATCAAGTCAATTGGACATTCGTAACTATATGATCAAGGCCTTAAAACTATGAAATTTATTATCAAAATTATTTTTACCTTTTATTTTTTTTAAAACTAATGTGATACAATTATATAGTTACAAATGTCAATTGAGTTGATTTTTTTCATGAATGATCCACTTGACAAATTCTACAATATAAATTATTTAGATCATCAACTTAGATCCCGTATCGACCCACGAGGAGCAAAATAGGCTACTGTGCTTTTAAGGCACAACAGTATCCCTCATCATGGTGGGGTTTAGATCATCGACATAGACCCGTATTAACCCACAAGGAGCAAAATAGGTTACCGTGCTTTCAAGGCACAACAATATCCCTCATCATGGTGGGGTTTAGAGGGTAGCTCCCAGATTTGACTTGAGTATATTTGAAATTTTATCAAAAATATTTAATACTTTATTATTACAATTTGGGTTTGTTAACAAGTACTTACGGACACTTGTTAATGATGTATTAAATTATCTCAATTACTTCCATTATCGTAGAAGATAGGAAAAGCTATAAATGTGTCTTTTTAGAGGCTAAAATATCCAATTCCCTCTATTTCAATATTATGTACTTTTTAAATGTAGTTTTTTTATTTTTTAAATATATATTTTTTATCATAAAACTAAATACATTTATTTTTAAATGAAATTTTAAGGTTTTTTTTTAATAAAAAAAAAATTTAAGTGCCGTCTATTTGCAATCATAGTTAAACTATATGGGTAAAGAAGATGAATCTAAAAATAAAAACCCATTCTTTAATCTAATTAAGTCCATTGGGTGAATTAAAGTCCTTTAATGAAAAGAAGACTCAAAACACAAGTTGCTTTGGGTATGAAAGAAGCATCATACTATTGGTAATGAACCCCCACTACAACAAAAAGCGTTTTTTGCGACGTTTTTTAGCAACAAAATTGAATTTGGTTGCCAATTGTATTTTTTTGGCGACAATATACGTGTTGGTCGCCAAAAAATACACCATTAGCAACAAATATCTCAATTTGTTGCGAAAAATGGTTGGCGCCAATTTAATTTTTCGCACGGGAGCGCTAAAAAAGTTTTGGCGACGAAATTAATATATGGCGACGAAACTGTTTGTCGCCAATTTGCGACTTTTTGGCGACATAATTAAACTAGTCGCTGAAAGGTGAGTGATATTTATGGCAAAAAAATGATTTTCGTCGCCAATAAATTTTTTGTCCAAACGACGTTGTTTTGAATCTGTCTTCTTCTTTTTTTTTTTTTTTTAAATGACTTTTAAGTGAATAAACAAAAGTGACCTAAAAGAGACTTCTTCATCTTCTCATTTCAGAACCTGAAGCGGCACAAACAGGTATGTTTTCTCTCCCTCTTCTTCGTCTCTCTTTCCCTCTCCCTCTCATTCTCCCTCTCCCTCTCACTCTCACTCACTCACACTGTGAGAGTTTCAGATTGATATTGTGAGTTTCGGACTGATATTGTGATTTTCGGGATTGATATATTCTAATTTTTGGACTGATTTTGAAACTAATTTTGGGGCCTGGTATGTATGGAATTTTTGGACTGATTTTTGTAAGAAACAAAATCTAGATTTTGATTCTTGTGAAATCTGGTTTGAGTTTGGTAGTTTGATCATTTGTTGAACCAATGTTTTGTGCTAGGCATTAAGCTTTGATTTTTGTGAATATTTTGAAATTTTGATGATTTCAGAGACATCAGAGTAATTATAGGTGATCTTGAGTAATTGTTTTTTGGTGTGCATTTTGTAAATGGTTTTTTCACACCCACCACGTGTTTGTGTGTTGGTTTGAAAGAGACAAAAAGTTGCAGTGGACTAGAATTTGTATGAGCAATTTCTTTGACTATGTGACTAATTAGAGTCATTTTCATTGTTTTCTGTTTTTATATTTTCTGGGTTGTGGATGTGAACTAGAATTTGAATTTTTGTACTGGATTCTCGGCTTTTTTTTGGTTCTTTTGTTGTATTTAATGGTAATATGCACTATATGTTTTCGGATGAGATATGAAGAATACTTATTTTATTTATCCACTTGAGCTGATGCATGAAAAAGTTGTGAATCCACTTCTTTTGCTATTAACATTAGAAATTCTGAGTGTGTTTGTGAGTTCCTTTAATAAACATGATAAATTAGAAGTCGATTGGGCAGGTTATACTTGAATATCATTCTCCAATTAAGAAGGACATATAGATCTCCTTTTCACATGTTGAGATAGCAGTTAGGGGATTATATTCTGATTCACATTAATTTAGAAGTGTTACGCAGCCTGCTTGTATATGAAACTTTATGTTTTGTGATTATTCAGTGGTTGAAGTGTCACTGGAAATTATTTGAGACAAATTTGATGCTAATGTTACCAAATAATTACATTCTAGTTGTGTCATCATAAGGGGGAAAAATATAATGCTAGGCTAGACCGGTTGTCTTTCCTTGTATTTAGTTGATGGTGTTATAGTCTAATACCAACATGACAGATGCCTACTGGTTTGCGCTCATATAATCATGCTCTTAAATTTTGCAATGAATTTAGTACTTTAAGAAAGGGAGATATTTCAAGGAATGAACAGAAGTCCAGGGTGTTGAGGTATTATTGAAATACTTAAATGCTTTTGCAAACTTGATACATATGATACATGTTTTGCATCACAAGTCAGTCATCTTATTTATATATTATTTTTTGAAAAGTACTAATCAATCAGGTTAAATTTATAATAAAGTTACACTGTGGACCCAAATAAGTTCAGATAACATGGACATTATGATTTTCCCCTGATATGCTATGAACGACATTGTTACATGTTGCAGCTGATATATTTCATTTTATTGAATTACAGGCTGGTTCAATTCATTGACTCTTATGATCCGCCATTGAAAGGATTACATGAAGACTTGAATTTTGTCAGCCCTCGTATTGGAGAGGTTATATGTTTTTCCTCTTTATGAAATAATCTCATAAAAAATTCAATTTTCTTCTAATGAAAAAATTGGCTTGGTCTTTTGCTCAACTGTTGGATTCATAATATACAGATTTTCTTTCAGGATCTTTTCACTATGAGCTTTATTAGTAGGGATGGCAATGGATAACCTATCCTGTGGGTATCCATGGAGATCCAACCTAAATACATGGGTTTTCCCCTTTTTTTCTTATCCATTGGGTAGGGTAGGTGATATTCTTTAAATATCCATAGGGGATGGGTTGGGGATGAGTACCCACTAATTTCCCCATATCTTTTTTTTTTTTTTTTTTTTTTTTTTTTTTTTTTTTTTTTTTTAAAGATTCACAACTAAAACTAAATATACATTCAATCTTTTTTATTTTATTTATTTATTTATTCAAGTTCACAAAAAACTTTTTTTTTTTTATTTTAAAGATCCACAGGATTAAACTACAGGATCATAGAACTCTTTAAATGCTCTCTTCTTCTTCCTTTTTTTTTTTTCATTTTTTGTTTTTGTTTTTATTTTTGTTTTTGTTATTGAACTGCCTTTAAATGCCGTTGAATTTCCACGTTAATTAAGGACACGTATCATTTTGTTAGTGGACAACGGTAAATCAGGAGTTCACGGTTGTGCTGAGAATAACTTATTCTCTTTCATTTTAAAATAAAATGATTGAATTTTTCTCAAATTTAAATATAAACTTAATTATTATATTTGGGTTTGTTGTAGGGGTGAACAAATCTTAGGATGGACTCAGTTTGGGTCGAAGTTGGGTGATTCTATTTACATTTAAAAAATTATTTAGCATGTTTAACTAAAATTTTAAAATTTTATTTTTTATTATATTCTATTATAAATTTATTAATAACGATAATATACATTAAATCTTAAAATGAAATATTTTTTTTTTTGGTCACTGTACACTCTAATTACTTATACGTATTCTTTATATTTAAGTCTCTTCATCTTCTTCTCAAGTTTCAATTATTTTTTATTTTCATCTTTTTACTCACTCCAAAACTCAAGTCCATTCCATCAAAATTCACTATTATTATTAGCATTATTGTTTCTTATTGTGTTATTATTTGTAAATAGAAAAAAGTTTGAATAAAATCAAATAATAAATAAGAATAATAATCAAAAATGTTTTTCTAAAGGTTTTGAGATTTTTTTTTTAATTTTTTTTTTATCGGGACAGTTATGAATTTGAATGATTGAACTATCGTCCATTATATGATGCATCAGCCAGAAACATTATAGGAAAAAGGTCATTTGAATGATCGAACTATCATCCATTATATGAATTTGAATGTATATTTAGTTTTTTTTGTGAACCTTAAAAAAAATAAAAAATAAAATAAAAAAATAAGTTGTTAATATTAAATATATTAAAAAAGAAAGAAAAAAGATTGAAGGTATATTTAGCTAAAACCTTAAAGCAAAAAAAAAAAGAAAAGAAAAAAAAAGTTGTTAACATTAAATATATTTAAAAAGAAAGAAAAAAGATTGAAGGTATATTTAGCTTTTGTTGTGAACCTTAAAAAAAAAGAGAAAAAAAAAAGAAAAAAAAAAGGAAGAAGTTGTTAACATTAAATATATTAAAAAAGAAAAAAAAAAGATCGAAGGTATATTTAGCTAAAACCTTAAAAAAAAAAAAGTTGTTAACATTAAATATATTAAAAAAGAAAGAAAAAAGATTGAAGGTATATTTAGTTTTTGTTGTGAACCTTAAAAAAAAAGAAAAAAGATTGAAGGTATATTTAGCTAAAACCTTAAAAAAAAAAGATATTAAAAAAGAAAGAAAAAAGATTGAAGGTATATTTAGTTTTTGTTAAAAAAAAAAAAAAAAAATTCTTAACATTAAATATATTAAAAAAGAAAAAAAAAAAAGATTGAAGGTATATTTAGCTTTTGTTGTAAACATTTAAAAAAAAAGAAGGTTGTTAACATTAAATATAAAAAATAAAAATGGGGATTAAAGTGGGTTGGGGAAAATCCAAATCCATTAGGAAATGGGGAGGGTAGTACCCATGGGGAATGGGGAATGGAGAAAATTTATTATAGGAGAATGGGGATGGAGAACTAATATCCACCCCATTAACCCCCATTGCCATCCATATTTATTAGTAGTTTGGGGTTTTCTGTACTCTTTTGTTTAGTTTCTTTTCAGTCATGGTATTTATTATTGTTTGCAGGTTACTGTTTGACTCTGTCTTAGTTAGAATGATGTGAATAAATTTGAACATATATATAGTTGCTGTGATAGAGGTGGAAGATCCCATGTCCTGGAATCATGTATGTGCCTGCAAGAAACAATGAAATGGACTTATTTACATATGTGACTATTATAGTTGCTTCTTGCTTGCCATTGTTATCTTTTAGTTTTTAGTTTTTTCTTCCAAAAGCGTTAATTTCAACAGTTCTTCACAATTATCATTTTGATTAAACAGCCAATATGCTTTTCTAGGTTTTAGAGGCTGTGGGTCCTATAATATTTCTATCTACAGATACTAGGAAGCTGAGAAATGAGGGTTTTCTGAGTCCATTCCATCCTCGATATCCTGACATTCTTACAAATTCAGCACACCCAATGGTAAATATGTCATTTGCTTGATGCTGAAAAATGTTGGGATGTCCTTAACTTATTGAAATCTCCTTGATATCTCTAGTACTGTTAACTAGGACTGTTCTGTCAAAGAAAAGGATTTTCGTTTATAGCCATACTGCAGTCTCATCACTTATCTCATCTTTACTTTTTTATTTTTCAAAACTTTTATTTTATTTTATGCAGAGAGCTCAAGACTTAGCAAATGTTACTTCTTATCGGGAATGGGTATTACTTGGATATCTTGTTTGTCCTGATGAGCTTCTTAGAGTCACCAGCATCGACATTACTTTAGTAAACTTGAAGCAGTTTTTTTTGTTTCTCTTGTTATTACTCGAAAGAGTTTATTTAAAGGGGAAATTACAATATAGATCCTAGGGTTTGACCCTTGTCACAAGTTAAACCCTAAGTTTTTAATTTTTTTAAAAGCAAACCTTGAATTTTTAAAGAAGTTGCAATCTTAATCCGTCTATCACCATTAATTATTCATAACAGAAAACTTTTTTGTTATGAATAATTATTCATAGCAAATGTTCCTTATTTTGTTTATGCTGTAGTTTTTTCCCCTTTGTTTTCCTTACACTTTTTTTGGGGTTGGTTTCAGGTTGTACTGATGGAAAATTTAGTTCTTACATTGTTTAAAGATGAGGTGAATTCTACAAGTCACTTATTATAAACGTGGTATTTACTGAGTATTCACCCAAAAACAAGAGAAGATATTTACTGACCTAGTTTATCATTGCTACATATTAAATGTGCTTACCGAGCAAGTTAAATCATTGTTATATACTAAATGTCCAGTATGTACTATTGCATGAGGATTATCAATTATATGTGTTGCCACGGATGTTGGAGTCAAAGAAGATGGCAAAATCTGGACGTACAAAGCAAAAAGAAGCAGATCTGGAGTATATTGTTGCAAAGCAAGTTGAGAAAATGATAAGGTATAACTCAAACAATAGATGTTATATTTGAAAAGCATTGCACTTGGCATAAGATTTACAGGGCAATAACTCAAACAATCTATGAAGGGATTTAACTAATTTGGGGGATGTTTTCTTTCTCTTTTTTCCCAAATTGTTGTTTAAGTACATTTTATATCATACATGCACCAAAGCTCCAGTATTTCCCTTATGTTCTAGGAATGCAGAGATCGTTGCTAACTATCATTTTAAACTAGTACAAAAAGTGTTACTATCAATGATTCCATTTTTATGGATCATATCATCTGTATTTTCACCATAAGAAAATTTCTATAATTCTTGTTACAAAATTATATCAGATTAACTTCATTACATATTACCAATCTGCTTTGTTCCTTCTGATGCTTGTGGAACCATAGATGTCAAATATTACATTGTTTAGTTTCTTTTGATAATTTCAGCGAAGTGCATGAACAAGCATTATTCTCTTGTGATGCCATACACCGAGAAAGGAGAATATTATTAAAGCAAGAGATTGGAAGAATGGTGCTTTTTTTTACTAATCAGCCAAGTTTGTCGGCTCCTAACATTCAGGTATATTTTATTTTAAAATCTTCAAGTATGCGATGCAATTTAATCATTTAAAAGATGTTTCTTCATTATAACTTTCTAGGGTTATTTTTTTGGAAGCTAAATTTTGGCTAAATTAAATTCCATGAGCACTCTTCTCTTGTTTAGTCAAAGATAAAATTTCCTCAATTTAAAAAAAGAAGAAAAATAATTTGTGAGTCTAAAAAGTTGGGAAGAGAGAAGTGCAAATGTTTTGGCAAAGGAAGTGGTAGATGTTTATGAGATTATGGTTAGTGTGTCCTTTCCCCTTTTTAATCACCAAGCTTCGTGTTGCTTCCTGACTTCTGTCTTTCATGGTACGAGTTCCTATTGGTATGGAGTTCTGTACAAAATCATATGCAATCTTATTGTTTTATTGTGTGATTTGTCACTTGGATTTTGTGTTTCTCATTTCTTGTTTAGTTGGATTTAGAAAAAAAAAAATGAGGTAAAAGATGGAAGATGGAAGATGGAAGAAGAGAGAGGGAGAAAACATCGTACGGCAAAATGAAAACAGGGTAATTTGGGGTTCTCTCCCTCATTCACTAGTACGACTCCTACGGTTTCTCCTTCACAAGACTCATCTCTCTCTAACCACGTGTGTAGGTAAACATTAAGAGATCCCTATATATAAACTATGACGAGTGTTTGTGTGTAATTGAAACTTCTACATGAGATTAGTGTTTGTTGGTAAGAAAAATACATTAATGTCCTTAAGTTTCCAAAAATTACAATTAGGCCTCCAAAACTAAAATGTAGCCCCTTAATCCTGGTTCTTTAAAATTAAAAATATCTCAAATTTGTATTTTTGAAATAGAATGTCATTATTTTTATTTCAAAATTACAAAGTTCTCTGAAATTTTCTAAAATAACAAAAATATAACAATTTCCCGAATATGCGTCTGCAATTGTTCCCGAAGAGGTATTCAATTGTCATCCTACTCATTTAGGTATTGCATGCTCATACAAATAGGGAAACCACATGTCATAAGTTAACATGGCAACTTTCTGTTTTCTTGTTGTCCTAGGACTCTAATGTGTGATGTCATTCACTTTTTTACATCAATGACTATTTTTCATGCTGGATGAGGAAAGATGAAAAATCCTGTTGCAGTGAGTCACAATGTTGGAATGATTATTAAATTGCCATCAAATGAGCTAAAAATATATTTCAGGAAGTTTGTCCTAGTTATTTAATGTTCTGAATCAATTAATATACTAGTTTGATTTTATTTGGTGAATATGATTACTCTTTAAATTATGTATGATGTTTAAGAACCCTGTGAATTATTTCTGTACTGACGTGGACACTTCTAGAACAATAATCCTTTCTATTTTCAGTGATTTATTTCACAAAATTTATATTAACAAATACCTGCTACATCTTGATTGAATTTATCATAATTGATGCTCTGCATTGCATATCTTCATCTAGAATACCAGGACTCTGAGTGGTCTACAGAATGACAGTTGCTTTAATGAGTACAGGTTACTAAAATTGGTCGAGATGCAGTCCTGTATGTCGAGTCTCTTTTCTTGTATAAAAAGCTCAATGCCAATGTATAAGCTAGACAAGATGCAAGGGGAACAACAAAGTAAGGGTTGCAGGTCACTGGAATTGGCGTTTTGCATTCTTTGGGGAGGCAATTGTGATGGTTCCATTTGCTATTCTAGGTTTTGTTATAAAACCTTTACAGTTGAAAGGTATATGTTGTGTTAGTTTTAATTTTTTTTTTTTATGTAATCTATTACCATTTCCTAGCTATTCTTAACAACTTGTGGATACAGGTTTTTACCCTGCTGGATCAAAAAAAGCATTGACTGGTACAGAGATAGCTGTCATAGAACTTAAAGGTGTGACACGTTATGATTATTTTGCATGGGATCTTTTCAGTATAATTGCACTTTTTTCTTCTCTCTTTTCAGTTTACTACATCACTATTATGTAAGAACCAATGTGCAAAAGCCAAGATAATGGGTGCTATTGAGAACATCTACAGTAATCCAATATACATCAAGCACCTGCCACTAATAGCTTTGACAATCTTGTTCCCACAAAATAATGCCTCAATTTGCCCAGTTTAAATATTTTTATTGATTTCATTTGAATCCATAATAATCAACTTGATTTGAAGAGATTGAGAAGTTTATGAGGAAGACCAAGGATCAAGCAGGCATGCAGGTTGATGAAAATGATTATTCATCAGAGGAATCTTATTGACAAACACTTTTGTAAGTATATTTTTCATAATTTACTTTTCAAATCACTACAAGCATTTCATTTAATATGTTTGGTTGTGTTGAACAAACGGGACCTCGATTGGATCTCCGGTTAGAAAATTAGAAGGAAAATTGTAAAACACAAGACTTAAAAGGCCCGTTAGGGGGCCAAAATTGCGAAATGACCACCGAAACCACTGAAACTTGGCACGGACAGCTTGTTCAAGCCTAAATAGACTTGTAGGAAAAACGGGTCCTCTATTGGATCTCCAGTTAGAAAATTAGAAGGAAAATTGTAAAACACAATACTTAAAAGGCCCGTTCGGAGGTCGAAATTGTGAAATGACCACCGAAACCACTGAAACTTGGCACGGACAGTTTGTTCAAGCCTAAATAGACTTGTAGGAACAAATGGGATCTCGATTGGATCTCCGGTTAGAAAATTAAAAGGAAAATTGTAAAATACAAGACTTAAAAGGCCCGTTCGGGGGCCGAAATTGCGAAATGACCACTAAAACCACCGAAACTTGGCACGGACAGCTTGTTCAAGCCTAAATAGACTTGTAGGAACAAACGGGACCTCGATTGGATCTCCGGTTAAAAAATTAGAAGGAAAATTGTAAAACACAAGACTTAAAAGGCCCGTTCGGGGGCCAAAATTGCGAAATGACCACCGGAACCACCAAAACTTGGCATGGACAGATTTTTTAAGCCTAAATAGACTTGTAGGAAAAAACGGGACCTCGATTGGATTTCCGGTTAAAAAATTAGAAGGAAAAATGTAAAACACAAGACTTAAAAGGCCCGTTCGGGGGCCGAAATTTCGAAATGACTATCGAAACCACCGAAACTTGGCACGGACAGCTTGTTCAAGCCTAAGTAGACTTGTAGGAACAAACGGGACCTCAATTGGATCTCCGGTTAGAAAGTAAGAAGGAAAATTGTAAAACACAAGACTTAAAAGCCCAGTTCGGGGGCTGAAATTGCGAAATGACCACTGAAACCACCGAAACTTGGCACGGACAGCTTGTTCAAGCCTAAATAGACTTGTAGGAACAAACGAGGCATCGATTGGATTTCCGGTTAAAAAATTAGAAGGAAAAATGTAAAACACAAGACTTAAAATGCTCGTTCGGGGGCCGAAATTTCAAAATGACCACCGAAACCACCAAAACTTGGCACGGATAGCCTTTTCAAGCCTAAATAGACTTGTAGGAACAAACGGGACCTCTATTGGATCTTCGGTTAGAAAATTAGAAGGAAAATTGTAATACACAAAACTTAAAAGGCTCGTTCAGGAGCCAAAATTGCGAAATGACAACCGAAACCACCAAAACTTGGCACGGACAGCTTGTTCAAACCTAAATAGACTTGTAGGAACAAACGGGACCTCGATTGGATTTCTGGTTAGAAAATTAGAAGGAAAAATGTAAAACACAAGACTTAAAAGGCCCGTTCAGAGGCCAAAATTGCAAAATGACCACTGAAACCACCGAAACTTGGCACGGGTAGCTTGTTCAAGCCTAAATAGAGTTCTATGAGCAAATAGCACCCGATTGGACTTCCTGTTACAAAATTAAAATCAAAATTGTGAAGTTCATATCGAGTTTTTTTTTTTTTTTTTTTTTTGTCAATCTAATATTGTTTTTTCTTTTTTCATGTGACAGATTAGCAATGGTGGAAAATAGTTTGGGCTGCATCAGAAGATTTGATTTTGTGTTTTTGGAAATATTTTGACATAGGATTTTGGTAAATGATTTATGGATTAAATGTTTAGCATCAAAATATTTGGTGTTGTGTTTTTGCAAATATTTTGATATAGGATTTTAGTAAATGACTTGTTGGTTAGATGTTTAACATTAAAATATTTGGTTGTAATTTTGAAAATATTTTGACATAGGATTTGGTAATGTATTTATGGGTTTGATATTAGTAGTTTGTAAGTACTTTAGTATACATGTTTTAGATTGTCAGAGAATTGTAATTATGTTTATTGGGATTTTTCATAGTTATTAATTTTGAATTAGTATGAATGTCTTGCACAGGTGTATTATTATTTACATTACATTTGTGTATATATTGTGCACAGGAAAATAGGTGTTTTGGATTATTTTGAACAGGAAAATTATTAAAATAAAAAATTTGTGTAGTGAATTTTTAGTAACAGGTGGTGTTTTTGTCGTCGTTAATATATTTGGCGACAACATATTGTTTTTGTCGCTAAAAGTTGGTGATTATTCCAGGAACTTTTAGCAACCAAAACTTACTCGTCACTAAAAACGTGATTTTTAGCGACCAAATTAATTTTGTCGTTAAATAGTACTTTTGGCGACGCATTTATTTGTCGCTAAAAGTACATAGCTTATCCAAATTTTAACCTTTTAGCAACAAATTGTAATTTTATAGCGACAAAATATATGATTTTTGGCGACTAATTTTGCTTGTCGCTAAATGTCTACATACGGTGACAATTTCTGATTTCGTCGTCAATACTTTTAGTGACAGGGCTTTGGCGACAAGTTGTGTATTTTGTCGCCGATTCTTTTGGCGACGAAATTTGTGGGTCGCCAAATGTGTTTTTTGTTGTAGTGCCCCTAAGGGATTAAACCATTAAGTATGAAACCTCAATTTCATACTGAGGCAAGCAAGTGACTTGAAACCACTTTCAAAGTAAAATTAAAAGTCAAGAAAGAAGGGAGGTTGCAAAGATGATTAGTGCTGAAATTAGGTGTGAAAAGCACTAAAAACATGCAATCAATTCAAACAAGTGGTGTCCAATGACCTAAAACACCAAGCTTGTAAGGACTGTTACACTACAACTATGCAATATAAGACTCAAATGCAATAACCAACCCAAAACAGAGTTAAAATAGTCCAAAATAGAGCCTAAAGCATGCTGGAATTAAGCTACAACAAGCTAGAAAAATAAGCTAAAGCATGGCACCAATTAGGCTAACAAACAAGACACAAAGAGGGGAGACTACCCCCTCCAAATTTGGACTTCAAAACTTGATTTTCACTACTAAAAATATTCTGAAAATCAGTGTTTAAAGGAAAATAAAAAAGAAGATGGTTTGAAAATGGAAAACAAAAGTGAAATGGCCTTATAAACAAGGAATGAAGAGGGGTGAACCACCCCCTAACCTTAAATGGCCAAAAGCACCAATTTCAGCCCACAAAAACAGAATTTTTAACAGCTCAAAAACAGTGGGAAAAAAATAGGAAAACAAGTATGTAAAGCAAACTAATAAACCAAGTATCACACCTTTTGAAGCAAAGAGTAACTCTAGGCCACAATTTAAGCCAAAACCAACTTCAAGAGCTCCAAGAAGGTCTCAAGGAACCTCATCTCAAAGGTGAGAGGATTTGGTTAAGGAAGTGAAGGCAAGAATGTAGTGTAAGTAGGCAAAAGTGTAAAGAATTTGTAGAAAGAGAGAAAAATTTTTTAGCCTAAAATTTTCTAACCCTTCTATAAGAGAGATGGGGTTTCTATATATAGAAAACATGAAATTTCTACAAGGAGATCCAGCCCTCCACGTGTGGACATGTGCATGCATCTGTGCAAACAGCTGGCATAAAATATCTGCAGAAAACACTGGTGGTCGGCCGCCCATCAGTGGTGGCTGGCATGGCATCATTGAGGGCCGACAAGGCACATCAATGGCTGGCAAACCAAAAATGATGGCTGGCAGCCTCCAGGGATGGCCGACAGGTCACTAGAGGTTGCAGGCTGGAAAGACCAAGGCATGGTTCAAAAATGAGACAAAAAGGATACAGGGTTTGAAAGGCTTAAATCTGTGGCATTCCGCTAAGGACTTCGGGAACTTGGCAAGCAAACAGACTCATCATCGGGTGTACCTGCAAAGACGTCCAAGTCATAGGAGCCGTAAAAAATGGTGTGTCTACAAAATTAAGACAATAACAACTACAACAACTAGCTAAAATATTGAGGGATTAAACTAGCACATAAGCACAAGGTGGGGAGGCTAACCTCTCCACTTTTAGAACTTCAAAACATGATTTTAGCCTCTGAAAAACCGCTAAAAATTAGTGGTAAAAAGTTCAAAAAAATTTGATGAGAAGATGGGAAACACAAGGGCTAATGCCCTAGAAGTAAGGTTCAAAGAAGGGTTGTCAACCCCTCTACCTTTAATGACTTTAAACCACAAGTTTCAGTCCAAAAATACAGGTAATAAACAGCTCAAAAATAGCAAGAAAAGATGAGAAGAAAATGGTACAAAAGAACTAGAAGATATACGTCTTGAAGAGGAATGGTCCCTTGAATTTCGAAACCACTATTTTACACTCTCAAGAGCCTCAAGAGCTAAAATGCAAGCTCAAATCACCTCAGCAAGGAACTCTCTAGGTTTGGTTTAAAGTATTTAGCCAAAAGTTATGTAAGTTGCAAGAGAGAGAGATAGAGAGAATTATAAAGAGAGAAATTTTCCAAAATTTTGCTCTCCAAAATTTTCTAAATTTAAAATTTTTTCTAACCTCTCTAACAAAAGATAGGGTCATCTATATATAGAAATATATGACAGACTCTTGAAAATATCTATACAAACACAGCTGGAATGGTGCATGCATCTGCGGTGACAACTGGTAGAAAATATCTGGTTTTTACACTAGTGGCCGACAAACCACTAATAGTGGGCGGCATGCCATACTAGTGGGTTTACAGGTCCTTTGATGCTCAGGCCTGAAAAAATCATTGTTTTGGTCCAAAACAAGGTACAAGGTTTGTAGACTGAGGTTTCCTACTGAGGCAATCGAGCATTTGACAAGCATACACATTCATTATTGAGTGATCAATAGGTGGCACCCAAGTCTTAAGGCCCGTCAAAAATAGGATGTCTACAATTACCCCTCTTTGACAAAGCTCGAAGTCATGAAATGACATGAGTGAATGTCAAAGCTTGAAAGACGACCCATTTTGACAAGGCCATAAGACTTGGGCAAACAATCAAGACATAAATAAAATTGGTTGAGCTCGCAAGTTGCCTATGTATCCCTTTGCAAGGAATCAAACCAGCATAGTTCTAGGGCAGGATGCAAATGATATGCACGAAAAATATACTTTGAAAGCTAGACTCACACGTCTCACAAAGCCGGCTATTTTGAAAACTTATGATCATGTGTGATGATGCACTAAGCAATAATAAATGTAATAAGCAATAACAAGATAACAACAAATGGGTTTCACGCGGGAGTAACTAAAAACACGCACTCTAACCATGCCAAAGCCATGAGAAGAGTAGAGAAAAACTACTTAGGGTTGCGTTGCATGCATCCTGAGATACTCTAATCACGCTGAAATCGTGAGAAGAGAAGAAAAACTGCTCAGGGTCGCGTTTCATGTGTCCTGAGATACTTCAATCACGCTCTAATCGTAAGAAGAGGAGAAAAACCACTCATCACGCGTCCTGAGATAAAAACCGCTCAGGGTCGCGTTTCATGCGTCTTGAGATAGATGTAAAAAGTATGAGATTTGTACAATAAATACACAATGTAATGAAAGTGTGCGATAGATGCACGAAGTAAACAAGCGTGATAGATACATGAAGTGAGTGGGTATGATAGATGCACAAAGTGAGCAAGTGCGATAGATGAACAAAGTGAACAAGTGCGATAGATGCACAAAGTGAGCAAGTGCGATAGATGCACAAAAATGAGCAAGTGCGATAGATGCACAAAAATGAACAAGTGCGATAGATGCACAAAAATGAATGAGTGCGATAGATACACAAAGTGAACAAAATTACAAATCAATACAGTGACAACGCACGTTTTATGCAAGACTATAGACAACCAACATATGATGTGAATTGAAGGCATGTTCTATGCAAGACTATAGACAACCGACATATGATGTTAAGTGAAGGCATGTTTTATGCAAGGCTACAAGAAACAAGAGCATATTCTATGCATGAATCATGAACGATGTAGGGCACGCGTGCAACATAAGTGTATATGAAAACGCACATTCTATGTAACAGAAGAGAACAAATACATAATTTGATAGAACAAACAAAGGCGATGTTTGGGGACAACCTCCAACTTACCCCTCAGAGACTTTGCAACATGCTCAAAAGGGATACACCTCATTCATATTAGCAAGTGGGGTGCATTCGTGCACCGGAACATAACAGGTATTGGGAACGGCACAATCGGGACACAGTTTCGAGCTCCTCAAAAATCAATCTGAACCTAGAAGAGAACCTCCTATACACTGTTAGGGCAAAAGAGGAACAAAAATAGTACTAGGCCACAAACGAGGCCTAATGTAAAAATTAGAGTAGATTCGTCTTTTGACACGAGTTTTTATATACACATCACCACACTTCATTTCCTCACACACCCAAGGTCGAAATCATCCTCATTCTCTCTTTAGGTGCTTCCTCTCTCTAGATTTGTACTTTGTGCGTGTTTTCCAACACCCCATGCAAACTTTATTCGTAAACCCTCTTTGATCCTCTATACTTTGAGCCGATCAGATTTTGTTTTCATTGATTTTTTTGCATTTTCACCACATTGAGCTTGTTTCCCTTGAAATTCTCTTGGGTTTTGTGAACTTTCTCAGGTTTTGACTTTTTCTTCCATTTTCTCTCTCCTAGGGTTGACTTTTTATAAGTTTTTTTCTATTTTTCTTCATTTTCTTCACTTTTTCACCAGTCTTCACCCGCTTTTTAGATGGCAGACGACTTTCCTCATGATGACGCCCGTCCTGAGGTTACACCTATACTTTTACCACTTGTTGAGGTTGAGGAGCTGTCAGAGGGCATTGCAGCCGACTTCGAGGCAGAGTTGGCTCCAGGGCTCAAGCCTGAGCCACTACCATTGAGGATACGGTCCTTTGATCCAGTCACTTATCATCCTCGCACGCACATGCTGGTGCCTGGAGGCATGATGCGTTTTGACGATTTTGCTGGTGGCATGCTAGAGGACGTCTTGCTGAGAGAGCTGTACTCCTACATTTCTTACGACGTTTCTGAGGTACAAACTTTATTTTCATGCTTTCTTTTCTTTTATTTGACTGTATTTCTTACACTACCTTTCATCTGAATGCTCTTTTATCACTATCTTGCATCTGATCTCTTCTTTCTTTGCCACAGGGGGGACTCCCATTCTTGTAGGGGTTATGGGGCAGTGACGACTAGAGATTGGTATTATGAGCTCCCGCCCGAGGTCCGCGACCTTGTTGATGAGGCCTACTTTGGCTTATTCTGTACCAGACTCTCACGACACATGGCGAGCCAGGCTCTACTTAGAGCGTTGGTGGAGAGGTGGTGGGACACCACCAACTCTTTCCACTTCTCTTCCGTTGGGGAGATGACGATGATTCCTTATGACTTCTCGATGATCATAGGCTTAGGAGTAGGGGGTGATTCGATCCCCTTTGACATGGACATGGACGAGTGGGAGGCAGCTTGGATCTACCTGCTTAGAGTGCGCCCACCTCTATACAGGCCAGTGATGGTGAGATACAGCTGGTTCTCTGAGCACTATACATGCCAGTGATGGTGAGATACAGCTGGTTCTCTGAGCACTTCCGCGGGAGTCAGCCCGAGACACAAGAGGAGGTAGAGTAGTATGTCCAGGGCTTCTTGATGTTCCTTTTCGGTACCACCTTGTTTGCAAACAGGTAGAACACAGTAGGTTTGTACTTACTGAGTGCCCTCATGACCTTGCCCCGAGTACGGTTTTATGATTGTGGTGGAGTTGGCCTCGTTACACTCTATGGCTATATGAGTTCCACTTACTGTATGAAGGGAGAGCGGGTCGGAGGCTACTGGAGAGCCTGGGAGCTATGTACCACATGTTTCTACTTTTGCACCTCCTATTGACACAATGTGCTTTCTGCTTTGCACCTTCTGTTTGATATCTATTGACACTTTCTGTTTGATATCTGTTCATGCATCGTGCTTTCTGCTTTGTACTTTCTATTTTATATCTTTTGAGATTTTGTGCTTGACACTGCTGACCTTTTTTTACAGTTATGGGTTTACGCTTACTTTCTGGCTTTGGCTTTAGAGCCAGTGGATGAGATCCCTCCTGTCATGCCTTACTCACGATGATATGATGGCCAGTGCCGGCGTCAGAGCCGCGATGATATGACATTCACCTTCTACCGCTGATACTTCGACACGGTGGATGCCCATGAGGTAATCCGAAACTTACAATCATTTGTGCTTTACTACTGTTATGATTTATACTTCGATAACTAACGGCAACTAATAATCTATACATTCTCTGTTTACAAATCATGTGGTAGCTCTGAGGAACGATGCCAACCGGAGTGAGGGACCAGTATTCCGGGGCTTGGGCCACGTCTCGGTTCTAGATTTTGTTGGAAGGCCTACTCTGTCGAGCCTGGTTCTTGGGTGAGCGCTTCATATGCCAGACTCTAGGCTTACTTGTCCCAATCGTTCCTATGTCACCTCCAGCATCCATGAGGACAACCGATAGCCTCCCAGCTAGGGCTATTATTTAGTTTATAGTAGGGTTGGATGCTGACTATTTCAAAGCGGAGGGCGATTATGCGACTTTCATCTAGACTCATCTCATGGCACCCCTAATGGGAGTTCATACAAGTGATGTAATAGGTGCTTCTTTGGCGGCTACTCAAGAGGCCGAGGTCGATATTAGGGGAGCCCTTCCCATTGTGTAGGTTACTAGTTGGCTGGTGATTCCCATTGTGCTTACATGCTAGTAGCCGACCGGGTCAGCCTATTAGATTTCGATAGAGCCACCTGAGGCAGGGCATGGATATGTCTGAGCTCGTGGCATACCTTAGGTATGGACCACACTTTACATCTTGTAACCGCACTCTCCCTTTCCAGATATTAATTATTCCAAATACTGATCATTCAAATACACTTGTAGGCCCGACTGAGTACACAGAGGGCCTGCTCCAACTGGTTGCTTCTTTAATTGGTATGGTACAGAGGAGAGAGACGTTGTTTGATCTCCATGGTATCCAAATATTTTTTCTTGTTTTCCACATACATTTCATTGCTACCTCACACTATTGTGCACCACACTATCATATTCCCACTGGTTCACTGATACGCATATTGTAACATTCATACCACCCTACACTGCATTGATTCACTGCACCGACACACTGTACTCATACTATACCTTTCGTACTCGTTCTGCATACATACACTGCATCTAATACGTCGAATCTTGTTTTCTAGATCCCATTTGTACCGAGGACACTAGCAGCAGCGGCACCAGTGGCACCTCCTCCGGCGGCAGGGAGAAGAGGTAGACAGGCCCCAGTATGCGGCCGAGATGAGCGCCGAGGTCGAGGCAGAGGCAGAGGTGCTCGGATCCAGAGTAATGAGTCTAAGCTCGTATTGAGCGAGGATGATACCAACGCCAGTGACTCTGAGGAGGCAATGAACTGACGCTTTGAGTCTGAGAGCAGAAGCGATGACGCTGGCTCGGGGTCAAGGAGCGGAGATGACGCCGAGGCTGGCTCTGAGACAGGGAGCGCAGATGATGATACCGGCTCTGGCTTAGAGTCTAATTCTAATAGTGGTACTGACAGAGACAGTGCCCTTAAGTCCTCTCCGAGGAAAAGGACGAAGAGAGCCTCTCGAGCTTGAGATGACTGGTGTTGATTTTTGTACTTTTTGCTCAGTTTCTTTTATTTTGGTAGTTCAGCACATGTATAGCTTCAGATAGGCTTTTACTTTTGCTTTTGAAAACTTGTACTTTCTTTTGTAAAAACTATGATGGGGGGAACACCCTGCAGTTTTATGAAAAGAATTATTGTTTTGCATTATGGGCACCACATCTGCATAATGAAAATGGAGTTGAATTTGAAACAAAAAATAAAAACTTGTATTGGCACGATGTTTTTAATCGGGTAATGAGTCGACCAACGACCAAATATAAAATACAACTCGATAAACAAAGCAAAAACAACTCAAACACAGATATGCACACTTATTAAAACCAAAAGACTCAAAACAAGAGCTCAAAACACAAAGACCAAGACAAAACCAAACTGCCAAAACTGCCAGGCCCACAAGTGGACGACAAGCCACAAAAAGTGGGTGGCCGGCCACTAAAAGTGAGTGGTCAGCCACTAAAAGTAGGTGGCTGACCACTTGTGATGGAACCACCCGACGGCTGACAGTTGGCTTGCACTCACAACCCTATCTTCTACAAAAGTCTTTTTTCATGATTTCTTCACGAGAACCTCATTTTTGTTGTTGTTTCTTCCACAAATGGAGATATTCCTTGCCGAGAAGCTCACAAATTGGATAGCCACTTTAGACGGCACAGAAAAGGTAACTTGTTGAGGTTTCGACATAAACGCGCTTTTTCCATTAAGTCGTACGCCGCTTTGTTTTCCATTCTTCCATGCCGCGGCTCGATGTTGGGACCTAATTATGCATGTATTTTGCTTTAAAACATAGGAAATGTGCCTGTGGAGAAGTGGTTTGGAAATACTCTTTTGATCCTGAGAGATGCTCGTGATCCGTTAATAGTCACCTGAAAAGGAATAAACACTCCGGTCGGGGGTGCCGAAATTAGCACTCCGACGGACCAGTCAGTCTCAACACTCAAGATTACTTATATTCTAAATTAAGCACAATAATTCTCACATACCTTTCTTAGTCTGTTGTTCCTTCATTTATACTCGTTTCCTGGGCCTCGGGGCTAGGTCCATTTTTCACTCATTATTCTTTTATTTACTCGGCTCCATAGTTCAGTATCTATTCAGCTTATCTGTTTTATTCGGCTTCCTGATCATACAGGAAAGAGCCGAGTGATATCTGTCTTCTAGAGTACGCTTCTGATTCTTCCAATTATCCAGCCCCCACAATTGCCTCCCAAACACCCCTACTAGCACCAGTTAGTCGGCGTGTTTGGCTTCTAGTCTGGGAAGTCAAAAATTCGTCGGTTAATCCTCTCCCCGATGCATGTCAGAACGCATACATGCTTTTTTGGTCATTGTAACGCTTTCCCGGCTCATTCGTACTTCTCTCGCATTTATCACGATTTGAAACTTCAGTCCCTTTGAATGCACGCTTTTTCAAATATTTAAGCCTCCTGGATTGCCAGTCGGCATCTCTTCTCTGACTCGCGTTTTCTGCAACTCTCTGTCTCTTCTTGTCTCCTTTGCTTTTCGCAAGTTTTCTTCTCTTTTCTTTGTAATCCTACTTTTCGTATTTATTTTTGATTTAGAATATCCTTGGGTTCTTATGAGAATGGCTAAACATTTGAAAGACCTCATTTTCGAGGGTCGAACTTCTGGGTTCCGACGACATTTCTCTATCCCTGACGATGTCCATCTATCTCTAGTAACGGACAATACCCTTGACATGGAGAGGGAAGACCAAAATACCATCGTTTTTCCTCTCATATCCATTGCGGAGGGCGGGGTTCGTTTTCCCCTTCACCCATTTCTTAGGGCCGTCCTTCGCCATTGGGGCCTGATTCCTTCCTAACCCAATGCGAATTTCTTTCGAATCATAATGGGAATCGTAGGGTTGAACCGGTGCCTTAGGATCAACCTTGGCATTTCGGCGATTAGGCATTGCTACGCCTTAGCCAAATCTTTCGGTCGGCTCGGGCACTATTTTCTTAGGGCCAAGGACACTGACCATCACTTGGTAACCATGCTTGCCACCTCTGGCAAATGAGTTGACGATGTAATGGTCAATGTCCGTGGCAACTGGGAATTCGGCGAGGGTGAAGATCGCCTAAACCCTATTTCCAGAAAGAGGGGCGAACCAGGTTGCCGTGTAAGCCCTTGTGTCTATTGATCTTTCTTTTATTTGGCTTTTTCTTCGAGTCTAATTCTTTGTTTTTGCAGGCAATAAGTTGAAGAGGATTTTGACCTCGGCTGACGATGCAGTCCTTGCGGAAATTAGGACCGCACTAAACTATTTTGGTTGTCCAAACGTACAGAAGCAAGGGAGATCCACCCATATACTCTTGCGTTACGAGCTTACTTATACTACGTTCTTGGCTGCGGACAACATTCCGATCCCGACCGGCAAACATCACCTTACGGCTCTAATCTTCCCCAGCTTTAAGACCCTTAGGCAAATTGGTCTCGAAGCTTCCGATTCGGAGCAAGACGTAGCGCCGGTGGTTGAGGTAGTTGCCGAACCAACGAGAGAGTTTGTTGCGGAGGCCGAAGAGGCCGACGAAGCTCTAAACTCAACGTTCGAGGTAGTCGGTCTTAACCAGCTTAACTCCCCGTCCACTTCGGGTTGGGCGGAGTTTTCCTTTGCAGATATTTTTATAAATTTGGAAGACCTACCCGGCTCTTTTTCTGAAGGTATGGCTGGGGAAAATCTTACGCAGATGGCGTGAAAGAGAAATGCCGAACGAATGGCCGCCTAAAAGAAAGCCGAGGTCGCCCGTTCTGAACCTGCCCCGATTGAGTCTTCGCAAACCGTTATTGGAGGAGAGACGACTCAAGTTATTATGGTCGAGACGGAGAAGGACGTCGACCAGCAGTTTACGGAAGAACGGTTGATTCTAGAAGGGCGGGGCGAAAAACATACCGCTGAAGGAGAAGTCGGCTCGGAGGATAGCCTGCTGGCAAATGGCCTCGATTAGAGGAATCGGACGTGGTTCCTTTCGTTGTTCAGCCAAAGATCAAAAACACGCCGATCTCCTCTGACGCATCCGCCATGAAGGATCCAGCCGTAGTGTTGAGCTTGGTTGCCTTAGTTTCGCTGCCGGCTGACAAGGCCACCTTTCGAGGAGAGCCGGATTTGGTAGCTATGTCATTCGCTGCCCAGTTGGCCCTTCTGGTATGTGACTTTTTTTCTTGTTTGGTTTGGTTTTCGTACGATATTTCTTGGTATATGCTGATCCCAACTCCTTGTTTTGCAGACGGTTGGAAGGATAGCCGAACTAGGCCGCCAGCATCACGATGCCATTGAAAGAATTGGCAGCTTGAAGTCTAAAGCTGAAGGTGAGAGGAGTAGGGCCGAGTTCGAGGCGATGAGGGCCGCAATGGAAAGTGCTCGAGCCGAAGTTGAGAAGGAGAGGGCTCGTACTACTGACTAACTTAGATCCGAAGCCGAGGGTAGAGCGAACGTGAGTGAGGAATCGCCCAAGTTAGTCAAGGAGGCGCTTGCCAAGGTGGAGGCCGAGTTAGAAGAGTTGAAGAAGGTCAAGGAAAGAGCCGACTCTGAGGCTTCTACAGCGTTCGAGGTTGGAAAGAGCACAACCATTAAAGATTACGTAGAAGAAGTCCCCAAATTCGAGAATCGGGGATTCAAACATGGGTGGCTCAAGGCTCTTACTGCCGGTGGAGTTACATTGGCCTTGCCAATTCCATACAAGCAAGTTGACGTTGAGCCACTTGAGTCTGATCCCGAGGATTGATCTGGGAGACACTCTAGTTTTATTAATTATTTTCAATTTCAATGTATATTTTTGTTTAGTGGATTTCTGTTAGTACAAGGTAATTTTCATGTATAAATTAGTTACTTCTGCGCTCAATTTATTAATGAAAATTTCCTTTCCATTTCACTATTACTTGTACGCAGTTTTTGATAATAATGAAGAGCTTTGCCTTTCACTACTGTGGCGCCGAATAGGATTAGTTCATGGGCATTCTATTAGTAAATCGACTCATGGGGCAGCTGGGGCACTCAAGTCGAATAGATTGATGAACCTGCCCTTGCCCCAGCTGGTTCATGAACATTAAATGCTGAATAATCACGAGCTTATGAATATTGAGTCGCTTTATGAGGCGGCTGGGGCACTCAAGCCAAATAGATTGATGAATCTGCCCTTGCCCCAGCTGGTTCATGAACATTAAACGCCGAATAATCATGAGCTTATGAATATTGAGTTGCTTCATAAGGCGGCTGGGGCACTCAAGCCGAATAGATTGATAAATCTGCCCTTGCCCTAGCTGGTTCATGAACATTAAACGCCGAATAATCATGAGCATATGAATATTGAGTCGCTTCATGAGGCGGCTGGGGCACTCAGGCCGAATAGATTGATGAATCTGCCGTTGCCTCCCGTGAGACGGCGAGCTTAAAAATCGATTAAATTTATGGATCCGATCTAATCAAAATGAATTCATGAGGTGCCGATTATTGTACTGATGAATCGATTCGTGGAACGCCGAATTCACGAGCTTATGAATATTGAGATGAATCTGCCCTTACGGACGTTAAGACTGTCGAATAACAATGTTTGATGGGGGCACATGACTCGGTCGGCGCCGGGCTATTGAGGTTTTTAATATTAATGAGATTGCCTCAGAGGTGTTGCCCTCGTAGGGAATAAATGAATGGACGTCCTATTTATGTGCTCAGTGAACAACTCAGTCCAGCTCTTTAAGGAAGATTAAACAAGTGCGAATGTTGAATAGACTCTTTTTTAACAGCAAAGGGGAAGCGAGGACGCTAGCTGAGCTGGGAGGAGACATGGATCGAAGTGGCGAACCTTCGCGCGCGGGAGATAGGATTTCGAGGGATCGGGAGAGATGCCAATCTCCTCATCGTCGAAGTAGGTCGCCTAGGAGGGACAAGGAGCCACATGGAAAATCCCTGTAACCCCGTTCTGGAAGGGCGCCCGACGCGAACCCACGCCCATTGAGTTTTGTAGTCTTCGTAGGGAATAGACCCATGACAAAGGCGAAGTCGATCATTCAAGATCCAAATGTGGTAGTTGAGTTTGCTCGACAGATTTTTCCACCCGAGGTCCAACAGTCGATGGTAGGTCGGCAGGACTTCAAAGTGTTTCATGAAGGCATTCACGGTGTGGTGAAGGGGCTCTACTCCTCCTATGAAATCGGCATGTGTCTCTGTGCTGCCCGCCGAGAAATTGAGAAGAAGGATGAACGCATTCAAAGCTTGAAGGCTCGCGTGGAAGCGGCTGAGCATGAGCTAAGGAAGGTCAAGGCCGTTCAGACACAACCCGCCAGATAGGCTAACCAAATCGTGGAAGAAAGGGTTACCCAGCGGCTCATCAGTACCGCGCTTGCCGACCGTGATTGTCACGACCTGAACCCGCCCCTATGGGTTAAGGCCATAACTGGCTAGTAATCATGAGATTACCTACGGCCTCAAACCAAATAAGACAAAACTCATCAGAGTAAAGGGGCTAAATCGGAAGCAAATTTAAAACTTTGTCCATAGAGCTGTGTTTATATGCACATCATGACATTCCATACATATATATGTTAATAACTCACAACAGAAAGTATAGTAACATGAAGTTCTATACAGACAGGATCATTCAAATCTAAGTCAGCCAAAACAAAGCTATATACAGACGTACACCAAAGTCCTCGCCAACATGACAAAATAACAGAGAATGGCAGAAGGGCGAAGACGTGTCTCGTACGTGAGACGTAAGGGCTGACTCTTTAAAACCTTAGTTGTCCCATACAGACTTCATTGTGGCTGAGTTTGGACTTCTCTTGGCTCACCTACAAACACATGAATGAGCGTGAGCGAAAGCCTAGTGAATAATATCAAACAAAGAATATACATTGGAACAATATACATCAAACGGTCTTGGGCCCAATTTACATTTCTACTAATACATACATACATAGACATATGTAAGTTAAGTAACTGCGGTTCCAAACACATCATACGACCTCGAGCCCAATTCATTAGTGTCAAACTGTCATTCGTGTTAAACTGTCATTCGTGTCAAACTGGTCTTTGGCCTTTTCAAACTTCCATATCAAACTGGCCTTTTGGCCTTTCAAACTTTCATACCAAACTGGCCTTTAGGCCTTTCAAACTTTCATATCAAACTGGCCTCTGGCCCATTCATGCATGTCAAACTTTCATTTGTGTCAAAACGGCCTTTGGCCCAATCATTTATGTCGATCGGCCTTCGGCCCAATCATTTATGTCAATCGGCCTTCGGCCCAATCATTCATGTCAATCGGCCTTCGGCCCAATCATTTATGTCAATCGGTTGTCCATAATTCAAACTAGCAAACTTGTAAAGAAATAAGCAATTGGACAATTGACAAACTTCAAAATATCGATATTACTCACAGTGATCGGCTTGTGGATTTGCCCTGGAGCTTGACCCTACACTTCATATAACACATATGGGTCACAAACGATTCAATCCGTTCTTTAATTCACATATTCCTCTTTAGGCTTCATTCTTATCTCTTTAATTCAATTACAATGCTTAATGCATGCCTAAGAGTGCTTGCAAGTGAAAGAGAACGGAAAACGAAACACAGAATGATCACACAAAATTTCCAGAAACAGGGTCCCCGCTCGAGCGGACCCATGAGGTCTGCAAAAGTACTGGTTATGCCATTTTTACGCTCGAGCATGGAACTTGGACATTCGAGCGGAAATCCATCTTACACAGCTCCCTGCTCGAGCGTGGACTTCTCCGCTCGAGCGTATATCATGGTCTGCAAAAAATACTGGGAGCACGAAATTCACGCTCGAGCGGCGGTTTCCCCGCTTGAGTGGAAATCAAATTTCTAGGTTTTCCAGAATGTGTTATTGAGCTCAAATTCGACCTCCAAAGGTTCCAAACTCATAATCTCAGCTCAAACTCCATATATTCGTGTACTAACATGGTACAAATACTAAATTACAACATAATGGAGCTCAATTTCATAAATCAAACACATGAATGTCCCAATTGACACCAAACTCATTTCCAACATGCAAATTCATGCAATCAAGGCTCCTATTCTTTTAATTTGTACATGCATGTGATGTATTACTCTTAATCTCAACTTGGATGATGCAAATGGTGTTCATTCTCATGAAACTCAATGAAAACATGTTTGCATGTATGATCTAACACTCATATTTCCACATTCAACTTAATACATGCTTGATTATGCAAAATCATGGTGATCCTGTACATGCATGTGCATTTCAACTTCAAATTCATCAATTAGAGCACAACTCTTGTTCTGGATCACCAATTAATCTTTAATTCACAAAATCACAAGTTCAAACTCATGAATTCATAATCAATCACTTACCTAGAGGCTCAATCTTCCCAATTTATGGTTAATTCTTGAGCTAGGCTTCAAATTCACCAAGTACCTTAGCAAATCTCCACTTTGAGCCCCCTTCTCTCACTAAATCCGGCCCTTCCCTCTCTCTAGAGCATAATTTCAGAAGTTGAACTCCAAAAAGGAACAAAAATGAGGGTGTAATGGCCTTAATAAGAGCTCCATTGGTCACATTATTTTAATATAAAATAATTGGGCACTAATTCACCAATTTAATCAATTTAATCTGATCCGAATCAATTTCCAATTAAATTTCACCGTAGGCTCTAAAAATTACGCTAATCACCATGGCGCAATCAATTTTGGATTCGGTGGCCGATAAGGCCTTCAATTCAAATTCCGAAGCAGATAATCAAACAGATATTCCTACGGTGAACAGATAGAAATTCAAAACCACATATATTCATATAAATGGCACTCAAAATCATAACAAACACATAATCATATGCATAAGGAGGATAAATTAGCATAATACGGAACAGGGGTATCACAGTGATACGGCGAGCATGTTCGCAATTGAGTCCGCGAAGGGGAGGGCCTATGAAAAAGGCTTCCATGAAGGCTGAAAAGTAGGGATACAGAAAACCAAGGAAAAGCTTGCTGAGGAAGTTTGCCGATATGAAAATCGTGGATTTAAGCACGGTTGGATCAAGGCGCTTCAGGTCGAGGAAGCTCTCCGAGCAGCCGGTGTCGATTCGGCATTACCACTCTACCAACGTAACCATTTTCCATTTTCCGCCTTTGAAGTCGAGCAGAGTGAGGATGAGGGCGGCGCCATATAAAAACACATTGTAGCGTTCGAACGCAGAGCACGTTCAAAACTATGTAATTATTGCCTGATTGAATAAAATATTTTATTGTAATTTTCATTCAGCACTCCCGTGTTTGTATGTTTTGTGTTTCATTGAATAAATTTTTGAATAAATGTATAAACATTGAATATTTATTCGGCATACACGTATTTCGTGTTTCATTGTATAAGCATTTCATTCCGAACGTTTGCATGCTTTAATGTGTAAATGGGTTTTGCCGGCTTGTCGTGAGTTCTTCATCAAACACGGTTCCGAATTCGGGGCATTTTATCAGTTCAAAGTCGTAATGCACCGACGAGGCTCCGTATAGGGAGACCTTATTAGCTCTAAAGCGTCATGTGCTGATGAGGCTCCGAATAGGGAGGCTTAACCGGCCCAAAGGTGTCATGCACCAGAGGGGCTCCGAATTCAGAGACTTGCATTGACCAATCGTGATATCCACGAAAAGGGCGCTCCGAATCTAGAGGCTTAATCGGCCAATCGTGATATCCACGAAGGACGCTCCGAATTTGGAGGCTTTAACAGCCTAAAGACGTCGTGCGCCAGTGGGGCTCCGAATCCGGAGACTTGCATCGGCCAATCGTGATATCTACGAAGGGCGCTCCGATTCCGGAGACTTTATCGACCAATCGTGATATCCACGAAGGGCGCTTCGAATCCGGAGGCTTAATCGGCCCAAAGACGTCGTGCGCCAGTGGGGCTCCGAATCCGGAGACTTGCATCGGCCAATCGTGATATCTATGAAGGGCGCTCCGAATCCGGAGGCTTAATCGGCCCAAAGGCGTCGTGCGCCAGTGGGGCTCCGAATCCGAAGACTTGCATCAGCCAATCGTGATATCCACGAACGGCGCTCTGAATCCGGACGCTTAAACGGCCAATCGTGATATCCACGGAGGGCGCTCCGAATCCGGAGGCTTAATCGACCAATCGTGATATCCACGAAGGGCACTCCGAATCCGGAGGCTTAATCGGCCCAAAGGCGTCGTGCGCCAGTGGGGCTCCGAATCCGGAGACTTGCATCGGCCAATCGTGATATCTATGAAGGGCGCTCTGAATCCGGAGGCTTAATCGGCCCAAAGGCGTCGTGCGCCAGTGGGGCTCCGAATCCGAAGACTTGCATCAGCCAATCGTGATATCCTCGAACAACGCTCTGAATCCGGAGGCTTAAATGGCCAATCGTGATATCCACGAAGGGCGCTCCGAATCTGGAGGCTTAATCGACCAATCGTGATATCCACGAAGGGCACTCCGAATTCGGAGGCTTTATCGGCCCAAAGAGCTCGTAAACTGAATCGCGTGATTTAAGAAATAAGAAACTTCACATTGCCGAAGTGAAATTTGTACAAATATCAAGTCCCACAAGTCGGGTCAATGATAGAATTTACGTAAATGCGTTGAATTCCAAGGTCGTGGGAGATTCCTTCCTGACATATCTTTCAGCCGGTACGCCCCCGCTCCCGCAATAGAATCAACTTGGTAGGGGCCATCCCAGTTTGGACCCAGTTTTCCATCGGCCGATTTCCTATCGGCTGGAAGCACCTTCTTCAGGACCAACTCTCTTGGTGTGTAGCGGTGCAGCTGAACGCATTGATTATACAACTTTGCCAGTTGCTACTGGTACCGTGCCATGGACGCAAGGGCTTGGTCTCTTCGTTCTTCGATTAGAATCAAATCCAAAGCCAGCACCATGTCGTTTTGGCCTGCATCAAAAACTTGCGACTTGAGGGTCGGGTGGCCAATCTCCAGGGGTAAGATCGCCTAGGTTCCAAAGCATAGGACAAACGGCGTTTCTCCGATTGATCTTCTCGGCATAGTTCGATGGGCCCACAATACACTCGGTAATTCTTCGACCCATTTGCCTTGGGCTTTCTCCAGCCTCTTCTTGATGCCGTCCAAGATGGATTTGTTAGAGGGTTCGGCTTGACCATTGCTTTGGGGGTAAGCCGACATAAAAAAGTAAGGTCAGATACCATACTTGCTGCACAGCTCTCGGTACACGCCACAATCAAACTGGGTGCCGTTATCTGAGATAAGAGCTCTTGGAATGCCGAATCGTGTTATGATGTTCCTCCACACAAAGCGCTTAACATCAGCATCCCAAATGTGTGTTAATGCCTCCGCTTCAACCCATTTTGTGAAGTAATCTGTTGCGACGATCAGGTATCGCTTTTTCCCTAGGGCCCTTGGCAATGGTCCTACGATATCAAGCCCCCACTGGGCGAACGGCCAGGGACTGGTGATAGAGTTCAACTCTTCAGCAGGCAAATAGTTTAATGGGGAGAACTTTTGGCACTGTTCACACTTTTTTGCGTAATATTCGGCGTTCGCTCTCATTGTCGGCCAATAATACCCCTGTGTTATAGCTCGATGGGCCAAAGAGCGTCTGCCAGAATAGGCACCACAACTGCCTTCATGTATTTCAGTCAGAAGCTCCTCGACTTTGTCTGAGTGTACATATTCCAAATAGAGGCCAAAGAGGGATTCTTTATAAAGCCTTCCTTGCGGATCCAAGTAGTATCGCATGGCTTTGTTTCGCAGCTTGTGCGCTTCTTTCTTGTCCTCTGGGAGTTGTTCAGAAGATAGGAATGCAGCAATGAGATCCATCCAACTTGGTGCAGATTCTATAATGTTGATCTGGACTTCCTCCGAAGGGCTAATGCTTGGCTCTGGGAAGAAACCTACTTCGATGGTCCATTTAATCTCTGAGTTGATTGCGAAGGCTAGGCAAGCCAAGGCATCTGCATAGGTGTTCTGATCACGTGTCATCTGGTTCAACTCATGATGGTCAAATTTTGCCAACAAGGAATTGGCCGTTTTCATATAGGCAGCCATACGGTCGTTTCTTGCCGCGTACTCCCCATTTAGCTGATTGATCACCAGTTTTGAGTTGCAAAACACAAGAAAACGCCGAGCACCTAGGATATGCGTTTGCAAACCGGTTAGAAGGGCTTCGTATTCGGTTTCATTATTTGATGCTTCGAAGCCGAGCTTGACGGCCTGCTCAATTATTGCGCTGTCGGGGGCCATGATTACAACTCCGGCTTCACTGCCTTGCTGGTTTGATGATCCATCACAATATAACTGCCAAATGTCCCCAACATAAATCCTTCAGTTCGGCTTCGGTCGAATTTCATCAGACTTGAAGTCGGCAAGGCCCCCAGTGAATTCGGCGACAAAGTCGGCAAGCACCTGTCCCTTGATTGAGGTTCTGGGTAAAAACTGAATATCGTACTGGCTGAGTTCCAGAGCCTACTTTGAAACACGTCTAGATGTTTTCGCACTGCATAATACTAATCGGAGGGGATAATTTGTTAGCACCCCAATGCTATGCCCCTGGAAGTAATGCATCAGCTTCCTTGTCGCCATGACTAGGGCTAAGATGAGCTTTTCTAGCGAAAGGTAGCGTGTTTCGGCATCAACCATTACCTTGCTCACATAATACGCTGGCCGCTGCTCTCCCAGCTCTTCTTTTACCAGTACGGCGCTGACAACTTGGTCAGAAACTGCTAGATAAAAAATGAGCGGGTCGCCAGCAGAGGGTGTTGTCAGAAGTGGTACTGAACGGAGGTAGGTCTTCAGGCCGTTGCAAGCGGCTTCGCATTTGGCGGACCATTCAAAAGCCTTGCCCTGCCGTAGTGTATGAAAGAATTGCCAGCAGCGATCTGTGGACCGACTAATGAACCTGTTGAGTGCGGCGGCCATCCCCATCAACTTTTGAACCTCTTTTACTAAATGAGGGGAGCCAAGCTCCAGGATTGCTGTGATTTGCCTTGGGTTGGCTTCAATTCCTCTGTGGTTGACAATGTAACCAAAGAATTTGCCAGAGTCGATACCAAACGCACATTTGGAAGCGTTCAACTTCGTTCCATATTTGTGTAAGATACTGAATGTCTCTTCCAGATCGGTTATATGATTCTGCTCTTCCTTGGACTTAACCACAATATCGTCAACGTACACTTTCATAGTGTTGTCAAGTTGCTCCTTGAACATGGTGGTGACTAGTCTCTGGTAGGTTGCCCCTGCATTCTTCAGCCTAAAAGGCATAACCTTATAGCAATAGGTACCTCTTGGGGTGAGGAATGCAGTTTTCTCTTGGTCCTCAGGATGCATAGTGATTTGATGATAACCTCTGTAGGCATCAAGGAAGCTCATACGCTGATGATGCGCCGTAGCATCTACAAGTTGATCTATCTTGGGAAGAGGAAAACAGTCTTTGGGGCAGGTTTTGTTTAGATTTGTAAAATCGATGCAGACTCACCAAGTCCCATTTTTCTTCTTCACAACCACAGTATTAGAGAGCCATGTGGGGTAAGTCACTTCCCTGATTGCTCCGGCATCAAGCAACCGGTCTACCTCTTCAACGACGGCGGCAGTGTGCTCTGTGGCTGATCGTCGGATTTTCTGAATGATCGGCTTGTACTTCGGGTCAACATTCAAACGGTGCTCCAAAACAGATGGGTCTACACCCGGCATTTCATATGGAGTCCACGCGAATACATCAAGATTGCTGAGCAGGAAGGATACTAGCTGCTGTCGGTCAGCTTGACTCAGGGAGGCGCCGACCATGAAGAACCTTTCTGGATTGCCGTCAATCTCAACTCGGTCTAGGTCTTCCGTGGCTTTCTCATTTGGGAGTCACCCGACATCGTCAAGGCTGTCTCGATCCGGCCCCTCAATGGAATTAACTTACAACTCCTTTGGCGTCTTTCCGGAAAGGAGAAAACATGCCTGTGCTGATTGCTGGGAACCACGGATTTGCTCAATGCCGTGTTCTGTCAGGAAGCGCAGCAGCTGATGATAGGTGCTTGGAACGGCGCGCATTGTATGCAACCAAGTTCACCCCATGATGAGATTATACGGCAAAGGAAGCTTGACGACCAAGACTTCCAAATCTACTGTTCGGGAGCCCGCTCGAACGGGTAATGTGATTTTCCCCAACGGATACTCTGGATTTGCGTTGAAGTCTAATAGTGGATAATGAGCCGGGAACAGGTCTGATTCGTTGAAGTCGAGTTTGATGAAGGTCTTGTAATACATAACCTTCGAAGCACTCCCCTGGTCTATGAGAACGCGCGCAACGGTAAATCGGTTTACACGTAGTTCAATGACTAGTGGATCAATGTGGGGGACTGTTATGTCGATAAGATCAGAATCGTCAAAGGTAATACTCAGAGCTTCACGTGGCCTTTTTGCCTGCGTTAGTTGCTTTTGGGGTACTGGGTGTGATTGAATTGCATGCACGGTTGGAGGCGTTGGCAAGCTGTATATCATATGAATGACGCCAGGTGGGGGCGAATCCTGCCGCAATGCAACTGTTTGGTTGCGCTCTTTCGGACATGTTGCTGGAGCGAACATCTTGCACCAACTCCTCAAGGTGGTTTTTCAAAGCATAGCAACTGTCGGTGCTATGACCGTGATCATCTTGATATTCACACCGCTTATCCCGTCTTCTCGTATCGGGAGGTCCCACCACTTTGGACGGCCATTTGAAGAATGGAAGGTGTTGAACTTTGAACATGACTGAGCTGATTGGTTCGCCCCTCTTTCTGGGCTCCAGGGATAATGAGTCGGAGTTGCTATCAGCATCTTGTTGCCGAGCTCGAGGTCGTCGACCACCTGCTTTCAGAGGTCGTTCCGGATCTCGGTGTACAGCTTGTTTGGACTTTGCCATTTCCAAGGCCAAATTCTGACAGAGACGCTCGTTCTCAGTGATCATGTTCTCCAACCTTTTCTCGTTTTGCTTTGCCTGTTCCATGATCGCTTGCATTGCTTTATGCTCTGGAGTCGAAGGTGAGGCGAAGTGCAAAGCGCGTCTTGCTAGGATAATCTCCGGTCCATATATGTTTGTTGGAGTGAAATCGTCTATCTGTGTGGTTTCATCAGTGACTATTGGAGGGTCCTCCGCTGCGCCCAGCCATGGATATGCTTGAGTATTCCCACAGACGGCGCCAATTGTGGAGAAGTGGTTTGGAAATACTCTTCTGATCCTGGAGGATACTCGTGATCCGCTGATAGTCACCTGAAAAGGAATAAACACTCCGGTCGAGGGTGCCGGAATTAGCACTCCGACGAACCAGTCAGTCTCAACACTCAAGATTACTTATATTCTAAATTAAGCACAACAATTCTCACATACCTTTCTTAGTCTGTTGTTCCTTTATTTATACTCGTTTCCTGGGCCTCGGGGCCAGGTCCACTTTTCAATCATTATCCTTTTATTTACTCGGCTTCATAGTCCAGTATCTGCTCAGCTTATCTGTTTTATTCGGCTTCCTGATCGTGCAGGAAAGAGCTGAGTAATATCTGTCTTCTAAAGTACGCTTTTGATTCTTCCAATTATCCGGCCCCCACAGTGCCCAACTCTTGAAGAATTTCGAGCGTTGATGGAAACCTGGCGTGATGAAGAAATCATGCCTCAGACCCGTTTTGGCCACGCCCAGCCTTTGGAGCGAATGTGTGGGCTCATTTTGCATGAAGCTCAATCGTTGGCCCATGATGGAGAGCTAGATATACCCAGCTTGATTCATCATTTTTTTGACATTGGTGACAGAGGCAACCCTCTTTGGTGAGGTTTTCGGCAACATGCCCTTTGTTTATGTATGCTCGCGCATTTCCTTCTTGCCCTTAGTTACGGCAGAACCATCATTCAGTTAATCGAAATGGCCCAATGTCAGAAAGAAGGTAAGAGTTGTATCGATTTGACGCTGGTTGAGACCCTGATGGGCTTAGATGTTTTTTAACAGTGAGAGACCACCAGATTTGCATGGAGTCCACTACTTTTTCAGGTATTGTTTCCCATCCTTTCTGATATATGCCTCGCACATTACTCGACACTCATGCTCTATTTTCTCTCAAAGCCGTTTCTTTACTTTTCTCTCCACACACATCTTTCTATTCTTTAATCTCTTTTATTTTTTATCCTTTCCCAAGTATGGCTCATGGATAAGTTGAAGGCGGTAGACCCTTGCCTCGAGTATTCAGCTTGAGCTTATTTCTTCCGCCAACGACTAGTGGATTTTCCCAATGAGGGATGGTGGTGCAACTACATGAGGAATGGTAGTACAACTGGATGTGCAGCAGATCTGCAGCTGACATAGCTTGGCGTTGCCCCTGGCTCAATTTGACTGAGCTGAGTTACAGCATGACCCGACAGCCAGGCATACAGTTGATTGGCCTCATGTATTGAGTGTTCTACTTTCCCTTCCAACTCAAACGCCAGTTTGGGCATGATTAGATCTGACCTAAGGAAGGGGTAGAATACCCGGCTTTATTCCTGATTCGTTCTTCACACCTGGCTCAGTACCTTACTACCTGGAGGACGAGAGACTTCTAGCCCCTGCCCCTAGTTTCAGTTATGCTCTTTTTGGTAAGTGCTTGGCTTGGCTCGAGGATGAGGCACAAGTTGGGCCCACTTTGGCTACAGAAGCTTCCACAAGCACGAGCAAAGGACACAAAAGCACCTAACTCACTTATGCCCCTAGTTTATTGCTTTGACCTTTCTTTTCAAGTTTTATGATGTAAAAATAACTTTAATTTGTATTAGAGAATTGGAAAATGTACTTGTGTTGAAATCAATGGAATTAAGGTTGTGAGCACTAAAAATTTTCCTTTTGGTCCAAAAATGGTCTAAGTTATAGAAGGTAAAATTTTGAACAAAATCAACTTTTGTTAAAACTTTCCAAAACTATTTTTGAAAATGATCCCTACCTGACACACACAGAATCAAACCCTCAAGATGTACAGCCTCGAATCAAAAGATCATAACTGCCCTTGCTTGAATACTAGTACTGCTCTGCATTATAACCAGTTTTTCTTCCCAAAATGAAGATCACAACCAAACTAACAGATAATGAACATAGATGACCTGATTAGAAAAATGGACAGGACAGTTGAGTTGGAGATAGTTATGGCCGAACTTCAGGATGAAGTTGCCTACATATCCCAAAGATAGGAATCATGACTTACGTAGTTCGATTCAGGTTCACCCGAGTATTAACTCTTTTCTTTTGCGCTCTAACTTTTGCCAAAGTCACCCTTTAGGGTTTTCAACCTTGCGAGCTTAGTTTTTCTTTATTTCTAATTTTTCATGCTCTAACTTTTGCCTAGGTCGCCCTTCCAGGTTTTCGACCTAGCGAGTCTCTCAAGGGTAGCATTTCTTCAACTTGTCCATATTGATTGGCTGTGAAAATTTCAGGCCATCTAGGTCCATAAGAATGACCGCTCCACTCGACCAGATAGCGTTGATAATGTAAGGACCAATCCAATTGGGTCTAAACTTGGCCCTAGGATCATGGATAAGAGCTTGGTTGTCTTTTAGTACCATTTCTTCCTCCTTGATATTCCTGGACTTAACTTTCTTGTTAAAAGCCCTGGCAATTCTGCGCTGGTAGCCATGAACATGATGCAATGCCTTTAGCCTCCTCTCATCAAACAACATTAACTCCTCAAATCTGCTTTGTTGCCAGTCTGCCTCTGCTATCTGATACTCGACTACAACTCGTAACTACGGTACTTCAATTTCAATTGGCAAAACAACCTCTATCCTGTAGACAAGAGAATATAGGGTTGCTCATGTGGATGTCCGGATCGAGGTCTGGTAGCCCTATAATGCAAATGACAGTTTATCCGGCCAGTCCTTGTAGGTCTCAACCATCTTCCGTAGGATGTTTTGACATTCTTATTGGTGGGTTCAACAGCTCTATTGGTTTATGGTCTATGTATCGATGACTTGTGAAAAGTCATGTTGTATTTCTCAAGTAGATCCACCTCCTCTTTCTTAAAGTGTGAGCCGTTATCTGAGATGATTTCATTCAGAACTTCGTACTGGTAGACGATGTTGTTTCTAATGAATTTGGCCACAAGCGATGCCTTCAATACGACATTGGACTAAGCTTTCACCCACTTTGTAAAATAATCAATCGCCACCAAGATATACTCATGTCCATTCGACCCTTTTGGCGAGACCGCCCCGATAACATCGATTTCCCAGACCGAGAAAGGCCATAGCGATGTCATGTTGTAAAGCTTTGACGGCAGAATATTCATGCGATTGGCATGAATTTGATGTTTGTGGTCTCGCCGTACAAAACCAATACAATCCTCCTTCATGGTGGACCAATAATAGCCTTGCCTGAGAATCTTCCAAGCTAGCATCACACCGTTCATATGCGCCCCGCATTCTCTGCCGGATAGCCTTCATAAGGCACTTCGATTCCTCTTCCTCCACACACAGTTTATGCATTCTAAGATGACCTCTATTATACAGTGTACCCTCTCAGATGATAAATTGGATAGCCAGACCCTGTATTTCCCCGTTTGTCTTTGGAATTTGCCCCTGGTGGATACGTCTCCTTTTCCAGAAAATACCAAATATTGTAATACCGGGGTTTTTTGTCTTGCACTTCATCTATCGCGGTAATAGTTTCATCAGTCGGCACATATTTCTGTTCGATGATAATCGGACGCATCTAGACTCCAAGTGGGATGTCTACCATAGAAGATAGAGTTGCTAAAGCATGAGCGAACCAGTTGTTCTCCCTCAGCAGATGTGTAAACATTAGTTTTTCAAACCTAGGAATCCGAAATCCAAGGTCTGATGGTAAACCTTCATCTTTTTTTTTTTTTTTTAACTTTCCAGCCTCCGTTTGCTTGAGAAACAACTAAGTTTGAATCCCCGATGACATCCAACCTTATTGCCCCTAGTTCTAGGGCAGCTTATAGACCAGCAATACACGCTTCATATTCTGCTTCGTTGTTGGACACCTTGAATCGGAGTTTGAAGGACAAAGGTATATGGGAGTTGTCAGGTGCTATCAACAACACACCTATCCCATAACCATACTGATTGGACGCTCCATCAAAATACATCGTCCAAGTTTCCTCTTCAACATGCATAATGTCTTCATCTGGGAACAAGTATTCCACTGCCTCATTTCTTTCTACCGGGTGGTCTACCAGAAACTCCGTTACAACTCTTCTTTTAACCGACTTGCGGGTGACATATTTGAGATCAAATTCGAAAAGAAGAAGTAACCAAAGAGCTAGCCTACCCGTAAGCGCTGGTTTCTCAAAGAGATATTTGATGGGATCTAATTTCAAAACCGGGATTACAGAGTGAGCTAACAAGTAGTGCCTCAACTTCCTGGTAGCCCATGCCAAGGCTAGGCAAGCTTTCTCTAAAGGAGTGTACTAGGTCTTGTAGTCCAACATTTTCTTGCTCAAGTAGTAGATGGCTTTCTCTATCCTACCTTTAGATTCCTAAGTGAGCATGCATTCCATGGTCGTATCTGTTACTGACAAGTACAGAATCAAAGACTTTCCTGGCTCTGGCAGCGACAACATAGGTAGATTCTGGAGGTACTACTTAACTCGTTCAAAGGAAAACTGACATTGATCATCCCATCGGAATTTCTTTCCTTTCTTTAGAAGACCAAATAGTGGTTCACAAGTTAAGGTTAATTTGAAAATAAACCGTCTTATGAATTGCACTTTACCCAAAAAGTCAAGCACCTCCTTTTCGGTCCTTGGTGGTGGCATTTCTAAGATGACCTTGATTTTGGAAGGATCTACTTCAATTCCCCTCTGTGTGATTAGAAAGCCCAGCATTTTCCTTGCCATTATGCCGAAGGTGCATTTCTGCAGGTTCAACCTCAATCTGTATTTCCTGATCCATTAAAAGAATTTATCCAGCACGGTGTAGTGGCCCTTTCATTCTTTGGAGTTGATAATCATGTTGTCCACGTACACCTCAACCTCTTTGTGGATCATGTCATGTAGAATTGTGATCGCAGCCCTTTGATAGGTAGCTTTAGTATTTTTCAACCCAAACAGCATAACTCGGTAGAATTAGGTACCCCATGGCGTAGTGAATGCGATCGTTTCTTTATCCTCGGGTGCCACCAGAATCTGGTTATAACCGGAAAACCCATCCATAAATGATAGAAACGCATAGCCCGCAATGAAGTCCACTAATTCCACTACACCCCGCTGGAGAAGGCTTGCTTAGCCTTGGTATGGACTACTAGGAAGTTGAGGCACTACCTGTTAGCTCACTCCGTAATTCTGGTTTCGAGATTAGATCCTATCAAATATCTCTTCGAGAAACCAGCGCTTACAGGTAGGCTAGCTCGTTGGTTGCTTTATCTCTCTGAATTTGATTTGAAGTATATCACTCACAAGTCTGTCAAGGGGAAAGCGATAGCAGAGTTTCTGGCAGATCACCCAGTGGAAGGGGACGATGCAGTAGAATACCTATTCCCAGATGAAACTATTCTGCAGGTCGAGGAAGATATTTGGACAATGTATTTTGACGGAGCGTCTAATCAGTACGCTTATGGGATAGTGTTGCTGATAGCACCCGACAATTCCCATATACCTTTAGCCTTTAAACTCTGGTTCAAAGTATCTAACAATGAGGCAGAATATGAAGTGTGCATCGCTGAATTGGAAGCCACCCTAGAACTAGAGGCAAAAAGGTTGGATGTAATTGGGGACTCGAACCTGGTTTTGTCTCAAGCAAAAGGAGACTGGAAGGTTAAGGAAGAAAGGATGAAAATTTATCACCAAACCCTGGATGTTCTGATCCCTAGGTTTGAGAAACTAACCTTCACGCATTTACTAAGAGAGAACAATAGGTTTGCTAATGCTTTATCAACTTTATCTTCTATGATAGACATCCCTTTGGGAGTCCCGATGCGTCCGATTATTATTGAATAGAGATATACACCGGCCTACGAGTTGATTGCCTCAATAAATGAAGTACAAGATCAAAAACCCTGGTATTATGATATTTGAAACTTCTTAGAAAAAGAGGTTTATCCACTAGGGGCAAATGCCAAAGATAAAAGGGCAATACGGCAAATGGCTGCTCAGTTTATCATCTGCAGGGATAAGTTATACAAACAGGGTCATCTGGGAATGCACAAGCTGTGTGTTGATACAGAAGAGTCGAAGCACCTAATGGAGGCCATCCACGGAAGGGAGTGCGGATCACACATGAGCGGAGTAATGCTAGCTCGGAAGATTCTTAGGCAGGGCTACTACTGGTCAACTATAGAGGAGGATTGTATTGGTTTTGTTCGACGATGCCACAAATGCCAAATTCATGCAAATCGCATGAATATCCCACTGTCGAAGCTGTATAACATGACTTCACCATGACCTTTTTCAGTCTGGAGAATTGATGCTATTGGGGTAGTTACACTGAAAGGGTCAAATGGGCATGAGTATATCCTGGTGGCAATAGACTATTTTACAAAGTCTGTTGAGGCCCAATCCTATGCAGTGCTGAAAGCATCACATGTAGCCAAGTTCATCAGGAATAACATTATTTGTCATTATGGAGTCTCGAACGAGATCATTTCAGACAATGGCTCCCATTTCAAGAGAGAAGTGATCGACTTGTTAGAGAAATACAACGTGGCTTTTCATAAGTCATCCACATATCGGCCACAAACCAATGGAGCTGTTAAGGCCGCCAACAAGAACATAAGCACATTTTGCAGAAAATGGTTGAGACTTACAGCGATTGGCCAGAAAAATTGCCATTTTCTCTCTGGGGCTATAAGACTTCAATTCGGACATCTACTGGGGAACTCCGTATTCTTTGGTTTGTGGGATGGAAGCTATTCTGCCGATTGAAATAGGGGTTCCGTCGTTACAGGTTATGGCAGAGTGCCAGATAACAGAAGTGGATTGGCAGCAGAACAGGTTCGAAGAACTGATGTTGCTCGATGAAAGGAGACTGAAAGCACTGTACCATATTCAAGGATATCAACGTAGGATTACTAGGGCTTTTAACAAGAAAGTTAAGTCTTAGAATCTTAAGGAAGGGGATTTGGTGCTGAAAGACAACCAGGCTCCCATCCATGACCCTAGGGGCAAGTTTAGACCCAATTGTACAGATTCTTACATTATCAAATCTATTTGGTCGGGTGGAGTTGTCATTCTTATGGACCTAGATAGCCTAGAATTTTCTCAACCAATCAACATGGGCAAGTTGAAGAAATACTACCTCTGAGTGGCTCTCTAGGCCGAAAACCCGGAAGCCGACCTAGGCAAAAGTTAGAGCACAAAAATTGGAAAAAATAAAAACTGAGCTCACAAGGTTGAAAACCTGGAAAGGACGGCCTTGGCAAAAGTTAGAGCGTAAAAAGAGAGCGTTAATACCCGAGTGAACCCGAACTGAACTACATAAGGCCTGATTCACATCTTTGGGATACGTAGGCAACTTCATTTTGAAGTTCGGCCGTAAACATCTCTAAATCAACTGTGTCCATGTGTTTGGTCAAGGTATCTTTGTCCACTCATTATCTAAAAGATCGACTCTGATCCTTACCTTGAGAGAAGAGCTGATTACAGTGTTGAGCAGTGCTATTCAGTCAAGGGGCAATTTTCAATTTCCTGGATTCGAGGTTGTACATCTCGAGGTAAATTCCATGTGTGTCAAGTTGTGATCCTTATTGGAAATGGTTTTGGAAAGTTTTAATAAAAGTTGATTTTGTTTAAATTAATCTTTTTACAACTTAGACCATTTTTGGACCAAAAGGAAGATTTTCAGTGCCCACAACTTTAATTTCATTGATTTCAATAACAAGTTCTTTAACTCTTGATGCAAATCAAAGTTGCTTTTTATTACATTCAAAAGGAAAACTTGAAAGTTAGATCAAAGCAATAAACTTGGGGCATAGATGAGTCAGGTGTTCCTGCGTCCCCTCCCTGAGCTTGTGGAAGCTTCTGATGCTAAAGTAGGCCTAGTCTGTGCTTCTTCTTCAAACCAAGCCAGGCATTCGCCAGAAAGGGCGCAGCTGAAATTGGGAGTAGGAGCTAGAAGTTCTCTCGTCCTTCAAGCATTGGGGTATCGAGCTAATTGAGAACCTCAGATTGGAAATGAAATCGGGTACTCTACCCCCTCTTCTGGGCAAGTCTGATCATGTCCGAACTGATGCCTGAACCGGAACAAAAAGTAGAACATATAATGTGTCAGGTCAATCAATTGAATGCCAGGTTGTCGAGCCATACTATAGCTCATCTCGGGCATATCAAACCAGGAACAACGCCAAACAATGTTAACAGCAGACCTGTTGCATATCCAATGGCACCACCACCCCTCATTCGGGAAATCAACTAGCTGTTGGTGAAAGAAATAGCCCCATGCTGAATATGTCGGGCAAGAATCCACTACTTTCAACCTGTCCATGAGCCATATCTGGGGGAGGGATGAAAGAAAAGAGAGATTAAAGAATAGAGAGGTGTATGTGGAGAGAAAAAGTGTGAAAAGGGTTTTTAGAGAAAAACAGAGCCTGAGTGTCTAGAGATGTGAGAAACATACATGAGATAGGATAGGAAACATTACCTGAAGAAGTAGTGGACTTCCTGTGAACTTGGTCGTCTCCTGCCGATGGAAGGCATCCAAACCTATCAAAGTCTCAGCCAATACCAAGCTCATGCAGCTCTTGCCCTCTTTCAAACCTTATGCTACTTCAACTAGTCAGATGCTAGACCCGCCAAAATTAGGGGCAAGAAGAAAATGAGCCAACATACACAAACAAAGGGCGTGTTGCCGAAAACCCCGCCAAAGAAGATCGTCGTGGTCACCGACGTCAGAAAATCGATGAATCAAATTGGAGATGTCCAGTTCTCCATTGTGAACCCAGGATTAAGCCTCATGCAAAGTGAGCCCACACATCCTTCCTAAAGCTTGGATGTGACCAAAATGGGGCTAGAGCAAGATTTCCTTATCCTGCTGGGATTCCATTAGCACTTGAAACTTTTCGATTGTCGAGCATAGCTCTTGTCCCCCGAAGCTAAAAACGTGCGTAACTAGGTTCCAACATCTAGCTACGACATGAAGGAACGGAAAACAAAGTCGAGAATGACTCAGCGGGAATAGTGCATTTATGCCAAAATCTCAAAAATTCAACTTTTCTGAGCCATCTAAAGTTGCAATGCAATTGGAGAGTTTTTCGGTGAAAAATGGCTCTATTTGTGGCAAAACAGCAGCTGAAATGAAGAAATCACGAAACTGGAGTTTGTGTAGAAGATAAGGCAGCGAGTGGAGGCCAGGTGTCAACATTTTGGAGGTCCTGGGCATTAATGGCCGGCAAGGCTCATTGATGACCGGCAGGAGGAATAGTTGGTCGGCAAGCCACCCATCGTGGCCGACAGGCCTTCCTCTTATGCCTCTAGTCCTCCTTTGTGAGGAATTAGTTGGATACAGAAGTTTTATTATGTTCTTTGTGTGTTTCAAGGTCTTGTTTTGAGTTCTTTTAAATTTAGTAAGTTCGTCGAGTTGAGTTTAAGTTATTTGTCTATCAAATTGTTTTGTTTATCGAGCTGTTTTGATAATCGAGTTGTTCATTGAGTTGTTTTGTTGTATATCAGACTGTTTTCTTTATCGAGTTGTTGTTACTTTGATTATCGAGTTGTGTTACTTTGATCATTTCAGTTGTTGGGTGATTCGTTACTTGATTTAGACTGTTATGACAATACAATATTTGGTTTTCAATGTCGAAATCAATCTCATTTCCATGCTATGTGACGCTCAGAATGCAAAATACAACACTTTTTCATTGAAAAGTTGTTTTCATTTCGATCATGATTACTTTTTACAAAAGAGTACAAGTTTTTAAAGAAATAAAACTCGTCTAAGGCTGTACAAAGTGCTAACACTATTGATAAAAGAAACTAAGCAAAAATATAGATAGATTAGCGCCAACTATCTCAGGCTCGAGAGGACCTCTTCGTCATCTTCCTCGGAAGAGCAGACTCTGCGGCGCTATCTCCATCAGCGCCACTGTCTCTATCAGCGCCACTGTCTAAATCTGAATTAAAGTTTGAATCGGAGCCGTCTTCGCTCTCTGCCTGGGAGCCCTCCTCAGCCTCAGCAGCCTCACTACTAGAAAAATCTGTGCTAGCGTCATTATCTACACTCTCAGATGAATTAGCATGCTGACTCGCTGTCTTCTTGGCCTCGCTGGTCTTCGTACCATCCTCCCTCAGAATAGGCTCTGAAAGACCACTCTTAGTTCAGGCGCTCCTAGTTCGGCCTCAGCTGCACGCTGGAACCTGTCTCTTTCTCCTTACTGTCGGAGGGGGTGCCGATGGTCTTGGTGCTGCTGTCGTGGGTGCTGTCGTTATAGGTGGGACCTGAAAAGGTGGTTGTCTTATGTCAGCCACAGTATGTGTATCAGATGCAAGTATGACATGCATAAATCAGTGTATACACGAGTTAGATACAATATATGAGTGCATTCGGGAAGTACAGTGGGTCAAATGCAGTGTATCAATGCAGTGTGGGCCAGATGCAGTGTATCAGTGCAGTGTTGGAAGTGTTCAGTTGAAGTGTCAGTTTCAGTGTGTTAATGGAAATTTGATGACTGGAATGCAAGAAAACTGAAGAAATTACCTGAATACCGTGGAAGTCGAGTAGTGCCTCCCTTCTCAATATTATCCCCTAAAATGAGGCTAGTAGCTCCAACAGATCCTCGGTGTATCCTGGGGGTGCCTGCAAATGCATTGGGAAGGATTAATATCTAGGACAAACAAATATCTAAAAGAAATGCGAAAACTAAAAGCGTGGTGCATACCGGACGTACGTCCTAGGCTCTGGTGTATCTATGCCCAGCTGCTGCAGGCTCGATCAGGATCTGATATGCCTCCCCAGTATACCACTAGCAGGTAAGCGTAGTAGGCAGCTCTGGCCATCCGACCCCCTACCTTATCTGGGAAGTCCCTCTGCCATGGGCTTTGCTTGCCTGAGTGGCTCTACGTCTCACCTTCATGGTAGGAGCTCCCACTCTCTTACCCCCACGAACACCGATTAGAGGCGGCATCAAGTGTGTCTGGATAAAGACCGCGTAATCACCTTCTATACGCAAATACTCTGCCTCTTGCCCTACCATGAACTGGATCACTTCGTCGGTAGACAGGCTGTGTGTCACTCTCATTGACACTGAAGGTGTCATCGGTATAAACGGAGCAAGTAGGCTCAAGGTCTGATGCACGAAATGCTCGCCTAAGAATCAGGCTCAACAAATCGGGCCCTCAAGAAGAATGTGATGGCAGGTAATGATCTGAGCTGCATTGTACTGGGCTCGAAGCTTTGTCGGTATCATGGCCTAGGGCTGCCATGTGATCTGAAATAGAAAGTGAACATATAGAAAGTGAACAGATTATTAGTCACTATCAGTTGCTAATGTGTGGATCAAAACAGTTATAAAGAAAAAAAATATGACTTTGCTTTGGGTTACCTCGTATGCCGCTACCATGTCAAAATACCGGGGGGAAAAACATGAAGGACTCATGAGTTCTGCGGCGGAGCTGGCCGTTGCATACCCGAGAAAAGGGGACTGTTAATGGAACCTTATCTATGGGCTCGGAGGCAAGAGCCGAGAAGTATGCGTATACCCATAACTGCAGGAAGAATGCGAGGGTATATAATGAAATACAGTATGAACAGTTGTAAAAAGCACAAAGCAAAAAACATATGTGTGGAACAGATGTAAAACAAGAAATGCTTGAGTAGAAAATGTAAAGTGTAAAGAGGGAATTGAGGTGTGTACCTCCCAAGCTTGCCAGTAGCCTCCAACCAAAGTCCCTCACAGACGGGAGGAGGAGCTCATATATCCGTATAATGTGGTGAGGCCGGCTCCGCCCCAATCATAAAACTGAACTCGAGGGAGGACCACCAAGGCACTCAGCAGATACAAGCCGACGGTATTCTATCTGTTTGAAAACAAGGTGGTACCGCAGATGAACATGAGGAAGCCTCTCGCGTACTGCTCTATCTCCTCAATCGTCTCGGGCTCAGTCCCTCTGAACTGCTCCTCAAACCAGCTGTATCGCACCATGCCCGCCTAGTATATCGGTGGATGTTGTAGACACCCCACTTTTGACTGCCCGTGAGACTCGGATGCTTGATTCGATGCACTCGATGATGAAAGTTGAATTATGAATTCGCAGCGATTCGAAATCAATCAGGCGTCGGAAATAACCTCAAGTCTTCAACATTTACTTTGTTTGAACCTGTGAGCTTTATTTTTGGACCTTTTCCCTCCATAAGCTGAGTTTGAACCAAAAAAATAGGGGAGGCCACCAAGGCTCGACCGTGCATTGGTGATGCCCGGCCGTGGCTTTGAATGGCCGGCCGGTCGGCCTTCGATGGTATTAAACACCGTTTTGGGCAGGAGGCAGCCAGCTGTCCATTTTTGAAGATATTTGCCACCTCCTGAGCTCGAATTCTATAAAAGGAAGGCTTTGGGATTGTTTTGAGGGTTGAACAAAATATCAAGACGAGATATATACATATAGAGAGCCTCTCCTCCTCCTTCTTCCTGGGCAAGCAAGCTTTGAGCTAACCTAGTTTATTTACACCATCACCACACACCATACATAACCAGGTTTGATCATCCTAAGGCCTTGGTTGATCTTGAGAAAGCATAATTCAAACTAGAGAGTGCATAGGAATCAAACTTGAAGCTTCAAGAACAAGTTTGTTTCGTGAAAGGTATAAGCTTGTATCCTTCTTTCTTGCTTTCATTTCTATCATCTACACCTTCATTCTTGCTGTTTTGGTTACTTTCGGACTTGTTTGGAGTGTTGGAGTTGGGTTTGGAGAGTTACCAACCTTTATCCATAACTGAAACCCTCTCCTTTTCACTCTCACTTTTTGGGTTTTCAAACTAATTTTCAGAGGCTTGAGAAGCCTAAAAACCATGTTTTGACGCTTCAAAAATGGAGGGGTTAGCCACCCCTCATTCCCTTTGTTCACTAGCTTTGATTCTCTTCCTCATTGTTAAGCTTTCAATGCGTTATTAGCCATTATTTTTCCCTCTTTAGGGGTTGTTTTGGTGATTCTATGGCCTTTATAATTATTTCATGCTTTGGTTAGATCATGTGTTGTCCCACAAGTTGGCCTACATAACTTGTTGTAATGCTTTCTTTGCTTTGTTTTCATGATTAAGTGTTTCACTCTAACCAATCAATCAACTATCTATCATTTGTATTTGAGAATGATTTCAACTGATCGAGGTTGATCAAAACATGTAAGAATGGCCTACACTTAATGGTTTAATCTCTTAGGAGATTCATTGTCAACGGTGTAGCCTTTCTCTCATGTTTTAGAGAAACCTCTCGTTTGACAATATTTCTTGATTAGAGGACTTAACATCACCATGGACAAATGGACTGATGAATGCATATGACTAAAGCAAATTGGCTTAAAATTTGGTTCAACACACTTAAAGAAAATGGCTTGAATAGCTTGAACTTGGCCGGACGTTATGCCAAGTTCCTTGTGTCAAGGGTCATCGAGCATCAATTCATGGTGTTTTGATGTCCTTGAAGCGTCTCAACTTCCCTTCTTTGTGTTCATTCCATGACAAGAAGGAAGGGGTGGTCCATTTGTATTTCATTTATTGATTTTGTCCAAAATCATGTCCTAAAGCATCAAACAATCAATCGCTCATTGATTTCTTTAGAAATGATTCCTTTCTTCTCTTGAGGCCTTCCTACGGCAGAGAAGGGAGGAAGGGCAAACAGAGCTTGAAAAATGCTCTATCTGCCCTGTTTCACCTCAGAGCACAGAATAAAACTGTACACAAAATCAATGCACGGCCGGCCTTCTGAAGGCCTGGCCGGGGCTTTAGTGATGCACGGCCGAACCTTGGTGTTTGGTCAGCAAAACAATTCTGCAAAAACAGAGGCAATGGCTGAAGGTGGAACAGAGGCAATTTGGGCAGACGGAGTGTCTTTCAAGTGATGTGCATGCAACCTCCATCCATCTTCCGTAGTGCTTGTGTCAAATGCATTCAATTGTTTCATTAGCATAATGAATTTTGTTGTTGCATTTTAATTAGTCTAATTAGTTGTTGCTAATTATTTGGAGTTATAATATTTAATTAAGCTTAGGTAGCTAGTTAATTAAATTGTTGTAATAATTAGTTGATTAGTTTAGCTAGTTATTCATTTAATTTGTAATAATTAGCTTAATTAGACCCTCCTTCGCAAGGGCATAATGTTGTAATAAGTATGCGTGTGTGTGTACATGTCCTCCAACCCCACGTCTTTCTCCCTTTTATTTACCTGCTTTTGGTGGTTAGATTAGGGATCATATTTTCAATTAGCATACCTTATGCATGCATGTTTGCATCTATTTATTTGTATTGCATACACCGAGGCTCGGCGCATCATTCTAATTGCATTGTAATTTCAATACTTTTTTTGAATACGTGTTTCAAAGCATGCTATCAAAGTGTTGCAGATACCATAATTGAATATCTGAACCTATTTAGTTGCATTATTTCATATGTTACATTAGTTATTTAACATAGTTAGGATCATGCATCGTTCTAACAAGTTTCTGTTTTGGCTTGGAGTACTCGGTGAGTTTTGCGCTTTAACATACTTGCATGAGTGTGATTGCCATTTTGTCATGTTTAACATACTTACCATGAGGTTATGTGCTTAAATGCTAAACTGCATGAATACCTGTAGATAAAGGCTTGTTGTTTGAATTGGAACAATTCAAGGAATGTGAGTTTTAAGCTCACTTTGCAAAATGGCAAATCATGTTTTAAGCCCACTATGTTCGGTGGCAAATCCGCATCTTTAAGCCCACTTAAGGGTGGCAAATTCAAATCATTTTCGCAAACAAACATGAGTTGAATTTGTTCCAAGTCTTGCGACTAAGTCTATACTTGCTTGTGTGCGTCACATAGTAAAGCTAGTTTAAAAACCAGAACAAGAACACATAAGGTATATAAAACATCATATCATAATTAGTAGAGGCCGATCTTTGATCGGGTGAGTGGGGGTGCTCATTTTATGACCTTCCCCCATCGTACTTAAGTTCCCAAGCTGAGGCAACTTTGGTGATGACGGACACGTGGCCTTTGGCATGAGTCAGGGTTTCCTAAATTTCTCCAAAGATAAAATATTTAGGTGGCGATTCTATATCTGGAAAAGCAGTCCAATTTTGGCATTATTTAATTGAAAATTGATTTTCCAAAACAATTTGCTGGATTTGGACTTTTTGGTGTTTATCAGTTTTACATTGTACTTGTGAGACAAGATTCAGAATCGCGGGAGTCCAAATTGTGAGGCCTTTCTTTTCAAACCCTTTTCAAAAGATGGGGCACGAAAAAAGGTGAGTCCATAGAAGTGCCCCAAGCAGCTCGAGCCGTGCTGCCTCTCACTCCCCCATATCAGGATCGAGAGGGATCGGATTGCCCCCTACATCTACGCCGGTGATCATGGCAAAGTCGTAAGGAGTCATCGTCATCTCCTCTATGGTGGAAAAGTGGAAGGAGTTAGTGGTGTCCCACCGCCTCTCCACTAATTCTCCTAAGAGAGGATGGCTCGCTATAACCCAATTCAAGCTGGAGTAAGAGAGATCGAAGCCTATCTCATCAACAATGTCACGAACTCCAGCTGGGAGCTTGCCATACCAATCTCGAGCGGTCATCATACCATAGCCCCTAAAGGTGCGAGACTCGCCCTGTGGCAATGCATGAAGTGCAGTCAGACCAAGGCGATGTGTGAAATGCAATCAGATCAAGATAATGTATGAGATACAACTAGATGAAGGCAGTGCAAGAAATGCAAATAGTTAAAGGCAGTAATGCATAAAAACAGTTTTCATACCTCCATGACAATGGCTGATAAATGAAATGCTGGCTCCTTGAATAGGAGGTCCTCTGGCGCGTCCTTAGCAAAGTCAGTAAAGGATCTGATGCCTCCTGCAGTGGGCAATACGTGTGTCTGAGGATGGTACCTTGCTGGATCAAAGGGCCGTATACTCAATGGTAATGGCTTTGGCTCGGCCTTTGGTTTGGCCTCGAAGTCTACTGGAGAACGCTCGGGAGGAACTCCATCGTGAAGGAGATCATCCGCCATCTGAAAAGGTGCGAGATAGGTGGAAAGTGAAGAAAAAGGGTAAAACTTTGAAAAAGTCAACCCTAAGAGAGAGAAACTAGAAGAAAAAGTCAAAGTCGGGAAAAGTGCACAGAGCTTGAGAGAAATTCGAGGGGAATGAACCCAGAATGGTGGAAATGAGGAAAGAAGCGTCGAAATCAAATTCCAATCGGTTCAAAGTAAAGAGAACTAAGAGGATTTAGCGAATAAAGTTTGTGTGGGGTGTTAGAAAACACGTAGAAAGCGCGAATCTAGAGAGAAGGAGCACCTAGAGATAGAGAGGGAAGAATTTCAGATGTGGGGTTGTGTGGAAATGAAGTGCCATGCCCTATTTTTAAAGACCCAAGCCAAAAAACCCTTTTTGCCCTCGACCCTGCCATCGATGGCCGACAAGGTACCATCAATGGCCGGCAAGGCACACTGGTGGCTGGCAGGGCACTTCAGTGGCCGGTAGGTGGCCGGTGGCTCCTTCTTGTGGCTGGCAGGTGTCCAAGAGTCTCCTATGTGTCCTTGGTTCTGTTTTGTGTTCTTGGATTTCAAGAAGTGAACGGAATGTTCAGTGTTTGGTTCAGAATGTCTCCGCAGAGGCTCAGAATGGTGTTTCCAGGGTACGATGTTCGTCGCTCATCGACGTAAGCAGGTGTATCCTTTTAACATCTTACAACTCTTCCAAGAGGTAAATCGGGGGTTCTTCTTGAATTGGTCTTAACGAATAGGCTTTTGTTATCGCATAGAATATGTGTTTCTTTGTCGTTATATGGAACGTGCATTCCACTTATACCGTTGCATAGAACATGCTCTTACTCTAGCTACATAGAGTGTGCTTCCACTCTCATATTATGCATAGAACATGCTTATAGCCTTTGCTCTTGTACTATGCATAGAATATGCCCTCAGATTGTTTGGTTTGTGTAAAACATGCCATTATATCCCAGTTGTTATCATGCATTGAATTTGCATTTTTCCAATCATGCATAGAATATGCACTTCTCACATTTGCATAGAACATGCCTTACCATTATTGTAATTGTGCATAGAACATGCACCCTTAATATGTTGTAATTGTTGAGTTTCTTACACAAACGCACGATATTGTATGTACGGTTCATTCAGAGGAATTCTAGGTGAGATCATTCCTGTCTTTTGATTTACCCTGTTTTGGTTACAAGCATTTGGACATATTCTGATGTTCATTACCACTCCCTATTTTGGTTAAAAGCATTTGGACGTGTTCTGATGTTTATCACCACTCCCTGTTTTGGTTAAAAGCATTTGGACGTGTTCCGACGTTTATCACCACTCCCTGTTTTGGTTAAAAACATTTGGATGTGTTCCGATGTTTATCACTACTCCTTGTTTTGGTTACAAATGTTTGGATGCGCTCCGATGTTTATCACCATTCCCTTTGGTTCAGAACAGTCGGGTGCATCCCGGTGTTCACACCAACCCTTCTCTCTTTCTGCGTGCAACACGTTAGGATCTTGTTTGACACCTCGGGTGCCCTCGACGGTTGTGTTATTCTTTGCCCTTCTTGCGTGATGCGTGGTTAAGTTTGCATAATTTTCTTACATCTTTTCTACATGAAATGTGGTTTGGTTCATGTTTACTTACTTTTTTTCGTGTATGAGATTGATGTACCGTGTTTTAGTTTGTATGAATGTAGCATTTATTTGCATAACATTTGCATCTAGATGTTTCATTGCAACCTCATTGCATGATCATAAGTTATTATTGCATCTTATCCCAGAACTACGCTAGTTTGATTCCTTGCAAAGGGATACGTAGGCAGCTTGGGGGCGCAACTATTTATTGCTGTCTCGATTGTCTGTCCAAGTCTTACAGCCTTGTCAAAATGGGTCATCTCTAGGCTTTGGCATTCATTCACGTTATTTCATGACTCCGAGTTTTGTCAAAGAGGGGCAATTGTAGACACCCCATTTTTGATGGCTCTTTAAAACTTGGATGTTCTTGCAGGTACATCTAATGGCAAGTCTGATTGCTCACTGAACGCTTGAAGTCCGCGGCAGAGCGCCACAGGTTTGATTTTTCCAAACCCTGCATCCATTTTGTCTCATCTTTGGACCATGCTTAGGTCTTTTCAGCATGAAGTTGTTGATGGCCTGCCGATCATCCTTGAAGGCTTTCGGCCATGGCTTTTGGCCTGCCGGCCACTGATGTGCCTTGCCAGCCATCACTGATGGCCGGCCGGTCATCAGTCTTTCCTGTAGATATTTTGTGATATTTTGTGCAGCTATTTGCACAGGTTCGTGCATTTTCCAACACGTGTGTGGCTAGATCTTTGTGAGGGAATTTTGTATTTTCTATATATAGGACCCCTCTCTTGCATGTGGGGGGAGGGAGTAAGAAAAATTTGAAGACAAAAATTCTCTCTCTCTAGAATTCTCTTTCTCTCTTACAATTTTGTGCCTTGAAGCATATTTTCTCTACACTTTTGCATACATTTCCTTGATAGAAGTTACTTCTATTTGAGCTGAGGTTCCTTGAGGCTTGATTTGAGCTCTAGCAAGTGGTTTTAGCTTGGATTTGTGCCTAGAATTGCTCTTTGCTTCAAGAGGTAGTTTACTTACTTTGTTCTCTTGTTTAGCATGCTTGTTTTCTCATCTTTTTAAATTGTTTTGAGGCTGGTTTAACCTCTGTTTTTATGACTTGAAAATGGTGGTTTGAAGTTTTTTTTTGTCAAGGGGTTGTCCACCCATTTTTCTTCCTAACTTGTTAAGCTTTTGTGCTATTATTCACCACTTTCAAAACAAGTTTTTTTTTGACCTTTTAACCACTAAATCTTAGAGGTTTTTCAGTGCTAAAAATCAGCTTTTGAAGTTCAAAATTGGAGGGGTTTGCCTCCTCTCCTTGTATCTTGTTTGCATGCCTAGTTAGCCTCACATGTTAGCTTATTATTTTAGCTTTTTGTGGCTTGAGTGTAGCATGCTTTTGCCTCTAAAATAACCTGTGTTGGCTCTGTTTTGGGATGGTTAGTTCAGTTGAGGCTTGTTTTGCATAGTTGTAGTGTTAATTCCTTCACTAGCTTGATGTTTTAATGCTTTAATCATCATTGTTTTGAGTTAATAGCATGTTTTAGTGTTGTTTTACACTTCATTTTAGCATCTAAAATCTCTACAACCTCCTTCAATTCTTCACTCTTTTGTTTGCTTTGAAAGTGGTTTTAAACCCCTTGTTTGCGAAAGTGTGAAATAGACGTGTTGCACCTAATGGTTTAATCCTTTAGGGGGTTCATTACCAATAATGTAATGCCTCTTTCATGCCCAAAACAACTCATTGTTTGAGTCATCTTTCCATTAGAGGACACTTACTAATGGACTTAATCTATTAAAGAATGAATCGGTAATGTAAAATGTGTAAAAAAATTGGACAAGTAAGAGAAGCTAGATAAGCATCTTTTGTGTTGCATTGCATGTGTTCGTGTCCTGACCCGAACCTGCCCCTATAGATTAAGGTCATAACCAGCCAGTATCATGGGATTACCTATAGCCTCAAACCTGATATCGATTAATAATTAATAATATGGGGCCAGATGTGGAAGCAAACTTAAAAATTTTGTTCAATGAGCTATGCTTACGTGACGTATCAAAACATTTCACATATACTTAATAATAACCTACACCGCACATCAGTAGTTAACATCTTGTATACCCAGGATCATTCAAATATATAGTTATCTAAACCAAGAGCTTATACACATAAATAGTCTATCGTGACCAATAAAAATAGCAAAAGATCATAAACAAAGCCTCTTGCATGAGGCACCTAGGTTGACTTCACAAAACTTGGGTTCCTTCTTAAATTCCACTAAGGCTGGGGTTGAACGTCCCTTTGCTCACCTACACATATGTAAATGAGAGTGAGATAACATCCAGTGAATAATATCAAAATAAAGAGGTTAATGAATGAGATTCGTTCATAAATGAATCATACTCATAATGTAAACATTTGAACCACTATTCTCATTTACATCAGATTTACCAATCTTAACAAAGCAAGACGACCTCGGGTCCAACACATCATATCCGTATGCAAAATGACATCAGGTCCAATTCTTATATAAAACAATGCGACCTCGGGTCCATCAATATGAAATGACCTTTGGTCCAACCAACTCTCTATTCAAAACGACCTTCGGTCCAATTCGAACATATCGAACGGCCTCGGGCCCATTCTCTTTATATTCATATCCATGCGTATTTCATATTCATGATCATGATCCCTTCATTCAAATGACCTTTGGCCTAATCATTCATATCCAACGGCCTTAGGCCCAATCATTCATGTCCAACCGCCTTAGGCCCAATTCAGATATATCAAACATATCAACAGTAAATGGCAAACAGCAAATGACAAACGGCCTTAGGCCCAATTCAAATATATCAAACGTATCAACAGCAAACAGCAAACGGCAAATGGCAAACGGCAAACGGCCTTAAGCCCAATTCAAATATATCAAACGTATCAAATGGCGTTATACAAAATTAGGCATATAGAATACTCATTCATATTTCAAATCAACAAATCCATGAAGCTTATACAGAAGTAGCATTTGGAAAGCAACAAACTTGAAAATATCTTTACTAAGATATTACTCACAGTGTTCTGCTGATGGATTTGCCCTTGAACTCGACCCTACACATTACATAACACATATGGGTCACAAATGATTCAATCTGTTCTTAATTCATACATTCCTCTTAGACTTCTTTCTTATCATTTTAAGTTATTCACAATGCTCAATGCATGCCTAAAAGTGCTTAGAAATGAAAGAGAACGGAAAACAAATCATAAAACCACTTTTCAAAATTTCTGAAATAGGGATCCCCACTCGAGCGTAACTTTCGCCGTTCGAGCGGACCCCTTTGGTCTGCAAAAGTACTGGTTGCCTCATTTTTACACTCAAGCGTGACTTCGGACACTCGAGCTGAGAGTCAAACTACATGGCTCCCCGTTCGAGCATGAATCTCCCCGCTCGAGCGGACGTCTATGTCTGCAAAAGTTCTAGGAACTAGCATTTCACGCTCAAGCGACGCTTCCCCCGCTCGAGCGGACATGTCGAATTCTGGAATTTTCAATAACCAGTTTGAGCTTCAACTTGCATTCAAATTAACATAGCTTGCATTTTATAACCCTTAACTCTCATATACAACTACTAACATGATACAAACACCAATTTACTGCATTATGAAGCTCAAATCTTTTGAATCAATCACATGCAAACCCAAATTATACCAAACTTACTTCCAATACATTAAATTCAAGCATTCAAACTTCATATCTCCATGATTTGCACTTGCATGTGGGATATACCCTTTATCCTCAACTTAATTGGTGAAGAGATGATAAAAAACATGGACTTCAGTCAAAATTCAACATGTATTGCACACTTTATGCTCAAACATGGAAATTCATAGCAATTTCTTGCATGCATGCATCTATTGACTTCAAGTTCATCAATTACAACTCAATTCTTGTTCTTGGTCACATAATTACTTGAATCCACATGGTTACAAACTCAAACCCATGAATTAAGGATTGATTACTCACCTAGGAGCTTCAATTCTTCCAATTATAGCCAAATCTTGAGCTAAATCCTCTTAGTTTCTTAAGCTCTCTTGAAATTCTTCAATGTTGGCCCCCCTCTCTCTCTAGATTCAATTCACTCTCTCTCTCTAGAGTGTAGAATCTGATTTGGGCTAAAAAATATGAGCTTAAGCATGTATGGCTCATTTATATAGGCTTTCCTTAATCACACTTAATTAGAACTAATTAATGGTGCTTAATTAATTCGATTTAAACTAATTAATTCGTTCCGAATCAGTCTTCAATTAAATTTCACCGTAGGCTCTAAAAATTACGCTAATTACAATCGCATAATCAATTTCAGTTTCTGTGGCCGATAAGGCCTTTAATTTTCAGTTTAAAGCACAGATTGTAACAGATTTTCCTACGGTGAACAGATACAAAGCCAAAATCACATATAATCATGCAATTAACACTCAAATTCAAATTAAGCACATAATTACAAATATAATCATGATTAATTAACATAGTACAAGACACGGTTATTACAGTTCGAATCGGACCTTAATTCGAACACAAGGAAAATGGGACATTTCATACTAAAAAATGATGAAATGTGCAATTTTCCTTGGTCTCTGTTGCCCTTTATCATGCATAACAAGGTGGTGGTCTTGTTGCTCATATTTGTGCATTTATCGAACTTGTACAACTTGGATCTTTGGCCATCATGCAATGAAATTGCTCGATTGGTGGTTTTGGATCCAAGTGTGTTACTCCTTTGAGGTTTTGAGATGATAAGGAGGGGTACAGTACAAACATACCCTTGGAAAAACCTTCATTTTGCTCTGTTTGTGCTCTATTGCAGTATGGTGACTCAGAGCATCAGTGGTCGGCAGTGCCTCATTAATGGCCGGCAAGGCTTCATTTCTAGCCAGCAGTACACCCTTTTGGCCGACAGATGGCCGGCAGCAGCCATCCATGGCTAGTAGGCCACTGATGTCAATCTCAGGGAAGGTTTGGTAAGTTGGAGCAGAAAGATTCTGGAGTTTGCTCAACCCTGCAAACAGAGCCTTTCAAGAGCAAAATGGAAGACTTTTCGGGGCAAGAACTGAGCATATGCATATTCCACTTCTCGAGGCAGAGTAGTGGCAACATAGTTTAATATCTCGCATCCTTAGCTAGTGTACATTCATTTTACTTAATTAGTTTGTTAATTAGCTAAGTGTTGTAATAATTAGTAATTGGTTTGCTAGTTATTCATTTGATTTGTAATAAATAGTCTAATTAGCTTAATTAGATTAGTTTAATTAGCTTAGCTTAGCTTATTCATTCGGACCCTTATTCGTGAGGGCATAATGTTGTAATAAGTGTGCGTGTGTGTGTGTATGTTTTCCAACGCCACGTCTTTCTCTCTTTTATTTAATCGCTTTTGATGGTTAGATTAGGGATCATATTTCAATTAGCATATCGCGTGCTTGCATCCATTCATTTTGTCTTGCATGCACCGAGGCTCGGCGCATCATTCAAACTACATCGTCATTTCAATATCTTATTTGAATACGTATTTTATCGCATGTCGTTCAAATCAATCCATATGCCATATTAGTAGCTGAGCCTATTAAATGCATATTGCATGTGTTACATTAGACATCTTGCATAGTTAGGATGACACATCTTTCTAACTAGTTTCTGTTTTGGCTTGGAGTACTCGGTAAGCTTTTACGCTTTAGTATACTTGCATAAGTGTGAATGCTGCCATGACTAGCATGCTTACTATAAGGCTATGTGCTTAAATGTTAAACTGCATGAATGCCTATGGATGAAGGCTTGTTGTTTGAATTGGAACAATTCAATGAATGTATGTTTTAAGCCCACTTTGTTGAGTGGCAAATCATGTTTTAAAGCCCACTTTGATGTGGCAAATCTGCATATTTAAGCCCACTTGAGGGTGACAAATTTAAACCATTTTCGCAAACAAATATGACTTGAAATGTTCCAATTCTTGCGATGTAGTCTATACTTGCTTGTGTGCGTCACATAATAAAGCTAGTTAAATAATCGGAATAAGAACACATAATGTTTATAAAACATCATATCATGATTAGTAGAGGCCGATCTTTGATTAGGCGAGCGGGGGTGCTCATTTCAGGACCTTCCCCTCTTGTACCTAAGTTCCCGAGCTGAGGCAACTTTGGTGATGACGGATACGTGGCCTTTGACATGAGTCAGGGTTTCCTAAATTTTCCCAAAAATAAAATATTTAGGTAGTGACTCTGTGTCTAGCAAAGCAGTCCAAATTTTGGCATTATTTGATTTAAAATCGATTTTCCAAAAAAGTTTGCGGGATTTGGACTCTTTGGTATTTATCAGTTTCACATTGCACTTGTGTGACTAGATTCAGAACCGCGGGAGTCTGAACTATGAGGCCTTTCTTTTTAAACCCTTTCCGAAAGGCGGGGTGTAGAAAAAGGCGAGTCCACTGCTGCACCAAGTGAAAACTGCCTTTTCCATCCTCTGCCAAATGCTGAAGTTCCCCCATGGGAAAGGGGTAGCTATAGTCTTCGGGAATTTATCTATACATGCTCCGCTAGAGGTCACTACACCTGTTTTTGGAGATCGTGCACAACGAAAAGGGTGTTTTCCTTTCTGGGTTCACCTTGGTTGAGGCTCGAGTAGTTCAGAACATCTTGGTTGTTGATGAGGGCCTGTATGCCAACGCTTAATCTGTTTACTTCATGAACAAGCTTCTATATGCCCGGAATGGGATTAGGAAAAAGTGGCCAGAAGGGCGTTACTGCATTGGCCGATGTGCCACATAATCCGCATGCCTTTGGTCTTGGCTATACGCCCACCAAAGAGGACTGGGTGAGGAAAGGGAAAGAGATGGTCGGAAGAACCAGAGCTAAGCAGACCGAGAAACGTTACGAACTTGTGCATCAACCTATCCAGGGAACCCTGAATGGCTATTTTGTTCGGGAGGGTGAAGACTTCCCATTTTATGGTTTCCCTGAACCCTGGTTCAATTTTAAGAAGCAGCATGTTCCCGGCTTTGAAATTTTCTTTGACTTGTAGCTGCAAGATAGTGATACGGAGGAACAGATTGAACTAACTGCTGAAGCTGTAAAGAGCACAAACTGTGAGTCCAACAGCAATGAGCTTGAGATAGGAGCAGCACTGGCATGTCTCCTTTCAGATCCTTCGATCAACTCAGAGAGCTTGGGGGATAACCTGATCGTTTCCATGATTGGAGGCCAACCGAGTGTGAACCCTTCTAGCAGCATCTTGGATGCATCTGACGCACCGTCTCTCATTTTACAGCTGGAGGAGGGCTACTTGTCTAGCAGTTCTGAGTTGAGTAGTGAACCAGAATCTGATTCCACAGAGTCTGTGGAGTCAGAATCAGATTCTGGTTCTTCTGAGTCTGGGTTCAGCATTCCTGGGGTTGATAACTCGGATACCGGGGTTTTGTTTAAGTCATCTTTTTCCTTTTCTTTTGAGCCGATTATAACCGAGAAATTGAAGGAGATGGACCTTTTGAATGAGAATGCCACTACAGATTTTGAGTATTTTTCTGTGCCTCTTGTTTATTGCATTGATCATGATTTTCAAAATTTTGATAAAAACAATGAGGAAGGAATTCCTCTAGTTTTGAAAAATTTGATTAATCGAGAGGAGGAGAGGTTTGCAAAACCCCTCGTTAATGAAATCATTACGATTAATGTGGGTACTAAGAAGGATCTGCGACTGGTCTAGATCGGGTCTACGTTGTCTTCGGAGGAGCGCGAGCGCTTAGTCGCTTTATTAAAAGATTTCAAAGATGTTTTCGCGTGGTCCTATGAAGACATGCCTGGAATCGATCTTGAGATTGTACAGCATCGAATCCCTTTTAACCCCGAGGCTTGACCCATTAAGCAGAAGTTACGGAGAATATGCCTGAATTGGGCTTTGAAGACTAAGGAGGAGGTCACCAAGCAGATAGACACAGGATTCTTGCTGGTATCTGAGTATCTAACTTGGTTGGCTAACATTGTTCCAGTGCCAAAGAAAGACGACATAATTCAGGTGTGTGTGGATTTCAGGGATCTGAACAGAGCCAGTCCGAAGGACAACTTTCCTTTACCGCATATTGATGAGTTGGTGGACTTCACCGTAGGCCATGCCTTGCTCTCCTTCATGGATGGATTTTCCGGGTATAACCAACTTCTGATGGCACCCGAGGACAGAGAGAAAACTGCTTTCACTACGCCCTGGGGAATTTACTGCTATCGGGTGATGTCGTTTGGGTTGAAGAATGTTGGGGCTACCTATCAATGGGCTGTAACCATAATTCTACATGATATGATCCATAAAGAGGTCGAGGTGCACGTGGACGACATGATTGACAAGTCCAAGGAAAAAGAGGGCCATTACACCACCTTGAAGAAATTCTTTCAACGGATCAAAGAATATTGGTTGAGGCTGAATCCGTAGAAGTGTACTTTTGGCATAACGACAAGGAAAATGCTGGGTTTTTTTTATCAGACAAAGGGGCATCGAGGTAGATCTTTCCAAAATCAAGGTCTTCATAGAAATGCCACCACCAAAGACTGAAAAGGAGATGCAAGGCTTTCTAGGTAAAGCGCAATTCATAAGCCGGTTTATTTCTAAATTAACCTTGACTTGTGAACCACTATTTGGTATCTTGAAGAAAGGAAAGAAATTTCGATGGGATGACCGATGTCAATTCGCTTTCGAGCAGATCAAGCAGTACCTTTAGAATCCACCCGTGTGGTCATCGCTAGAGCTGGGAAAGTCTTTAATTTTGTATCTGTCAGTAACGGACACAACGATGAGATGCATGCTCACTCAGAAATCTGAGAATAGAGTGGAGAAAACCATCTATTACCTGAGCAAGAAAATTCTGGATTATGAGATCCGCTACGCTCCACTGGAGAAAGCTTGTTTACCCTTGGTATGGGCTACTAGGAAGTTGAGGCATTACTTGTTAGCTCACTCTGTAATTCTGGTTTCGAGATTAGATCACATCAAATATCTCTTTGAGAAACCAGCACTTACGGGTAGGCTAGCTCGTTGGTTGCTCCTTCTCTTCGACTTTGATTTAAAGTATGTTACTCGCAAGTTTGTTAAGGGGAGAGCCGTAGTGGAGTTCCTGGCAGATCACCCAGTGGAAGGAGATGAAGCGGTAGAATACCTATTCCCAGATGAAGCTATTCTGCAAGTCGAGGAAGAAATTTGGACAATGTACTTTGACGGTGCATCTAATCAATACGGTTATGGGATAGGAGTATTGCTGATAGCACCCGACAATTCCCATATACCCTTAGCCTTCAAACTCCTGTTCAAGGTATCTAATAACGAAGTAGAATACGAGGTGTGTATCGCTGGTTTGGAAGCCGCCCTAGAACTAGGGGCGAAAAGGTTGGACGTTATTGGGGACTCAAACCTAGTTGTGTCACATGCAAAAGGAGACTGGAAGGTTAAAGAAGAAAAGATGAAGATCTATCACCAGACCTTGGACGTTCTAATTCCTAGGTTTGAAAGCTGACCTTCACGCATCTACTAAGAAAGAACAATAGGTTCGATGATGCTTTATCAACTCTATCTTCCATGATAGACGTCCCGTTTGGAGTTCGGATGTGTCCAATTATCATTGAGCAAAGATATACGCCGGCGTACGAGACTATTGCTGCAATAGATGAAGTGCAAGATCAAAACCCTTGGTTCTATGATATCTGAAACTTCTTGGAAAAGGAGGTTTATCTACCAAGGGCACATGCCAAAAATAAGAGGGCAATATGGCGGATGGCCGTTCAATTTATCATCAGCGGAGGTAAACTGTACAAATGGGGTCATTTGGGATTGCACAAGTTGTGTGTCGACGCAGAGGAATCAAAGTGCCTAATGGAGGCCATCCATAGAGGAGAGTGCATCACGCACATGAATGGAGTAATGTTAGCTCGGAAGATTCTCAGGCAAGGTTACTACTGATCTACTATGAAGGAGGATGTATCGGTTTTGTTCGGTGGTGCCAAAAATGCCAAATTTCATGCTAATCGCATGAATATCCCACCGTTGAAACTATACAACATGACTTCACCATGGCCTTTCTTAGCCTAGAGAATTGACGTCATTGACGCAGTCACACCAAAAGGGTCAAATAGGCATGAATACATTTTGGTGGCAATTGACTACTTTACAAAGTGGGTGGAGGCTCAGTCTTATGCAGTGTTGAAAGCAGCACATGTGGCTAAGTTCATCCAAAACAACATCATTTGTCGTTATAGAGTCCCAAACGAGATCATCTCAGATAATGGCTCCCATTTTAAGAAAGAAGTGATTGACTTGTTGGCAAAATACAACGTGGCTTTCCATAAGTCATCCACATACCGGCTGCATACCAACGGAGCTGTTAAGGCCGTCAACAAGAACATCAAGCATATTTTGCAGAAGATGGTTGAGACCTACAGGGACTGGCCAGACAAATTGCCATTTGCACTCTGGGGTTATAGGACTTCAATTCAGGCGTCTACTGGGGTGTGGAGAAGTGGTTTGGAAATACTCTTTTGATCCTGGGGGGGAGCTCGTGATCCTTTGATAGTCACCTAAAAAAGAATAAACACTCCGGTCGGGGGTGCCGGAATTAGCACTCCGACGGACAAGTCAGTCTCCATACTCAAAAATGCTTGTATTCTAAGTTAAGCACAACAATTCTCACATACCTTTCTTATTCTGTTGCTCCTTTATTTATACTTGTTCCCTGGGCCTCGGGGCTAGGCCCACTTTTCACTCATCATCCTCTTATTTACTCGGCTCCATAGTTCAATATCCATTCGGCCTATCTGTATTATTCGGCATTCTAATCGTGCAGGATAGAGCCGTGTAGTATCTATCTTCCAGAGTACGCTTTCGACTCTTCCAATTATTCGGCTCCCACATGGGGTAACTCCTTACTCTTTTGTTTATGGTATGGAAGTTGTTTTGCCAATTGAAATAGAGGTTCCATCACTGCGAGTTATAGTTGAGTGTCAGATAGCAGACGCGGATTGGCAGCAGAGTAGGTTCGAAGAACTGATGTTGTTCGATGAGAGGAGGCTGAAAGCACTGTACCATGTTCAGGGTTATCAACGCAGTATTGCCAGGGCTTTTAACACGAAGGTTAAGTCCTAGAATCTCAAAGAAGGGGATTTGGTATTGAAAGACAATCGAGCTTCCATCCATGACCCTAGGGTCAAGTTTAGACCCAATTGGACTAGTCCTTACATCATCAAAATTATCTGGTTGGGTGGAGCTGCCATTCTCATGGACCTAGATGGCCTAAAATTTTTCCAACCAATTAACATGGACAAGTTGAAGAAATACTATCCCTGAAAGGCTCGCTAGGCCGAAAACCTGGAAGGGCGACCTAGGCAAAAGTTAGAGCACGAAAAAATTGGAAATAAAGAAAAATTGAGCTCGCAAAGTTGAAAACCCTAAAGGGCAGCCTTGGCAAAAGTTAGAGCGCAAAAGGAGAGCGTTAATACTCAAGTGAACCCGAACTGAACTACATAAGGCCTGATTCCAATCTATGGGATACGGTATCAGTACAGTGTGAGATGTTTTCAGTAATGTCAGTGTGTTAGTGTGTTAGTGGACTCAATGTATCAGTGGAAAGTTGATGCCTGAAATGGAAAACTGAAGAAACTTACCGGGATACCGTAAATGCTAAGCAGCGTCTCCCTCCTCTGTATCATCCCCATCATCGAGGCTATCAGCTCGAGGGCACCTCTTGTATACTTGATCGATGCCTGCAAATGTATTTGATTGATTAGTATCTGCCATAGATATATCTGAAATGAAATACGGAGTGCAAGTGCTAAAGTGTGGTTCATACTGGAGTCGAGCCTCGGACCCTGACAAGCTCATGACTAGCCGCTGTGGGCTTAATCGGGACCTGGTAGGGCTCCCCGATGTGTCGCCAGCAAGTCAGTGTAGTGGGGAGCTCTGGCCAATCAGCCCTCTGCCCCGCTTGGGAAGCCCCTCTACCTCGGTCCCTACTCACTCGGGTCACTTTGTGCCTCACTCTCGCAGCAGGAACCTCCGCCTCCTCACCTCCGCGAACACCTGTCAGGGGTGGAATTAGGTATGTCTAGATGAAGTTTGCATAGTCGCCCTCTGCTCGGAAGAAATTGACCTCGAGGCCGCCATGAACTGGATGACCTTCTCAGCGGATAGGCCCTCTGTGGACCGCATGGACTCTGGTGGAGCCATCGGGACGACTGGGTTTGGCATGTCCATAATCTGGCACAGGAAGCGCTCACCCAAGAACCAGGCCCGGCAAATCAGACCCTCAAGAAGAATATGGTAGCGGGAAACGGCCCATGCACCGGTAAACTGGCCCTGTACCCCCTAACATCAAGGCCCATGGCTACCACCTGATCTGCAAACAGAAGTTGTACAGAGTATTAGTTGCTGTTAGTTGCTAAGTGAACATTTTCAAAGAAAAAATGAAATAACCGTGCTTTCGGAATACCTCATGGGCGCCTATTGTATTGAAATACCTACGGAAGAAGGTGAAAGGCTCGCGAATCCTGCGGTGAAGCTGACCATCGTACATCCATGAGAAGGGTACCATCAATGAAAGCTCCACGATGGGCTTCGAGGCGAGAATCGGAAAGTATAAATATACCCATAGCTGCAGGAAAAATACAGTGGTATGTGATCAATATAGTATTGAGCAGATACAGAAAGCGCAAAGTAGAAAGCATAAATGTTGAACAGATATAAAGCAGGAGTTGTAAAGAAAGTGCAAAGAGAAAACTGAGATGTGTACCTCCCAAGCATGCTAGTAGCCTCCAATCAGGCCTCCCTACAGACGGGAGGTGGAGCTCATGTATCCATACAATGTGGTGAGGCCAGCTCCACCCCAGTTGTAGAAGCGAACCCGAGGAAGGGTCACCAGGGCACTCAGCAAATACAGGCCAACGGTATTCCACCTGTTCGAAAACAAGGTGGTACCGAAGAGAAACATCAGGAAGCCTTTGGCATACTGCTCAATCTCCTCTACCGTCTCGGGCTTAGTCCCTTTGAAGCGCTCGGTGAACCAAGTGTATCTCACTATCCCCGCTCGATATATGGGTGGGTATGCTCTTAGCAGCTCGAACCAGGCTACCTCCGACTTCTCCATATCAGTGTCAATAGGGATCGGATCACCCCCTATGTCCAAGCCAGTGATCATGGCAAAGTCATAGGGAGTCATCGTCATCTCACCTGCGGTGGAGAAATGGAAGGAGTTGGTGGTATCCCACCACCTCTCCACCAATGCTCCTAAGAAGGGACGATTCGTGACAACTTGGGTCAAGCCAAAACAAAAGAGGTCGAAGCCAGCCCCGTCGATGATGTCTCGAACTCCAGCTGGGAGCTCGTCATACCAATTTCTGGCAGTCGTAACACCATAGCCTCTGAAGGCGCGAGACCCGCCCTGCGGTAAAAGAAGACAATGTATGAAATATATCAGATAAGGGTAGCACATAAAATGTAACCAGATGAAAGAAATGCATCAGATGAAGACAATGTATGAAATGTATCAGATAAGGGCAGTGCATGGAACGCAACCAGATGCAAGGAATGCATCAGATGAAAATAGTGCATGGTTAGATAAAAACAGGGTATAAGATGCAGTCGGGTGGATCCAAATACAAAGCAGTGCAAGAAATGTAGTAAACAAGGTACAGTTGGATAAAGTAGTAATGATAGCATATTCGAATAAAAGAGAGTGCAAGAAATTTAAATAAAGAAAGGCAGAATATCTGAAAACAGTGTTCTTACCTCGACGGCAATGGCCGAAAAGTGAGACTTAGGCTTTTTCAACAAAAGGTCATCCGGCGCACCTTGGGCGAACTCGATGAAACATCTAATGCCTCCGGAAGTAGGCAGTATGTGTGTTTGTGGGTGATACCACGCCACATCGATAGGCCGTACCCTCGGTGGTAGCGGCTCCAGCGCCAGCTTGACCTTGGGCTCAAACTCAGCCTCTAAGTCAGCCTGAAGATTAGCTATCGGCTTCTCTACCTCTGGCATAGGTGGAATCACTAGGGAAATCTCCGGAGGAACCCCGTCATAAGGAACCTCGCCCGCCATCTGAAAGTATGTGCGAGATGGGTGAAAAGTGAAGAAAAAATGAAGAATAAAGGTAAACTTGGAAAAAGTCAAACCCTAGGAGAGAGAAAATGGAGGAAAAAGTCAAAGCCAGGAAAAGTGCACAAAACTCGAGAGAAACTCGAGGGGAATGAACCTAGAATGGTGGAAATGAGGAAACAAACACCAAAATCGAATTTCAATTGGTTCAAAGTGAAGTAAACAAAGGGGATTTAGCGAATCAACTTTGCGTAGGGCATTGGAAAACGCGTAGAAAGTGCAAATCTAGAGAGAATGAAGGCCTAGAGAGAAAGGGAGAGGATTTTTGAGCAAGGGGAAGTGAGGAAATGAGCCCTAGTGGCTCATACTTAAAGGCCCGAGCTAAATTGCCCAAATTGCCCTTAATCTGCCATCGATGGCCGGCAGTGTTCATTGTTGGCCAGCACCTGGCTGGCGGCCTTCTCTCATGGCCGGCAGGTGGCCGACAGCTTTCTTGGGGTTCCTGATGCTGTTTTGTGTCCTTGGTTTCCAACAAGGGAAGGGATTGTTCATTGTTTGGTTCAGAATGCCTCTGCAGAAGCTCGAAACTGTGTTTTCCGTGTGCGATGTTCGTTACTTGTCAACGTGAATGAGGTGTATCCTTTAAACACATTGTGATTCTTCCAAGAGGTGAATTAGAAGTTGCCATTGAGTTTGTTTTCGTCAAATCATGCTTCGATATCTAGCATAGAACGTGTATGTCCTATTCATTGTTGCATAGAACATGTGCTTCACTTTGTGGCATAGAATATGCATTTCACATATGTTGTAGTAAGACGTGCATCTCATGGGAATTGCATGTGTGCCTTGCGTTCGCTCTTGAATTATGCATGAAATATGCTTTTGTTTTGAATTACGAATAGAATATGTGTTTGAACTATGCATGGAACGTGCATCTGCTTTTACGCATAGAATATGCCCCCATTACCAATCATGCATAGAATATGCTCATGCTTTTGTTTCTTGCATAGAATATGCCATTAACATTGTATCTCGGTTGTTAGTCTCGCATAGAACGTGCGTTCATACTGTATCGCACTTGTTAAGTCTCTTTCCTTCACATGCACGATATTGTATGTATGGTTTATTCAGAGGAGTTCTAGGTAAAATCATTCGTGCCTTTTGAATCACATCTTTCCATTCTTTCTCCTCTTGCATGAGACGCGTTTGAACGTATTCACTTTTTCTTCTCGTGTGAGACACGTTTGGATGTACTCACTTTCTCCTCTCGCGTGAGACGCATTTGGACGTATTCACTTTCTCCTCTCGTGTGAGACGCGTTTGGATTTGTTCACATTTCTCCTCTCGCGTGAGATGCGTTAGGATCATTTGCTTTGGTTAAAAAACATTCGGGCGTGCCCAGTGTTTACATTGCTTTCCCGCCTCGCGCGTGCAACATGTTAGGATCTTGGTTGAAACCTTGGGTAAGCCTGACGGTTGTGTTACTTTGCGCATTTCCTACGCGTCGCGTAGTTAAGCTTGCATAATTTTCTTACATCCTTTCTGCATGAAATGTGGTTTGGCTTGTGATTCTCACGCGTGGTGTGTTCATTTACTTATTTCTCTCCATGTTTGGGATGTTGTACCTTCTTTCGATTTGTTTGAATGTAGCATTTTCATTGCATTGTATTTGCATTAAAATATTTATTATAGCTTCATTGCATGATCATAAGTTATGTTCTTGCATCGTGCATATTATTTGCATTTTGCCCCAAAACAATGCTGGTTTGATTCCTTGCAAAGGGATACGTAGGCAGCCTGTGGGCGCAACCATTTTGTTTTCTACCTTGATTGTTTGTCTAAGTCTTGCGGCCTTGTCAAAATGGGTCGTCTCTGGGCTTTGACATTCACTCGTATCATTTCATGACTTCGAGTTCTGTCAAAGAGGGACAATTGTAGACACCCCATTTTTTACGGCCCTTCAAGACTTGGATGTTCTTGCAGGTACATCCGATGATGAGTTTGGTTACTCGCCAAGCACTCAAAGTCCTCAGCAGAACACCACAGGTTTGAGCCTTCCAAACCCTACATCCTTTTTGTCTCCTTTTTAGACCATGTCTTGGTCTCTCTCCCTTGTAGCCTTTGGTGGCTTGTCGGCTATCTATGAGGGCTGCCGACCATTGATGTGCCTTGCCGGCTATCAATGATGCCTTGCTGGCCATCACTGATGGCCGGCCGGCCACCAATGTTTTCTGCAGATATTTTGTGCTAGCTGTGCTAGCCGGTTACACAGAGGCTTGCAACTGTCCACACGTGGAGGGATGGATCTCTTTGTATAGAGTTCATATTTTCTATATATAGGGAAGCCCTCTCTCATGTTTTGAGGTTGGTAGAATTAAGACTCAAATTTTTCTCTCTCTCTCTAGATTTCTCTCTCTTGTATTTCTCTACACCTTTGCGTACTTACACTATACTTTTGCACATCAAGTGATCACCTTTGACTTAAGTATTTCTCTCTCTCTCTCTCTCTCTCTCTTAAATTAAGTGATCACCTTTGAACTAAGGTTGTTTGAGGACCTCTTGGAGCTCTACAAGTTGTTTTGGGCTTGAATTGTTGCTTTGGACCACTTTTCTCTTCAAGAGGTATAATACTAGTCTTTGAAGCTTACATTGCTTACTTGTTTTTCCATCTTTCTCCTACTATTACGGGCTAGTTTTGAGCTATGAAAAACTTTGTTTTCATGGGCTGAAATTGGTGTTCTGGGCTATTAAACATTAGGGGGTGGCTCATCACTCTTTATCCCTCATTGTTAAGGTCTTTGCACTTTTGTTTCCCATTTTAAAACTACCTTTTTTTGGCCCTTTAACCACTGAATTTCAGAGGTTTTTTAGTGGCAAAAAATTCATTTTGAAGTCCAAAATTAGAGGGGTTAGCCTCCCCTCCTTGTGTCTTGTTTGCTAGTCTAGTTACCTTCATATGTTAGCATGCTTTTCTAGCCTAGCTTAGCTTAATTCTAGCATGTTTTTGCCTCTAAAATAACCTGATTTAGCTTTATTTTGGGCTGTTTGGGTCAGTTGAGTCTTATTTTGTATGGTTGTAGTGCAATAGTCCTCACAAGCTTGGTGTTTTAGGCTGTAGACACTTTTTTGTTTGAGTTGATAGCATTTGTTTATGCTTTTATCACTCATTTTCAGCACTTAACCATCTCTGCAACCTCTCTCCTTTCTTGGTTTTATTTTTTCTTTAAAAGTGGTTCAAACCATTTGCTTGTTTAAAACATGAAATTGAGGTTTGTGCTTAATGGTTTAATCCCTTTGGGGTTTCATTACCAACGGCATGAGGTCTCTTTCATGCCTAAAACAACCTTTGGATTGAGCTTTCTTTCCGCTTAGAGGACTTAATTCCCCATTTGGACTTAATGTGATTAAAGGATGGTTGGTAAGTAAAATGTGTAAACAAAATTGATTAAGTAAAAGAGGCAAAGATAAGCATTCCTTTGTGTTGCATTGCATGTGTTCAAATCAGATGTTAGTTTGAGCACAAGGAAAATGGGACATTTCATACTCGAAAGTGAGGAAATGTGCCACCTTCCTAGGTCTCCATTGCCTTGATCATGTATGATAGGGTAATGGTTCTTGAGTGTTTGGCTTTGCATTTATTAAGCTTGCATACCTTGAAGCACAAGCCATCATGCAATGAAATTGCTTTGATTGGTGGTTTGTGGTTTAAGTTCACAATTCCTTGGATTTGTCCATGAAGAGGAGAGGTGAATTGTGTAGACAATCCTTGGAAAAACCCTATTTTTGCTCTGTTTGTACTCTGTTGCAGCATGATGATCCAGTGCATCAGTGGCCGGCAGGCCACCATTCATGGCCGGTAGTGCATCATTAATGGTTGGCAAACCATCTTTTTGGCCGGCAGATGGCTGGCAGCATTCATCCATGGCTGGCAGGCCGCTGATGTAAGCCTTAGTTAATTGTGGTAAGATGGAGCAGAAAGGTTCTGGAAATTCTCAACCCTACAAACAGAGGCTTTCAAGAGCAAAAAGGAGGTCTTTTCGGGCCAAAACCGAGCATGTGCATCTTCCACTTCCTGAGGCAGAGCAATGACAACGTAGTTTAATGTCTTAAATGCTTAGTTCGTGTGCATTTGTGTTGTAAATTAATTAATTAGTTTGCTAGTTAGCTAAAGTGTTGTAATAATTAGTAATTAGCTCTTATTCATTCGGACCCTCCTTCGCGAGAGCGTAATGTTGTAATAAGTGTGCGTGTGTGTGTATGTTTTTCCAACCCCACGTCTTTCTCCTTTTTATTTAATTACTTTCGATGGTTAGATTAGGGACATCATGTTTCAATTAGCATACCTTATGCTTGCATTCATTCATTCATTCGTATTGCATGTACCAAGGCTTGGCGCATCATTTAAACTGCATTATCATTTCAATACTTCTTTGAATACGTGTTTAATCGCATGTTATCAAATCGATCCATATGTCATATTAGTAGCTGAGCCTGTTAGTTGCATATTGCATGCGTTGCATTAGGCATCTTGTATAGTTAGGAATCATGCATTTTTTTCTAACTTTATCTTCTTAGCTCGGAGTACTAGGTGAGTTTTTAATACTTTAGCATACTTGCATGAATGTGAATGTTGCCATGATTAGCATGCTTGCCAAGAGGCTATGTGTTTAAATGCTAAACTGCTTGAATGCCTGTGGATGAAAGCTTGTTGTTTGAATTAGAACGATTCAACGAATGTAAGTTTTAAACCCACTTTGTTGAGTGGCAAATCATGTTTTAAGCCCACTATGCTTGGTGGCAAATCCGCAAACCATTTTCACAAACAAACATGAGTTGAATTGTTCCAAATTGAGCAAACTAGTCTATTCTTGCTTGTGCGCATCACGTGGTAATGCTAGCCTAATAATTGGAACAAGAGCACATAATATTTATAAAAAAATCATATCATGATTAGTAGAGGCCAATCTTTGATCGGGTGAGTAAGGGTACTCAATTCATGACCTTCCCCTCTTGTACCCAAGTTCCTAAGCAGAGGCAAATTTGGTGATAACGGACACGTGGCCTTTGGCACGAGTCATGGGTTTCCTAAATTTTTACAAAATAAAATATTTAGGTGGTAACTCTGTATCTGACAAAGCAATCCAATTTTGGCACTTTTTGATTCAAAATCAATTTTCCAAAATGATTTGCCGGATTTGGACTCTTTGGTGATTATCAGTTTCACATTGCACTTGTGAGATTAGATTCAGAACCATGAGAGTCTGAACTATAGGGCTATCTTTCGAGTTTCTGAAAGGGGACACGAAAAAGCCGAGCTACAGTACTTGAGGTATATCCGAACTTTCTAAAGCTATGGCTTTAAACTACCTAGTAAAATAAATAAAGCAAAAAAGCAGTAATCAGAAACCGCACAGTGCCTCAGCTAAGATGTTATCAACACAGACATGATCAAAGCTATAGGACTGCACTCTACATTGAATTCTGCCCCAAAACAGATACCAAATTTGCAACTGCTATGCACATTCCTGTACAGTTTCACTGTAAAGCACATACCAGTTAAGAGAGAGCCAAAACATTCCTACAAGTGGGTATGGTTACCCTGTCCTAGTTTTGTCATAAACTAGATTTCATTATTTCAATCAAGCAGTTTCACACAATCCTGCATTTTGGGTGAGCATCCTGTCCTAGTTTGGAACAGTCTCTATGACTTTTCTATATGCAACTAGGCCAAATGGTCAAAAAAGGTTTCTCGGCAAGACTACTTAATATACCTCTCACATCTAACACCGAGAAGTAAAAGGAGGATCAAACGATATAGCAGTAGTCTAGATCCAAGGATTGTGTTCCCAACATGGCAGAGCCTACGACCAGTTAGCCTTTTGGCAAGCTTTTGGGCAAGCCTCGGCCAAACCATCCAGGAATAACAAATGGCAAACACAGTGACTTAAGTTCACCAATGCAAATGCAATGCAAAGAATATATAAGTGTAGATAAAATTTCACATCATGAAGTTCGAGTAAGTTCTCTAAATTCCCCAGCAGAGTCGCTAGAAACTGTAGCTCAACTTTTCGTGCTCCTTTTGGATATGACTAGCCCTATAGTTCGAACTCTCGTGATTCTGAATCTAATCTCACAAGTGCAATGTGAAATAGAAAAAAACACAAAAGAGTCCAAATTCGACAAATCTTTTGAAAAATCGATTTTGAATCGAAATGCAAAAAATGGACTGGTTTGCCATATACAGAGTCGCTACCTAGATATTTTTGAAAAACTAAGCACTTAGCCTCATGGCAAGTATGCTAAACATGGTAATAATCACACGCATGCGATATGCTAAAGTCCAAAAATGCTCACCTCGTACTCCAAGGCAAGCCAAAAGAAACAAAAGAGTTAGAAAACAAGCATGCTCCTAACTAATGTAACATGACTAATGCAACACATGCAATATGCAACTAATAGGCTCAGCTACTAATTATGACTTGTGAATCAATTTGCTAGTATGCGATTTTAACATATATTCAATGAAGTAATAAACGAAAATGCTTTGTTAGAATGATGAACCGAGCCTTGATGCATGCAAGACGAGTGGATGCAAACATGGAAAATGCTAAAAGAAACATGATGTTCTAAACTACCCATTATAAGCAAAGAAATAAAAGGCAGAAAGACGTGGGGTTGGAAGACATACACATTATTACAAGTTTGGCCCTCGCACAAGAGGGTCCGAATAAATTCCCTAGCTAAGCTATTTACTAATTATTACAAACCAAATGAATAAATTAGCTAAGCTACTTAACTAATTATTACAACAACGAATTAACTAACTACTTTAGCTAATTAATTAAGTACAACACAAAACTAACTAATTAGTTACAAGTCCGCTATTTACAACATGCTACTATTACAACATTATTTCACGAATTCTGAGAATTGAGGGATGATTCATGCATGGATGCTGATTTCCACTTGAAAAAGCCCCCATTTTGCTATTGGAATACCTTTGTTGCACAGTTGGAAAATTGCACTATTTTTCCACCTCATCCTCTACTCTATTCTGTTGGAAAAAGGACACTGCCTGGCTGGAAAAAGTGGTTGGCAACCGAGAAGTAGTGGCTGGCTGGCCACTAATGTTGGTTCTTTCTTACTACAACAGAGAACAAACAAAGCACAAACAGAGTATTCTCAGGGGATGTCTGTCCACCCGACCTCTCCTTATCAACAAACAAGTCAAAGGAAGGGTAGCTTTGATTCGTAAGCCACCAATCGACGCAATTTCATTGCATGATAGGGAGACAATTTCAATAAATGGTAAGGAAAGACCAACAAAACCTCCTCCCTATCATAGACTGATCAAGAGAAGTGGTTGACCTTGGAAACTTGGACCATTTCGTCACTAGCAAGTATGAAATGAGCCAAGTCTCCATGTGTTCAATTAACATCTGATTGAACACCAAATCTGTCATGACCCGAACCCGCCCCCATGGGTTAAGGACATAACTGGCTAGTAATCACGAGATTACCTACGACCTTAAACCAAATCAGATATGTTTTAACAGAGTTAAGGGGGCCAAACGGAAGCAATTTCAAACTTTTGTCCACAGAGCTGTGCTTACATGGCAAGCCATAACATTTCTCAAACTTACATTAACAACTCACATCAAGGAAAGTTAACATATAAGCTTTACACAACATGATCATTCAAGTCATGATCAGCCAATCAAAACTATATACAACCGTAATCCAAAGTTCTCACCGACATGACAAAATATAACAAAATAGCAAAAGGGCAAAAACAGGTCTCGTACGTGAGACGTATGGGCTGACTCTTCAAAACCTTGACTGTTCCACACAAACTTCACTGAGGTTGGGTTTGGATCTCCCTTGGGTCACCTACAGACACATGAATGAGCCTGAGCGAAAGCCCAGTGAATAATATCAAATAAAGAAGATACACGAACGGTATTTAGAACAACATACATCAGACGGCCTTGGGCCCAATTCATATTTCTATCGAGTATATATATATACACACATATAAGTTAAGTGACTGCGGTTCCAAACACACCAAACGGCCTTTGGCCTAATCGTTCTTATCCGACGGCCTTTGGCCCAATCATTCGCGTCAAACGGCCTTTGGTCCATTCATTCATGTCAAATGGCCTTTGGCCCATTCATTCATGTCAAACAGCCTTCGGCCCAATCATTTATGTCAAACGGCCTTTGGCCCATTCATTCGTATCAAATGGCCTTTGGCCCAATCATTCATTCATGTCAAACGGCCTTCGGCCCATTCATTCATTCATTAATGTCAAACGGCCTTCGGTCCATTTATTCATTCATTCATGCCAAACGGCCTTCGGCCCAACCATATGGCATAGCAAACATTTGACCACGATTCAAATTAACGAACTTATAAGACTTATATGGAATTAAGCAATTGGACAAATAACATACTTCAAAATATCTTTATTAAGATATTACTCACAGTGTTCTACCGATGGATTGACCCTTGAGCTCGACCCTACACATTACATAACACATATGGCTCACAAACGATTCAATCCGTTCTTAATTCATACATCCCTCTTAGGCTTCTTTCTTATTTTTTTTTAACTCATTTATAATTTTCAATGTACGCCTAAGAGTGGTTAGAAGTGAAAGAGAACGGAAAATTAAACACAGAACACTTTTACAAAATTTCTAAAACAGGGGTCCCCGCTCGAGCAGACCCCTATGGTCTGCAAAAATACTGGTTGTCTCATTTTTATGCTCGAGCGTGAATTCGGACGCTCGAGCTGAAAGTCACTCTACATAGCTCCCCGCTCGAGCGGACATCAATGTCTGCAAAAATATTCTAGGAGCTCGCATTTCACGCTCGAGCGGCGCTTTCCCCGCTCGAGCGGACATGTCAGATTCTGGAAATTCCAGAACTATTCTTGAAGCTCAAACTCGACCTCCAAAGGTCCAAAACTCATGATTTTGGTTCAAAACATGCAAATACATTATACCACATGAGAATATAAGTGCATGGGACCGAATTGTTCAAAATCACAATCTAATTCTCAAATAAATCCTCATTTCTTTTGTATGATCAAACCCATGCATTCAAACTTCATCCAAAATTCATATCTCTGCCAATTCAACATGCATGTTAGTCTTTGACCCCAATTCCATTTCAAATAGTACCAATGATGCTCATAACCATGAAAATTATCAAAACTATGCTTGCATGTATGCTTTAATACTCATATTCCCATATTCAACTTGATACATACTTGATTATGCAAAATCATGGTAATTCTATACATGCATGTGCATTCTAACTTCATATTCAACTCAATCTTTGCCATGAGCTATCATACCACTTAATTTCACAAAATTACAAACTCAACTCATAAATTAAGAGTTGATTACTCACCTAAGAGCTTCAACTCCTTCAAATTATGGTTAATTCTTGAGTTGGTCTTCAAATTATTCAAGTTTCTTGCTCAAATCTTCAATGGCCTTCACCCTCTCTCTCTCTAGCCGACCCTCTCTCTTTCTAAAGTGTAAAATCTGATTTTGTGCTCAACAAATGAATGTGAGTGTATAATGCCCCTTTTTATATAAGTTCCCTTAATCACATTTAATTAGTACTAATTAATTGAGCACTATTTCATTAATTTAATCTAATTAATCTGATCCGAATCAATTTTCAATTAAATTTTATCGTAGGCCCAAAAATTTACGCTAATCACAAAGGCATAATCAATTTCAGTTTCTGTGGCCGATAAGGCCCTCGATTTAAATTCTAAAGCAAAAAATCAAATAGATTTTCCTACGGCAAACATATAGAAATTCAAAACTACATATATTCATGTAAATGGCACTCAAAATCATATCAAACACATAATCACATTCATAATAAAGATCAATTAGCATAATACGGAGCAGGGTTATCACAAAATCATTTTATTATCTTGCTTCATTTTAACCCCAATTTTATTACTTCATTTTAATTACCTTCCATTCATTAGTCATTTGAGTTTAATAATGAGCTTTAAGTCCACAAATGGAGAGAAGTACCAAACCAAATATTGTTTTAGGCATGAAAGGGAGATCATGCCGTTGGTAATGAACCCTTAAAGGGATTAAGCCATTAAGCACAATATCACCCCTTCAAGCCTAAACAACACTCCTTTTGGAGCAACTCTCAAAACAAAGAGAAAAAGCCAAGAAAGGCTGGAGGTTGCAGAGATGCTTAGAGGTGGACACAAGTATGGAAAGCAAGAAATAAATAATATCAACTCAAATAAGTTGGTGGCTAAGGCCTAAACCACCAAGCCTATGAGGACCATTACATTTCAAGTATACTATACAAAGCATGAATGAAGATAACTCATGAAAAAAGTCCTAAAATGGTCCAAAAAAAGTGCTGGAATTAAGACAAAAACAACTACAACAACCAGCTAAAATATTAAGGGATTAAAACTAGCACACAAGCACAAGGAGGAGAGGTTAACCCCTCCACTTTTAGGACTTCAAAACATGATTTTAGCTACTGAAAAACCTCTGAAAATCAGCCGTAAAAAGCTCAAAAGAGTTTATGAGAAGATGGGAAACACAAGGGCAAAGGCCTTAGAAGCAAGGTTCAAAGAATAGTTGTCAACCCCTCTACCTTTAATGGCCTTAAACCATAAGTTTCAGCCCAAAATACAGGTAATAAACAACTCAAAAATAGCAAGAAAAGATGAGAAGAAAATGGTACAAAAGAACTAGAAGATATACCTCTTGAAGAAGAATGATCCTTTGAATTTCCAAACCACTATTTCACACTCTCAAGAGCCTTAAGAGCTAAAATGCAAGCTCAAATCACCTCAATAAGGAACTCTCTAGGTTTAGTTTAGATTGTTTAGGCAAAGGTTATGTAAGTTGCAAGAGAGAGAGAGAGAGAGAAAGAGAGAGAAAGAGAGAATTGTAGAGAGAGAAATTTTCCAAAATTTTGCTCTCCAAAATTTTCTAAATTCAAAAAAATTTCTAACCTCTCTAACAAAAGAGAGGGTCATCTATATATAGAAATATATGAGAGACCCTCAAAAATATCTCTACAAACACAACTAGAATGGTGCATGCATATGTGGAGACAACTGGTAGAAAATATCTGGTTTTTTACACTAGTGGCCGCCAGGCCGCTAATAGTGGGCGGCATGCCACACTAGTGGGTCTGCAGGTCCCTGGCTGCTCAGGCCTGAAAAAACTACTGTTTTGGTCCAAAACAAGGTACAAGGTTTGTAGATTGAGGTTTCCTGCTGAGGCAATCGAGCATTTGACAAGCGTACACATTCATCATTGAGTGATTAATTAGTGGCGCCCAAGTCCTAAGGGCCATCAAAAATGGAGTGTCTACATTAAGACATTTCCTGTTTATCAATATTCAAATTAATGTGTACACACACTTTTAGAAACAGGAAAAATAGAACAAAATTATTATTGTGCAAATAATGTCAAATAAAAATAATCACTCAAGATTAACCATACGCATCATGGGTTGCTTAAAAAACCCATCTTGATAACATGCTCTTTGTATGTCTTTGGTGGCAATCCCTTTGTGAATGGATCAGTAATCATAAGAGGGGTGCTTAAGTTTTTAATTAACACTTGTTGTTTCTAGACTCTTTCTCTAATAACTACATACTTTACTTCCATGTGTTTGGAACCACTGGAGTACTTTCCATTCTTAGAGAATAAAACTGCTGCGGTATTGTCACAATATATCTTCAGTGGCCTAGCAATTGAGTCAACAACACCAAGTCCTGTGATAAAATTTCGCAACCATAAAACATGATTTTTAGCGTCAAAACGTGCCACAAGCTCAGCCTCCATAGTAAATGAAGCAATAGTAGACTGCTTCACACTCTTCCATGAAATTGCTTCACTAGCTAGTAGAAAAACAAAACTTGATGTCGATTTTCTGCTATCAAGGCAACCAGCAAAATCTGAGTTTGAGTATCCGGTCACTTCCAACTATTCTGATCTTTTATAGGTGAGCATATAGTCTTTTGTTCCCTAAAGATATCTCATAACCTTCTTCACTTCTTTCTAATGTTCCATTCCAGGATTACTTTGGAATCTTCCCAACATTCCAACTACAAAACTAATATCTGGTCTGGTACATGTATAGGCATACATCAAGCTCCCTACTGCTGATGCATATGGAATGTCCTCCACTTGTTTTCTTTCCAAGTCATTGCTTGGTTTCATGCAATAAGCAAAGGTCATTACTAGCTAACAAAATGTCATCCACATATAGCACCAAAATAATGAACTTACTCCTACTAACCTTCAGATATATGCACTGATCAACTGCCTTTTCCTTAAATCCGAAGGAGGTAATGGTATCATTAAACCTTAAATACCATTGCCTAGAAGCTTGTTTAAGGCCATATATGGATTTTTTTACTTTGCAAGCTAAATGTTCTTTATCTTTCTTTGCAAATCCATCTGGCTACTCCATATAAACTTCTTCATCCAAATTCTGATTTAGAAAAGCAGTTTTCACATCCATTTAATGCAACTCTAAGCCATAATGAGCTACCAATGCTAGGATGATTCTAACGAGTCCTCCTCAGATACTGGAGAGAAGGTCTCTATATAGTCTATGCCTTTTTTTTGAGTAAAACCTTTGGCAACAAGTCTGGCTTTAAATCATTCGATATTGCCTTTTGCGTTGCGCTTGGTCTTGAAGACCCATTTACACCCGACCTTTTTACAATTATTAAGCAATTTGACGAGATCCAAACACCATTATGTTCCATGGATTTTAACTCTTCATTTATATCATTGACCCATTTAGTAGAGTCATCACTATTCATGGCTTGTCAAAATGAGATTGAATCTTTGTTAATCTCAATATCAAAATCAAATTTCTGTAGATACACCATGTAACCATTTGGAGTGGCATACTTTCTTTCCCTTTGAGATCTTTTCAGAACTTCCGATTGTGGTGGTTTTACAATATTTTCAATGGTGGTATCTTCATGATATGGTGAAACATGAGGTGGTGAAGGATTTTCATTATATTGTTCATTTCCCTCAGCCTGTGGAATAGTCTATGGAACAACAATTTTTTGATAAGGGTCAAATATTGGCACATCCACTCTAATTTTCTCGAAATTCACCACTCGTGTTGTCTCACTCCCACTAATTTCACTATTCTCTAGGAATCTAGCATTACCAGTCTCCATTATCCTCGTACTGTGATTAGGACAATAAAATTTGTACTCTTCAGACTTGTCTAGATAACCAGATATTGTTTTTTAGTCCAACTTTTTCATTTGTAGGTTGAAGATTCTTGCCTCTATTGGACAACCCTAAATATGTAAGTGTCTTAAACTAGGTTTCCTACCAATCCACAACTCAAAAGGAGTTGTTGGGACCGCCTTACCAGGAATCCTATTTAAGATATACATTACAGTCTTTAAAGCTTCACCCCATAGTGAAATGGGTACAATTGAGTAACTTAACATACTCCTAACCGTATCTTTAAGTGTACGATTACGCCTTTCAGTAATTCCATTATGTTATGACGTACCAGGCATTGTATATTGAGCGCGAATGCCTTTCTTTTCTAAGAATTTGGTAAATGGGCTAGGATTTTGGCCTGACTCATCATATTTGCCATAATTCTTAGAAAAGAAAGGCATTCGTGCACCATCACGAAAAGAAAGGCATTCGTGCTCACCACCCCTGTCTAATCTCACTATTTTAACATTTCTATCTAATTGTCTCTCGACTTCAGTTATGTATACCTCAAGGATGTCAACAACTTGAGACTTTTCATGAATTAGATACATATATCTATAACGTGAGAAATCATCTATAAATGTGATGAAATATTTTTCACCACTAAGACATGGGACGTTGAGTGGCCCACAAATATCTGTATGAATTATCTCAAGACGTTCATTACTTCTTGTGGCACCTTTCTTGGTGTGTTTGGTTTGCTTTCCTTTATTGCAATTCACATATATCTCAAAATCGGTGAAGTCTAGGTTTTTCAAAATCCCATTCTTTACCAATTTTTCAAATTTATTTCTAGAGATATGCCCCAACCGTCTATGCCACAAGATTAAGGATTTTTCATTAATTAGACCATGTTTTAAACCAATATTCGAATACATAGTTACTAATGATTGTGCAAACTCATGATTTAAGGTAATTCTATATAAACCATCACATAAATTACCAGAACCAATCATTAGTGAATTAAACATTAAATTGAGTTTTCCACAATAAATAAAACTGAATATCCAATATGATCTAATTTAGATAATGAATTCCTAGAAATTGAAGGAACATAAAAAGTGTCTTCTAGATCAATCTGATGACCCGTCTCTAAGATTAGTCGATAGGTTCTAGCTTTGAGACGGTTCCCCATATAGACAAATCTTTCACTTTCCTTCGGTTTGCTAATTGGAAGGTATCCCTACATGGAATTTGTAATGTGGGTCATGGCCCCAGAGTCAATCCACCAAGTGTTAGAAGGTACTTCAGCAAGATTTGATTCATAACAAACAAGAGAAAATTTCTTACATTTCTTTTTGAACCAAGCCTTGCGCTTGCTATAGTCTTTCTTCACATATCCCTTCTTGCCACAAAAGTAGTACTTAACAGTGAAACCATTCTGAGCTCGATTTTCTTCCCTAGGCCCACTTTTTTTTTTTTTTTTCTTTATAGCTCCATGAGTTACAGCCAATGCAATTTAATGTCCTTCCCCCCTTAACTTCACTTCCTCCTGAACACATATTAGTCAGTTCATTCAAACTCCACTTATCTTTATTGGTGTTATAGTGAATTTTGAATGTACCGAACTGTGATGGAAGTGAGTTGAGAATAAACTGCACGAGAAAAGTTTCATTAACTTGCATCTCTAAAGTTTTAAGCTTTGCAACTTTGTCAACCATATTGAGGATGCGATCTTAAACTCCTCGATTGCCATCATATTTCATTATTGTCAATTCAGCCATAACAGTGCCAGTAAGTAGAGGGATGCCCGATGCAAGAGAGTGCAATGAGGTGGGAACTGTCATTGAAATAAGATAGAGCATGTGATGCCCAAATCTTACTCTAAGGGTTAGGGAAACGTCACTAAAGAGTCCTTTGGTCAATAACCAAATAAGATCCTAGGAAGGTCGGAGGAGTCAATATAGTTTCTCTTCTATGTCCAATCACCTTAAACAGCAAGCTATCTTTTTGACAAATCTTAATAGGTATTAACATAAGGTCTTATAAGTAATGCGAAAATAGGCATAAACAATATACCATAAATAATATACATATTAAAGCTTTGAGAATTATAATGATGAACTATTAATATCACATAAGTCTTTCCTTTGGGCAAGACTTAGGTATATCTATTGTCCACTCGTCAAGAATCACTTATGTAGGTCTAAAGTAATTTATGCAACTTTTCAGTTAGTTATGTTACCTTTGGATATTCAATTCTAAGTTGTCAAATTACATAAGTTACATTACCCTACCCAATTCATAATTATTTGAAAGCGACTCTCCTTTGGGCTAGTCTCAATCTCCTAATTATAACTACAATTGAGAATATTATCGACCTTAATATTACCCTTTTAACAATTTTTTTTTTTATGTAATTCTATATTCATAATTTTTGCAAATCTAGACCACTTTGGTAGCTACTAAATTAATAAACCCTATGAATATAGAACAAACCAACAATATTCTCTATTTATTAATTTGAGTTATTTAATTATCATTAATTCAATCACTATTTTAATGAAATCACTATTTATGATTTCTAGAATTTCTTTTTTGTGATTGTTATTACCAATATAATAATAATAATAACTCTAGACGAACATGAATATATATATATATATATCAAATTATGCAATATGACAATCATGAATATCTCATATAACAATCCCGGTTTTCCCCTTTCTTTTTTTTTTTTTTATTCCGGACTCGGCTCCGTGGTTGATGGTTGTTATCTGTGTTGCATTTTCATCCTTTAACTCTTAGTAAGTGAGTTTGGAAATGTTTTGGGCGTGTTTGGAACAGGTTGGTCGAGCTTTGGCCTCAAGTGTTGTTGCCCAGGTTTTAGGTGATCCGCTCGAGCGGGTCCCTTTGCGCTCGAGCGGAGTCCGCATACTTGCAGTATCTTGTGCATCTGAAAAACTTCTACAGGTGTGTTTTTCACGCTCGAGCGGATTTTCTTACGCTCGAGTGGGTCGCGCTCGAGCGGGTATCTTGGCGCTCGAGCGGGTGTGCAATGTCTGTAAAAGTACTGGATGAGTGAAATCTACGCTCGAGCGGGTTTTCTTTTGCGCTCGAGCGGGTGTGTTTTGTTTTTGTGTCTTGGCGCTCGAGCGGGTTCAATTTTTGTGTTTGACGCTCAAGCGTCCTATTCTCCGCTCGAGCGGGTCATACGTATATCAGATTTGGACTGTGATATTTCGAATCACTTTTTACACACACTCTCTCTCTCTTACTTTTCAAAACCCTATTTTGAGAGTCTCTCTCTCTGAAACCACATTCTCTCTAGGGTTTGATCTAGTTTTGAGTGATCTTCCACCCTAGTGCCTTTGTATAAAGTGTAGAGCTCGGTGTGGGCTTCCTATCAATCCGAAAATCTTGAGGTTTGGAGCATTTCGAAATTCTTCATCTTCTCCATTTGAGCTCCAAATTTGAGGTAGGGATTTCCTTGTTCTTTACAATGCTTCGTCTATAGATAGACATGTGGTAGTTTTGTATTGCATGAAAATTATATCCATGTTGGGTTAGTTTGAAAACCATGGGGGTGAACCTAGGGTTAGTTGTTTGAAAATGGGTTTGTCATCATTGATGGTGATTTGGACTAATTGGGGTGTAAATTAGTATATTAATGTTGATAGAAGAAAAAGCCCTAATTTATATTTGATTTGATAAATTAAAAGAGGGGTTTTGTACTTTGGGCCAATACATATGTATTTTGGATCTCAAATGAGATTATTGTTAATTGTTGTTGGTATTTGAGCCCATTTTTGGGTCAATGTTAAGAAAGAGGGAGAAAGCCCTAATTTACTATAATGAATTAATTTGCATAATTGATTTGGAACATTATGAGAAGAACGGTATTGGTTTTTATGAAATGAAATGGGGTTTTGGAATTGGACAATACTGGAAATCGATCTTGGAAATGGGAAATGAAGTGTTAACTCTATGTGAGTTTTAGAAAATGAATATGAGAATTGAATTGTTGTATCTTGAGTGTTGAATACGCACATTTGGGGAAAATTGTTGTTGGATTTAAGATCTCATGAGAGTTGAGTCTTTATAATAGATGTACTAAAATCATGCATCTAGAGGTTTTGTCCTTGGTCATCGGTGAAGGATGACATGGTTGTATTGAATTGTCGTGTATGCGTTACACCTGTGTTGATTGAACATTGTATGTAATGAAGTGCTATCGTACATTATATATGTATAAAGTGTTAGGGAGGAGAAAGGGGATGTACTCCAGTGTGTGGGAGGAGATAGGGCATGTACTCCACACATACTTATGTGTTCATATACTTTAACACATTGCTTATGTATTTGATAGTTTATGTGTACGTATTATACTTGTTCGTTATACTCTATTGTATGGTGATTCTTGGTGTTATACCATGCACTTATAATCAGAGGTACCGTTACCTTCCAGCTGGCGCCTGGAGAACTGACTGTGCTGAGAATAGAAGGTACCACACCCTTCTAACTAGTGCCTGGTAAAATGGCATATTGTTGTGAGAGTTGTATCCTTGGCTTACTGTGCATATGGCCGGTAGAGCAGAGTTCTTATTGTTTTGTCTTAGTGTATCTGAGTATATCATAGATTGTGATGGTTATAGTTTTGGAGGGCCTAGTTGCCTCAATTGTTAATTTTATACATGTTGATGATCTGTTATCTCCCTTTTATTGAAGGCATGCATGTATAGTTATGGATGTATTGAAAACAAGCCAAAATGCCATTGTGAGATTTTGGGAAAGTGTGAAGGAAAAATTGGGCATTTGAAAGTATATTTTGAAAAAGGGAATATCTGTTGTAACTATGGAAAATGTGAGAAAGATAATGGGCTTAGAGAAATTGTTTTCCTAAGAAGTTGTTATTGTTGTGAAAGTTTGGGAACAAAGGTTAATGAAATGAAATGAAAGATGAATCGCTTATAGCGTTGAATGGTTTGACTGTTTTGAGAAAAGCTTATTCTTATGTATACTTTTGTATAAGCTGCCACATTATTATTTCAGTACGAGATTGAACATTCATGATCATAGCTATCTGTAAGCTGTTATTGTTGAGGATCATGTAGAGATCCCTACTGGACTATATGTTCATCCCACGTTGTTGAATTTTTTTTCAGGTGTTAAGCAGGATGTGTTACAAGATGTGGATCTTCTTACTTGTTGGCCACGGGGGCCTCTTTTGTGTTGGCGGAATGCTATATATGTAAAAGGGTTACACCATTCTTTGATTCTTTAATGATGTAAGCCTTCAGGCATTTTATTCAGTATGCTCATGTTGTATTTAATTTGCATTCGGATGAGAGAATTGTTATTTACTTCTATTCATGGGACTGAAGAGTTTATTTCCGCATGTTATCTCTGAACTTGAATTAAGCTAATGAATTTGGTAATGACTTCGAGTAATAAAAAGTGGGGCGTGACATCTCATATAATGGTCAATAAGAATTACACCTAATATAAATTAACCACTTCAATATTTAATATTCAATGTCATAAAATTATATCATGATATCAAAATCAAAATGCAAAAAGTCATTTTTACTCGCATCTCCATTCATCCTTTCATCTTCTAATAAAGTTATTTATTTATTTATTTTTCTTTTCCATTTATGATCCAAACATGTTTTTTTTCTTTCAAAAAGCAATTGTCTAACAAACAGCCTAGAATTAATATAGCTTGTACTTGAAAAATGAAACAAACGGCCTACAATGAATATACTCTTTAGCGAGTCCAAATCCTCTCTAGCCCTCTCTCCGATCAACGACCAGGATTTGGCCACGTCTCTCCTAATAAAATCTACGGCTCAGATTATTTTTTTTAAAAAAATATGAATTTCAAATTAGCTTTGCAATGGACATTACGTGTGTTCACACACTGTCTAAAAAAAAGTGCTTTGACTCTCTCTTTCTTTCCCTCTCACATTCATGGCAGATTAACACACTAAATTCGCCATTTCACAACATTCTACCATACATCCCTTGCGATTCGTTCATTATTTCAACCTCCTCACCGTCAAACCCATTTGGGTCTGCAGTTTTTCCAAACCCTTCGACAACCCTCACGCACCATCGCAACCGCCAACACCCGCCAGACTCCTCTTTCCCACCTCCACCCCTACCAGTGTCGGCTGATCCAACACCACCCTCCCTCATTCTTCTTCTAGATTCAAAATTTTCAAGTCTGTTTTTTCAGAACAAAACTCATGTACAAATCAATAACTCTCTAAAAACAATATAAAGAAAGAACTGAAAAAAATCAAAGAAAATAAAGAAATTGAAGCAACCAAAACTAGAGTGTTGAATTTGGATGATTTATGTGGTTTGAATTTTAGAGAGAGAAAGTGGGTTTGCTTCAAATTTGTGACTTGAATTTTAATTTTTGTTTATTTTCCATTTTTTAGCCTAAATCATCAAATTTTGATGAATTTAACATTTGTGGCTTGATGATTTATTGGGTGTTCTTCCATATCTCTAAAACTTTGGTGGTAAATTTGTAGATTTTATCTTTCGATCAATGTAGAATTGTTGGTCTCATTGGAGTAGATTGGCCACCGTTGGGAAGAGACGAGGAAGGAAGGGAGAGAGAAGAGAGATCGGTCGTCGACAGTGAGAGAAGAGAGTAGATCAATTGTTGTTGTCCATCGTTGGAAAGAGAGAGACAGAGAAGAGAAGAGAGAGAGAGAGAGCAAGCAATATAGCACAAATATAATTTTTTTTTTAGCTAATCTCAGCCGTAGATTTTGTTAGGAGTGACGTGGCCAAATCTTGACCATTGACCAGAGGGAGGGCTAGAGAGGATCTAGACTCCTCTTTAGCTGCACAAAAAATTCAATTTTTAGTACTCCTGTGTTTCTCAATACTCCTTGATATGTTTGATTGTCTCACTGGGATGGAAAGTAGAGAAAATATGGAAGATCCACCGAATTATTAGTTTAATATTTGATTGCAGGATAAAAAGAAAATGATTGAATGTGGAGAACAAGTGAGTCCCCATTAAATAGTCCAAGTCAAGGTTTATTTGCATAGTACTAAATTCCGGATAGTTTAAGTATTGGTATGAAAGATTAAATAAATAAAAAAATAGAGGGATTAAATTATAGTTTAGATTTTCTCATGTTCAAATCTTAACTTGAGGGAACTTGTAAGGTTCGTAAGGCCCACTATGAGTTTTATTCTGGGGAAATTACCCATAGGTCCCATGTGGAACATGTGGACACCATTTAATCCCATAACTTTTTGAGTACACCCAAAAGTCCTTTCCCCTCTCTCTCTGCTTTTTGCTTCCCTCTTTACGCCTCCTCCTCTAACCCTAATCTCAGTCCTAAAGTCAAACAAGAAGGCGATGAAGAACAAGAACAAGAAGACGATGAAGAACAAGAACAAGAAGATGCCCATCCTCAGATCTGTGCTTAGATTGAACAGATTTGTGTATATATCTTTGTCAATTTCTCTCTCTTTCTCTCTCTATTTATAGATTTTTTTTGGGATAGTTGTTGATCTATGGTTGTTGTTGTTGATGATGAAATAGATCTATAATATCATTGAAACAGATCTGTAATGACTCAGATTTGTACAGATATCACACAGATTTTGTAATGAGAAAATTTTCGAATTCTGAACAAGTAATTTTCGAGTTTTAGTTACAGGCGGTGAAAACTGTAAAATTTTGCAGTTTCAAATTTTTTTTTTTGGTGCTGGAATGAGTCATGGTTTAAAACTGTAAAATTTTGCAATTTTATAACTTTTTTTAGAACTGTAAAATTTTACAGTTTCATAACATGTTTTAAACATTCCGACGAGTCTCCGGCGATGTTGAACATTCCGACGAGTCTCCGGCGACCGTTTGACGGAAGTCCGACGGTAGTAAGATGTGAACAGTGTCTGTAAATTTAAAAAAAAAAAAAAAGGATTTTTTGATAACAATTAAAAATGTATTGGATTAATTGGTGCAAGTATTTTGTTTTGGGATTAGCTGGGTTTTGAACTTAGTACATGAGACTTATCAGTAAGTTCCCCATTTATTTTAATGATTTGAATCATTCATTTCGTAAGTCACATATATATTATCTATCAAATAAATTAAGTCGATCCAATAATCGTAACAATTTTATTTTGTTGTATTTATCTCTAAAAAAATTGATGGTTTATTTTAAAACATACTCACCATGTTTGGTTTGTCTTTTAGGGAAAAAAAAAAGCTAGAAATTTTTTTGAAAAACTGAAAACTAATTTGATAAAGATAAATATTAAAAATATATTTTAAAAATTATTTCTAGCCTCTCAAAAAATAAAATTATATAAAAATGATAAAAAAAAAAAAATTTTCATTTCTTTCACCAAATTAATTTTTTATTTTTTAGAAATTTTTTTTAAAATAAATTTTTGAAAATCAAACCAAACATGACTACTTTAATTTTAAGGTAAACACAATAAAATAAAAAATATTAAGATTATTGGATTGACTTAATTTTTTTCATGGATGATGTAGACAGGAAATAAACGATTCAAATTATCAGAACGAGACCTATAGTGAGCTCCACGAATCTCTTAAATTTTCATAAGTTGAGATTTGAAGATGAGATAAGAGGCCTATGAAACTTTTATTGTATGCACTCATTTTGAAGTAGAACAGAGATTAGTAAGTAGCGCATGAAATGGACCTAGCATGATCCAAGCCCAAGCCCAAGCCCAGAAAAGTCGGCCTACCTCAGTATATTAAAGTCTGGTCCATTCTTATAATGACCCCGCACAGAAAAGTCTGGTTGGTCCGCGGCACATCAACACTATGAAGTTGGATTAATTATTAATCTTAGGCCATAAAATAAAAACTGAATCACATAAATGGAGTTTTTCTATTGGGCTATAAGCCTGCTATGGCCTCCAAAAGCCATCATCGGCCGACTGGAAACTGATGGTCATGCCCACCATAGCATAAATGCATTCAATTTTTAAATTATTTTTTTTCATCTTTAAAGTAAGATCAAAACATAAATTTGTTGCATAAATCATTCCCTTCGTTAAATTATAATACTAAGATAAAAGGGAGAAAGAGACATGACAGATCCAATCCAAGAGCAATAACAGAACAATCAAGCCATTGTTGGCTTAGTAATTGAAACGTTCCCTTATCAGACGTGATATCTAAATTTAAATTTTACTATTGTATATTACGCTTTTTTCCTTCTATCACTCTCTCTTATTGATAGTATAAATAAAAGCTCACTTGATATGGTTTGCGTAGAAAGAAGCCAAGTTCAATTATATTTTTGTAAATGTTTTGATCCAAATTAATTGGATGTAACAATTATCTTCTATCATATTTACCCACCCAAAAATCTTCTATCATTTTTTTCTCCGCAAGAACTTTGTTGTTGTAATCCAATGGTCCAAGTTAAAATTTAAACTTGAGCCATTAAATTATATTATTTGCTAATATGTATTGTTGTGGTAAAAAAATTACCAAAAAAATCATTACAGAAAAATAATGACAGAGGATTCTAATTCCATACATACACGGCACCATGTTGGACAATATTTGTGCATCAACGAATACATTGGGATACACAATGCTGCTTCCTGAATTGTTCTAAAACCGAGCATGCAGGGTAATATAAAATGTCAGACGACACTAATTGGTTGAGATGTCAAAATTTGCCAAATGTATAATTGTTTCTCTAATTTTCCCAGTTTCCACACATGATGCAGTGGTTACTGTTTTGTTTCTTTTATTTTTTTGTTTTATTCTTTTTTGGAAGAGGGTGTTTCACAGAATTAATACATCATGAAAGCAACAGCAGTAATATAATTATATCATTAATTAATAAAAAAGAGACCAAATACAAGACACAGATTCTGGCACAACAATGTTCACTAGGGAGAACAAAGGTTTCATAACCAGAACATTATTCTTAATACTTCATACACCTCATATGTAAGACTAGTTGTACTAATATTTCAATTTTACCCCTGTGAAATCATTTTCATTTATTTAATTTAGCAAGTGGGAATAGAGACACCACAGGCGTTGGCAATCCTCTTGGTATTGGGAGCGTTGACATATTTACTCAGATTTGGATCTTTTTTGTACCCACAGAAACAAGGCTTCTGCTCCCTCACCTTCACACAACACGTCGTCGACGGGGGTTTTGATGACGTGAATGCATCGATGCACGGGCTCAGCTCGGTCGGGTTACACGTCACCGCCTTCACCACGCTCGCTTGCCCTACGAGTACTGCCACCACCACCGCCATGGCACACAGCAGTGCAAGGCTAGACTGCGTCTTCATCTTCAACAAAAGAACCAAAAGGTCACAGAAAGAGAGAGATGGTGTAGAGGGAGTGTGAATGGGTGCACCTTTGGCCAAGCCTTGATGCGCAATTTATACAGGCCTCAGGGGCTGCGTGACCAAATGTTTGGTTCTTTGGGTCTGGGTGGGGTTCCCTCTGATTGAATGGGATTCTGTCACTTCACCGATTTGCTTGATTTGTGGATAGTAATCGTTGGTGATAAATGATAAATAATGAATATTCCCACTATATTCTTTATTTGGGTAAATTAGGCCCACATCTCTAAAGTTTCAATTTAATACAGATCGTTTTTCACATTTAAAAAAGTTACATTCTCCTCTCTGAAATTTGTAATTTTATTATAAATTATCTCCTAAATTGTTCATATCATATCCTAAATTTTTTTAAATGATCATCTTGCTTTGTTTTCCTATTATTTTATATAAATTTTTCAAACACAATGATATAACTTAATGGTAACATTTCACTTTAAAACAGACACACACAAACATGATTTATATTTATAACAATATCACTATTACAACATTTTTATGATATTTTTTGTATAAATTTTTATATATGAATATCATTTTTTTTTATTTCCACTATTATACCTAGACTAGATCAATTTAACTTAGATATTTTAAAAAGTATAAAATTTGTAAATTTTTTTTTTTTTAAATCAATGAATACAACAAAATAAGATAATACATTAAATTTTTGTATTTTTTTTGTATTTGGTGATTTTTTTAAAAAAATCACAAAATATTATACCTTTTAAATGTATTTAGATTAGGTGTATCAAAAAAAAAAATTACTTAAAATATTAAAAAAAAAACATTCAATTTTTTTTTTCTTTTTTAAAGTAGGATCAAAACCTAATTTTTTTTTCATAAAGCATTCCCTTTGTTAAATTATAATACTAAGATGAAAGGGAAAAAGAGACATGATAGATCCAATCCAAGAGAAATAACAGAACAATCAAGATAGGGTTGACTTAGTGATTGAAATGCTCTCTTATCATACGTGAGATCTGAGTTTAAATCTTATTATTGTATATTACACTTTCTCCTTCCGTCACTTTCTCTTATTGATTGTATATGTTAAAATGTTTGAAAGAGATATGAGAATTGTGTATCTTTATTATATAGAATGATTTGAATACAATAGGAGAGTCTATATTTATAGATTGTCTACAAACCTAGATAAGTATAAAAAGAGATAGAGATGGAAAGAGATAGAGATACAAGGAGATAGAGAGAGAGAGAGAGAGAGAGAGAGAGAGAGAGATAGAGATAGAGATAGAGATAGAGAGAGATAGAAATAAACTATATCTACAATACAAAGAGATAAATATAAATCTAAATCTATAAATCTAAATCTAATATATACATTAACAGCCCCCTCTCAAACTCAAGGTGGGTAGGCATCAACCAACTTGAATTTGGAAACTAGATCACTGAAACGACAAGGAGAATGAGCCTTGGTGAAGATGTCGGCTGTCTGATTGGCAGAGATAACAAAGATAAGGCGAATAGTGCCACTAGTAACATGCTGTCGTATGAAGTGCCAATCAATCTCAATATGCTTTGTGCGATCATGGAAGACATCATTATGGGCAATCTGAATAGCACTCTGACTATCACAATAGAGGTTAATCGTAGTAGAATGAGAAACCCCCATAACAGAAAGAAGTCATCGAAGCCACGCAAGCTCCTGAGTAGTGTCAGCAAGAGCACAATACTCAGCCTCCATACTAAAACGAGCAACAAGAGTTTGCTTCTTGCTACGCTAGGCAATGAGAGAGTCACCCAAGAAGGAGCAAAATCCTGTAGTAGAATGGCAATTAGTAGGATCCCCTGCCCAATCAGTATCAGAAAATGCATGTAACTGCAAGGAAGAGTAAGCGGAATAGTGAAGACCACGAAACATAATGCTTTTGAGATATCGTAAAATGCAAATTAGAGCATCATAATGTAAAGAGCAAAGAGCAGCCATGAACTGACTAACAATGTGAACAGCATAAGTAATGGCTGGATGAGTAACAGTGACATTGACAAGACTGCCAACTAGTTGAGGATATAAAGTAGCATCAGATAATTGGTGATCGTCAAGAGGTGTGAGACGAGTCTGAGGATCAACAGGAGCAGATGTAGTCTTGCAATCGGTAAGAGCAGCACGAGTCAAGAGATCAGAAGTATACTTGGCTTGGGAGAGAAAGTAACCAGACGGATCATGAGAGATTTCCAAGCCGAGAAAATAGCTAAGAAGACCCAAATCCTTCATCCCAAACTAACGACTGAGAAACTGTTTGAGACTAGAGATACCCACTATGTCATCGCCAGTGATGATCATATCATCCACATAGAGAATAAGAAGAATAGTACCACACTCTGTCTTACGAATAAAAAGGACAGAATCATAGGCATTGGAGGAGAATCCAAAATCATGAATGGTGGAGCTAAGCATGGCGAGCGAGGCATGATAAGCATGTTTCAAACCATACAAAGCACGGAAAAGTTTACGAACTTTGGAGGGCGGCACAAAAGAACCAAGTGGAGGTTGCATATAAACTTCCTTAGTGAGATCACCATTGAGAAATGCATTATTCACATCCATCTGACAAAGTTTCCAGTGGTGAGCACCAGCAACGGCAAGTAAGCTATGAACAGAAGTCAGAAAGGCAACAGGAGCAAAGGTTTCTTCATAGCCAATCCCATATTCTTGAGTAAATCCCCGGGCAACAAGATTTGCTTTGTAACGCTCAATAGAATCATCAGAATGAGTCTTGAGCTTGTAAACCCATTTACAACTAACAATACTTTTTCCATGAGGAAGATCAACCATATCCCAAGTATGAGTTTTATCAAAAGCCTGTAGTTCATCAGTCATAACTTGCTGACAAAGATGGTTAGAAAAAGCCTTTTGATAGGAAGTAGGTTCATGAGAGGAAAATACAGTAACACCAACAATGAAATCATGAAAAATGACAGAAGGTTGTGTTACCCAAGGAAAATGACGAAGAGGTACCCCAGAAGTAGAACCAGGAAGTGGAGCAGGAGCCTCAGGATGGGCTGGAGGTAGCATGGCAGGACTAGGAGCAGGATCAGAGAGTGGAGCATCAGCAGGACCAGGAGACGGAGCAGGATCCTCAGGATGGGTCGGAGGCAGCATAGCAGAAGTAGTGTCTGTATCAAGCTCATCAAACAATAGAGAGGGATCTGTGAAGAATGATGTCGTGGGAGGAGTAGACAGATGAAACTTAGATATAGAAGAGAACATCTTATCTTCCGAAAATACCATATGACGAGAGACACGAAGACGTTGAGAAATAGGATCCCAATAACGATAGCCTTTATGTTCAATCCCATACCCCAAGAAGCAACATAGACGGGCTCGAGGTTCTAATTTGGAACACTCATGTGGTAAAAGGAGGACAAAATAAGCACATCCAAACACATGGAGATGAGAATAGACAGGAGGGTGGCCATATATGCGCTCATATGGGGTATGATTGTTGATGGTAGGAGAAGGCACACAGTTGATAGTATAGGCAGCTATGAGAGCGGCTTCCCCCTAGAAGTGCTCAAGACAAGAAGAGGAAATTAAAGAAGCACGGACAGTATCTAAAAGATGACGATGTTTACGCTCAGCACGACCATTTTATTGGGAGGTACCAGGACAAGAATAGTGAGAAAGTGTGCCATTTTGACGAAGGAATCTCAAAAAAATTTGTTTCTTTGTATTCTTGGGCATTATCAACACGAAAAACTTTGATGGTAAAAGAAAATTGAGTTTTGACCATTTGTGAAAAACCATAGTATATTTGTGGTAACTCACAGCAAGACTTCATAAGAAATAACCAGGTAAAATGAGTGAAATCATCTACAAAAATGACAAAGTATTTAGATCCCCCCATAGTGGTATTAGGTGCCGGTCCCTAAACATCAAAGTGTATGAGATCAAAAAGTGTATGAGACATAGAGGTACTGGATAGAAATGGTAAAGAAGATTGTTTTGCTAGATGACAAGATAGACAATCTACTTTATCATTTGGAACAGGACCTAACTGACCACTGGAAACTAGAGATCGTAAACGACCAAAGGAAACATGACCTAACCGAGAATGCCATAAGGCAAGAAGAGAACTAGGAGTAGTAGGAGCAGCAGTCTGGACAGTGGAAGAACTGGAGGAGGGAATGCGAAGGTAGATGAGCTCATACAGACGGCCATGTCTACGACCGATCCCAAGAGTCTGTCCCGTCTTCGGATCCTGCACAACACAACCAGTTGGAGAAAAGAGAATAGTGAGGCCATGATCACAGAGTTGACCAATTGAAATAAGATTAAGTGTAAGATTGGGGATCAAATAAGTGTGGGGTAGAGAAACAGTGGAGGAGGAAATATGACCTATATGACTGACATGCGTTAGAGAGCCATCATCAGTGTGAATAACAGGTAACGTAGAAGAAAATGTAATAGAGGAGAAAAGTGTAAGGTCAGAGGTCATATGGTTGTAACAAGCGAAATCAAAATACCAAGAAGAGGTACCTGGAGTAACTGAGAGGACGGTAGAGGGTGTGCCAGATGGAGAAATAACATTTTTGACAATACCTTCAATGTCTTGAAGAATGTAAAGTGGTGACGGGGTAACAACGGATGATGAACTAAAGGCAACTATAGTAGATACAAGATGTGTTAAAGACTTATCTCGGCTGAATATTGTGGAGGGTCCAGAATAATGACCGTGCTGAGGATAACTGTTTGAACGAGCTATGAAGTGATAAAATAATGAATCATAAAGAAGAATCAGCGATGGCGGAGTAGAACTGAATAAAACAGAGTGCACCAGTGAATCCAGAATGTCGAAAATACCCAGGAAATGAGTGAAATGACCAAAAAATAGGCAAAATAAAGAAAAGGTCAGTGATGATGTCAGTAGGGGTATAGATGACGTCAGCAAAAGGCGCGGCACATGTTAGCAGAACGGAGGCACGACGTAGGATTGCAGTGACGGTGCACGGCTCATAGTAGCAAGACAGTGCACGGAGGGCGCAAGAAGGGCTAACGTCAGGCTAACGTGAGCGATAACTGAAAGGCACGCGAGTGAGAGTAGCGGCGGAAGACTTGACACGCCGACGATAAAAACGGCATGTGAGGGCGCGTCCAATAGTTTTTGGCGGCAGGCCTGGTGGCGTTGGAACCGGGAGAGAATTCCGAGCACGAGGATGAAAAATTTGTAAAAGTTTGGTCAACAGCGATAACGAATAATGGTGTAATTTGGAACCCTATGCTCTATGCTCTAATAATGCCACTGTGTACGGTTAATAAGCAAGAGAAAAGAGGAGCTAGGATTTAAGACCTGCGCTCTGATACTATGTTAAAATGGTTGAAAGAGATATGAGAATTGTGTATCTGTATTATATCGAATGAATTGAATACAATAGGAGAGCATGTATTTATAGGCTGTCTACAAATCTAGATAAGTATAAAAAGAGATAGAGATAAAAAGAGATAGAGATACAAGGAGATAGAGATAGAGAGAGATAGAGATAGGGATAAACTATATCTACAATACAAGGAGATAAATATAAATCTAAATCTATCTAATATATACATTAACAGTATAAATAAAATCACTTGATATGGTTTGCGTAGAAAGAAGCCAAGTACAATCATATTATGTAAACGTTTTGATCCAAATTAATTGGATGTAACAATTATCTTCTATTCTATCATTTTTACCCACTCAAAAATCTTCTATCATTTTTTTCTCTGCAATAACTTTGTTGTTGTAATCCAATGGTGCAAGTTTAAATGTAAACTTGAGCCATTAAATTATATTCTTTGCTAATATGTATTGTTGTGGTAAAAAAATCACAGAAAAATCATCACAGAAAAATAATGACAAAGGATTCTAATTCCATACATACACAGCACCATGTTGGACAATATTTGTGCATCAACGAATACATTGGGATACACAATGGTGCTTCCTGAATTGTTCTAAAACCAAGCATGCAGGCATAGCTCGGCTTTTTCGCGTCCTTTTCGGAAGGTTTGAAAGAAAGCCCTACAGTTCGGACTCCCGCGGTTCTGAATCTAATTTCACAAGTGCAATGTGAAATTAATAAACACCAAAGAGTCCAAATCCGACAAGCCTTTTGAAAAATTGATTTTAGGATCAAAAATGCCAAAATTGGACTGCTTTTCCAGATACAGAGTCGCCACCTAAATATTTTATTTTTGGAGAAATTTAGGAAACCCATGACTCGTGCCAAAGGCTACATGTCCGTCATTACCAAAGTTGTCTCGGCTCGGGAACTTAGGTATGAGAGGGGAAGGTCATGAATTGACCACCCCCGCTTGCCCAATCAAAGATCGGCCTCTACTAATCATGATATGATTTTTTATAAACATTATGTGCTCTTATTCTGATTATTAAGCTAGCATTACTATGTGATGCGCACAAGTAAGTATAGACTAGTTTGCTTAATTTGAAACAATTCAACTCATGTTTGTTTTTGAGAAAATGGTTTGAATTTGCCACCTCAAGTGGGCTTAAAGTTTGCGGATTTGCCACAAAACATAGTGGGCTTAAAACATTATTTGTCACTTAACAAAGTGGGCTTAAAATGCGCATTTGTTGAATCGTTCCAATTCAAACAACAAGTCTTCATCCATAGGCATTCAAGTAGTTTAGCATTTAAGCACATAGCCTCATGGTAATCATGCTAATCATGGCAACATTCACACTTATACAAGTATGTTAAAGCATAAAAACTCACCTAGTACTCCAAGCTAAGAAGATATGAGTTAGTAAAATATGCATGATTCCTAACTATGCAAAATGTCTAATGCAACACATGCAAAGAATGCAATTAATAGACTCGACTACTAATATGGCATATGAAGCAATTTGATAACATGCGATTAAATACGTATTCAAAGAATTATTAAAATAACAATGTAGTTTGAATGATGCGCCGAGCCTCGGTGCGTGCAATATGAATGAATGAATGCAAGCATAAGGCATAAGGTATGCTAATCGAAACATGTCCATAATCTAACCATCAAAAGCGATTAAATAAAAAGGAGAACGACATAGTGTTGGAAGACATACACACGCACGCATACTTATTACAACATTATGCCCTCGCGAAGGAGGGTTCAAATGAATGAAAGCTAACTAGCTAACTAGGCTAAGCTAATTAAGCTATTTATTACAATGCTTCAAATGAATAATAAGCTTACTCTAGTCTAGTTATTTAAAACAATTAAATGGTTAACTATCTAAGCTAATTAAATATTATAAATCAAACTAATTAGCTAAATACTTAACTAATTAATTACAAAGCAACTAAGCTAATTAATTACAATATGAATTAATTAACTACACTACTTAAATAATTACACCATTTGCATGCATTAGCTACAACTAATTAACTAAGCAAATGAACTAAAAGGTCTCGGGAAATGAGGGATGCATGCATGCTCGGTTTTTCACCCGAAAGGCCACTGTTTTGCTGCTACAAGCCTCTGTTGCACAGAAGCACTTACACTTTCTCCTTCTCTAGATCAACTCTGCTTTGCTTCAGAAACACTTTGCTAAATTTTCATTGGCGGCCGACAAGGGGCCGGTCGGCTACTGGTGGTGGCTGTCGGCCACTAATAACCTGGTCTTCCTTGCTGCAACACAGAGAGCAAACAGAGCAAAACAGTATATTTCTCAAGGGTTGTTTGCACACTTTGCCTCTCCTTTTCATTGGAAAATCAAAGGAGGGACAAAATTTGGTTCATAAACCATCAATCAAGCAATTTCATTGCATAATGGCTTGTGAAACCAATTGTGCAAGTTTAATAAATGCAAAATGAGACCAAAATGACCATCACCCTATCATGCATGATCAAGGGCAATGGAGACCTAGGAAAATGGCACATTTCATCACTTTTGAGTATGAAATGTCCTATTTTCCTTGTGTTCAAATTAATGTCTGATTTGAACACATGCAATGCAACACAAAAAAATACTTATCTTGCCTCTTTTATTTGCCAATTTTGTTTACACATTTTAGTTACCAAACCATTCATTAATTGATTTGTCCATTGGTCAGTATCTTCTAAGATGAAAGAAGTGTCAACCAAGGAATAGTTTAAGGCATGAGAGAAGCTTCACGCCGTTGGTAATGAACCCTCAAAGGAGGATTAAACCATTAAGTATGAGCATCAATCTCAAGCTTAAACAACCCTAAGGTTGAAACAACCCTAAGGTTGAAACAACCCTCAAAGCAAATGAAAAAGTAAAGAAATGAGGAAGATTGCAGAGATTATAAGTGCCGAAATTATGTGAGAAAAAGCACTAAAACATGCAATCAACTCAAACCAATGGTGGTTAAGGCCTTAAAACACCAAGCTAGTAAAAGGAATTACACTATAACTATGCAATACAAGACTCAAAAGCACCAAACAGCCAATACAGTGGCAGAAAAGCTCAAAACAGAGTTCAAAACATGCTGGACATGAGCCACAAAAAGCTAAAACATTAAGCTAATAAATAGGGCTAACTAGGCATGCAAACAAGACACAAGGAAGGAATGGTAACCCCTCCAATTTTGGACTTCAAAATGGGTTTTTTGCCACTAAAAAATATCTGAAATTCAGTGGTTAAAAGGCCCAAAAAAAGTTGGTTTGAAAGTGGTGAACAAGGGTACAAAAGCTTTACAAACTAAGAAGTAAGAAGGATAAACCACTCCTTAACTGAAAATGGTCTCAAACCACCACCTTTAGGGCACAAAAATAGAGTTTTTGACAGTTCAAAACCAGCCCCAAGACAGTTGAAAAAGATGGCAAAGCAAGTGTGCAAAACAAGTTTAAAAGGAAAGTGTTATATCTCTTGAAAGGAAGACACAAATAAGGCAATAAACCAAGCCAAGACCACCTTCTAGAGGTCAAAGAGGATCTCAAGTAACCTCAACCCAAAGACTAGCAACTCTTATCAAGGATTGATAGACAAAAGTGGAGTGTATCGAAGCAACTATGTACAAAATTGCTAGAGAGAGAGAGAGAAATGTAGAGAGAGAAAGAGAATTTTGTTTCAAAATTACTAACCCTCAAAAATGGGGGAGGAACCCCCCTATATATAGAAAAACAAGCCTTGAACGTAGAAACATCCTACTATACACGTGTAGGGAGATGCAACTTAGTGTGCTAACAGCTGGCACAACTATTAACAAATATTTGGAAAAAGACACTGGTGGCCGTCGGCCACCACTGGTAGTCGACCGGCCACCACTGATGGCCGATCGGCCACACCAATGGCCGACAACCATGAGCCATGGCCGACAGCCTATGGTGGTAGCCGATAGGTCACCACAAGTTCCAAGCTTGAAACAACAGGATTTTGGTCCAAAACAAGGCATATAAAAGACAAGGTTAAAAGGCTCAAAGACAGGGTGTTCCACCGAGGACTTCGGGCACTCAAAGCGAAAAAATGTAATCGTAATCATCGAGTGCACAAGCGATGACGTCTAAGTCTTGAGGTCGATCAAAAATAAGATATCTACACAGGGTAATATCAAATGTCAAAAAAGACATAAATGAAAATCCTTAACACTAATTGGTGTCAACCCAGTTCAAATGCTTTAAAAAACGACATTGCACTAATTGGTTTTAGTTGAGATGTCAAAATTTGCCAAATGTATGATTGTTTCTCTAATTTTCCCAGTTTCCACACATGATGCAGTGGTTACTGTTTTGCTTCTTTTATTTTTTTGTTTTATTCTTTTTTGGAAGAGGGTGTTTCATAGAATATATCATGAAAGCAACAGCAGTAATATGTAATGATATAATTAATTAATAAAAATAATTAAGAAAAAGAGACCAAATACAGGACACAGATTCTGGCACAGCAATGTTCACCCGGGAGAACAAAGGTTTCATAGCTAGAACATTATTCTTAATACTTCATACACTTCATATGTAAGACTAGTTGTACTAATATTCCAATTTTACCCCTGTGAAATCATTTTCATTTATTTAATCTAGCAGGTGGGAATAGGGACACCACAGGCGTTGGCAATCCTCTTGGTATTGGGAGAGTGGACATATTGACTCAGGTTTGGATCTTTACTGTACCCACAGAAACAAGGCCTCTGCTCCCTCGCCTTCACACAACACGCCGTCGATGGTGGTTTCGATGATTTTTATGCATCGATGCACGGGCTCAGCTCCGTCGGGTTACACGTCACCGCCTTCACCACGCTCGCTTCGCCTAGGAGTACTGCCACCACCACCACCGCCATGGCACACAGCAGTGCAAGGCTAGACTGTGTCTTCATCTTCAACAAAAGAACCAAAAGGTCACAGAAAGAAAGAGAGATGGTATAGACGGAGTGTGAATGGGTGCACCTTGGTCAAGGCTTGATGCACCATTTGTCCAGGCCTCAGGGCTGCGTGACTAAGACTTTGGTTCTTTGGGTCTAGGTTGGGGTCCCACTGCGTGACTAAGACTTTGGTCCTATCGGCTTTGCTCTATTTGTGGATTGTAATCGTTGATGATAAATGACAAAGAGCAATGATTCATCCCCTTTTCCCCCACCCCTTTGACTCCCTCTCTCTCTCATTGGTTATTTTTTTTTTTTTTTTTTCTTTTTTTTCCTGCTCCTTCAATCACCCCTGCCACATGGCAAAGGGGGTGAGGGGGTGACCCCAAAAGGGGGTCCCAAGCATTATTCAAATGACAAATAATGAACATTCCCACCACATTCCTTATTTGGGTAAATTATACGGACACTCTTAAAGTTTTTATTTAATACAGATAGTTTTTCATATTTAAGAAATTATATTTTCCTCTCTGAAATTTATAATTTCATTAAAAATTATTTTCTGGATTGCTCATATCATGTCTTAAAATTTTCTGAACGATCATCTTGTCCTTTTTCATATTATTTTATATAAAATTTTTAAACACAATGATATAACTTAATGGTAATATTTCACTTTAAAACAAACCCCCACAAACATGATTTATATTTATAACAATATCAATGTCACAATATTTTTATGATATTTTTTATATAAATTTTTATATATGAATACAATTTTTTATTTTTAATTCCACCATTATATCTAGATCAGATCAATTCAATCTAACTATATTTAAAAAGTATAAAATTTGTAAAAAAAAAAATTTAAAAAATCATCGAATACAACAAAATAAGATAATGTATTGAATTTTTATATTTTTGTACTCCCTCCGTCCCAAAATATTAGTCCCTTATTTCATTTTTCATTATCCCAAAATATTAGTCCCTCTTTAAAAATCAAGTACAAAAATAATATAAATTTTCTAGTTTGCCATTCTTTTAAATTCACAAATAATATAAAAAGTACAATTATGACATTGATGTTTCAAAAAAAAATGTACTATCAAAGGGTAATTTTGAAAAATCATTGAGACGGAGGGAGTATTTTTTTTTTGTATTTGATGAATTTAAAAAAAAATCACAAAATATTATACTTCTTATGTATATCTAGATTAGGTGTATCTAAAAAATAAAAAAATAAAAAAATTGCTTAAAATATTAAAAAGATATATAGTAAAAAAAAATGAAAAACAAAAAAACTCAATTTTCGTGTGAGTTAAACCAAAAAAGATAATTATTATTTCTCTTAAAATGACATAAACAAAATATATTTATTATTTTATTATTTTATATGCATAAAAGTGAAAGTGCAAATATGTCATTTTAATTTGAACCCAAGGGGGAGGGGGGTAAGTGTAAATTTTCAAATGCGAGGGAGATCTATATTAAAGAGAAATTTCAGGGGTGTCAGTGTAATTTATCCTAAAAATAATTAAGTTAATTTCGTTTGCAAAGGGTTATTTAGAAATTGTTTTTTTTAATAGTGTTTTTAGTTTTTTTTTTTTTTTTTAAACAATAAATTGTACATAAAAGTAAATTGAGTAGTTTGATAACTTGTAGTGATTTTTTTTTTTTGACTTTTTTACTAAAATGTTCACTTTCCAAACGTAGTAAATGTGTCAAAAAAAGGTAATCAATGAGAGAGAGAGGGGGTCAAAGGGGGTGGGGGAAAAGGGGGATGAATCATTACTCTATAATATAATAGTTGTTAGGTTGTAATAGGGCTGTCATTAGGAAAAGGAAAAGGAAAAGGAAAAGAAAAAGAAAAAAACAAAACAAAATCAAAACTAGAGAGCAGCAGCCGAGAGTGAAAGAGAGACGGCAGGAGAGAGAGGAGAGGAAAAAAAAGTTAGGATTTTATTTTGGTAACTTTATTAATTTTTCAAATATTTCTTTGATTTTTAAAAAATAATTGTGAGAACAAAACCCACTTCTCTTAATTTATATTTATTTCATTGTTTTTATTTTTATTTTTTTATTTATTTGATGTTAGTTTCATATTGTATTGGCATAAAGATGATGAATTGATTTTAATTATTTTTGTTAGTTGTGTATACAAGGTTTAGGATTTTATATATATTTATTTTATGGTTGTAATCACACTTATGGATATATGAAATTAAAATAAATTAGGAACCGATAGATAAATTTCGAATACTCCACCATGACTTTAGGAATCATTGTTTTATTTCAGTGTTGGTGAGAAGAAATGTATTAAAAAAAATTGAGAATTATGAGATTGATTTGAATGCCTTAGGCTCTGTATTGTTATTTTTGTTCTCATGAGTAGACGAGAGGCTATGTATATATAAATTGTTGCCTCGTTCTCAGGAGTAGACCAGTACTTTGATTTACGCGCACACATATATGCTAACTGTTCGGGGAGTATGGGTCAAACTCGGGACGATAGCCCCATGCAAGTTTGGCTTCGGAGTGATGTTAGATATACGGGAGGCACATGGGATATATGTATAGGCTGGAAGTGAAGTGTCAAAGTCGTAGAGTTAAGGTACAAAGAATTAAATATTAGTTTATTAGTATAGTTTAATTGTATTAATTTGTACATCTCGAAAAATAGTAAACGATCTCGATAAATTACAAAATTTGGGCAGAGGCATGTATACATAATTCTAGACAACTTTTGTGTTTTAACTTTTTACTAAAAAGATTAATTAGAACTTGTAATCGGATGATCTTGGTTACAATAGTTTTTATTCATTTTAGCAATACAGACTTTATATGTTGTCTTAACCCACGAAACGAGCTCATTTTCATTGATTTTGTGTAAATTGAAGTAAAACATTATTCTGAACACTTTTCGTGTTTTGAACTTTTTCAAAAAAAATCATCTTAGGGCAGTTTCTTTTTGTTTTCAGTTTCAGATTTTCCGGTTGAATTCTATTTAGATTCTTCTAGCAAGTTTTTCTCTCAACCTGTTCAGTTTCTACTAAATTCGTTCACATTTTCTTTTAGCAAATTTGATTATGTACAATTTTGGTTCTTTGAGTTTTGGTCAATTCGAATGATTTAAGCATGAAACGACATATTTTTATATTTTTTCAGTAATTTACTTATGATTAAATTATACTAGCTTTATTTTTTGCAGAATGGTGAGTCTTACTAACTTTTTATGCAGGACTGATCCACCATATTATTTTTTTTTTGCTATACTCAATTTATATTTAGTTGTGTAGGGGTAAAAAACTAAATGCCATCGTATCTCGGGAAACTATTTCTTCGTCTCGGTGCGGGTAGAACTACTTGTCTTGTCCCATAATAAGAATTAAATGCACTTTTGTTTGTGTCTGGTGGACACGTGGGTGTTAAATCTTGTATACTGACCCGTTTTGTTTCTTGGCATCTTGGGTGCATTCTTTTTTAGCGTAGCCAAGCTTCCTTTGTAGAATTAGTTGAGACTATGGTGGTAACGAAAAATAACTATGGTTATAGGATATGTCTTTCAGACTTCTTTTATACGGGTTTCAAAGCCTCGTATGGTTGTTCATGTCTGTTTCCCTTACTCTTACTTGAGTTTGGCTTTTGGGTTGTATCAAGCATGTTTGGAACAGGTTGATTGCTTAGTTTTCAAACTTTTGTTGCCCAGGATTTTGGTCCTCCGCTCGAACGGCACTTCTTGCGCTCGAACAGAATTTGCAAACTCTCACTACTTTTGCATGTTTGCAAAACTACTCAGAGAGTGTATTCTATACTCGAGTAGGTGGGCACTCAAGCAGCCTTTTCTTGAGCTCGAGCGTTGGCCTGGTGTCTACAAAACTACTGGATGTGTGTATTCTGCGCTCGAGCTTCACTTCTTGCGCTTGAGCGGAACAACTTATTGTGTTTGACGCTCGAGCGTCAACTCTTGCACTCGAGTGGACTGTGCGTATATCAATTTGCGAAAATGACTTTTTATATCACTTTTTCAAATCTATTTCTCTCCAAACTCTAAGTTGAGACCCTCTCTCTCTAAAACCTACATTCTCTCTACTTTTTCATCTAGATCTAGTGATGTCTCCACCATTGTGCCTTTGTTAAACAGGTAAAGCATGTCAAGAGCTACGTTTTGATCTGAATCAATCTTGATTTCGGCGTCTTTGGAGTTTCTTCACTTTTCCTTTGTTCTTCTAAACTCGGGGTAGGGATTTTCTAGACTTTCCTATGGGTTTTAACTTAGCTATTTAATGATGTGTAAACTAGATTGATGTTTGGAAGGATTTTGAACAAACCTAAAGTTTTGGTTTAAAATCAAAAGAGGGGTTTTTAAACGAAAGGTTGAAAATAGTTACGGATGTAGATATGAGAATGTTTTGTGTTGAGATTGCTGTTTTGATACATGGGTTGGATTTGGAAAAAAATGGAGTTTTCCCTAGAATGTTTCAAATAATTATTTTGTATAAATAATATGAAATTGGATAGATATGTATGCGAATGGTGGAGTAAGATATTTGTTATCTCTCATCTACGAAAATTTGGATAGTTTATCTGTTACAGAGATTGTATAACTATCTAGAAATATCTGATTTGGGCTATCGGTGGAGGATAACTATGATTATTGTAGAAATTACATGAGGATTATATAGATTGAAACTAATCTCTTATTGGTTGTCGTTGAATATGACTTTGTTTTAATACATTGTATATGTGTGATGTTTGGGAGAAGAAATGGAATGTACTCCATGTTTAGGAGAAAAAAAGGCATGGACTCCATTAAACTAAGTCGGCATGTGCCTCTAAGGTGAAAGTCCCGAAAACATTGTGTATACATGGGTGCCAATTCCCGAGGACGAAATTTTCGTAAAATGGCAAATGGAAGTGTATGTGTGATGACTATATTAAATTGATAACTTTTGAGTTATATTCTCAGTTTAGTTGTTGTAATAGATGGAAGTAACCCATGAACTGAGATAAAATGAGTTGTGATATAAAACTTGGCCTGGCATGATTTCGAAAAGAGTGGTAAACAATTTTGTTACCGGTATTGTATGTACACATTATACTTGTATCTTTATTAAGATTCATATATTGTGTTAGATTATTTTTACTGGGCTTTGGCTCACCCTATTTGGGAAAAATCACTTTCAGGTATTGGAGATATGCCTCCGCCAAGACAGTAGTTTGGGGAGCCTTGGAGCAAGAGCTTCTTTTTTATTGTATTTATTTTGTATAGCAAGGGCTTAATTGTATTGAGTTAGAATCATTTTATTGTAACCAAACAGTGACTTGGAAAGATTGTAATAACCCTCACCACTGTTTACTGAGAACACTGCCGATTAGCGCTAATCTATGATTAAGCATGTTAATTGACTGACTGACTGAAATCCTGAACTGATTGATTGAGTGTGTTAGTTTAAATGCATGTCTATCTGTTTGATCGCTAGATTATCTGTTCGTATCTTATGCTCTAAACTGCGAATTGAAGGCTTTATCGGCGGCCGAATCTGAAATTGACTGATGTTTTGTGCTAATTAGAATTAATGTGATTTTATGGTGTATTTATCTGAAATGTGATTTGGTATGATTAAATTAGATTAAATAATGCTAATTTACAAGAGTTGGACTTATTTACTAATTGGCCACTTAGTGGACAAATCTAGGACCTTGTATTTGATTTCTATATGCTAGCATTACAACTTTTCCTCAGCCATTTCCTTGAGACAAACCGACCAAGAGAGAAGAGAGGGAAAGAGTGAGAGAAATTGAGTTCCATTTGAGAATTGGCTTGGAACTAGAAGAATTGAAGGTCAATTGTGCCAATTGAGCTTGTATATCTTGCATTCTAGATTTAAGGTTGGTGTTTCATCCTCTCATTTATGTATTTGAGTTGTATCTTGCATAGTCCATGGTTAATGAGTGGTCTAAGTCAAGAATTTGCTTTAAAATGTTGAATTGAGGCTTTAATCTTGCATGCATGTTGCCATTCTTGAGTTTTGAGGTTGTAGTTCATAAATTCCTCACATGCATGTCCATATCTTAAGTATAGTTTATGAATTCATCTTGTTTTTGAGGAAATGAGCTCATTTGTGCAAGTGATTGAAGCTTTGAATTGGTTTAAACTCATGCATGTCACATTTGAAGTATGTTCTTGAACTTTGGTTTGAAATTGGGTTTAATTAAACTACCATTGGGCTTTGATTTTACAAATTGAGCTTTGAATCATGTTATATTATGAGTTTACAAGAGTTTTCCAGAAAATTAGCCCAAGAGGATCAAATTTGGTGTTTTAAAACTTGGTTTTGAGCTTGAGGTTTGAATCTGGAATTTCCAGAATTTGGACTTCTGCTCGAACGGGGTTATTGGCACTCGAGCGGGAAAATCGTGTTCCCAGCACTTTCATTCGTTTTATAGTCCGCTCGAGCGGAATAATGCACGCTCGAGCGGGGATCGAGCGCCCATCGAGCGTGATTTTCACACATCCAGTACTTTTATTCTGTTTTGCAGACCGCTCGAGCGGGGGAGTTTACGCTCGAGCGGATCCTTTTGTTTGCATGTACGCTCGAGCCGGGAAACCCACGCTCGAACGGGTCCTCTGTTTTCTGAAAATTCTGAAAATGTTTTCAAAGTACATCTTTGCATCCTCATCCCATCCTAGGCATGCTTAGGCCTAGTTAAAGGCATCTTAATGAGGCTATTGATGTAGAACCACACCGAGGCAAATTAGGGATTAAGTTATTATTTTCCCAACTGTATAGCTTAGTGTGTGTTCCTCCTGTAACTGTGTAGGGTTGGCATCCGAAGACGCGTACTAGCTTATCTGTAGCCCAGAACTCTATGAGTAACAATGTTGTAAAGATATGTTCAAAAATGATTATCTTCTGAACAATTGAACTGTACTGTTTTCTGAAATGATACTGTTACTGAATGAATGATGTCCTAATTGTGAACTGTATTGTGGCATTCTTAGCAACCTGCTGTTATTGTACTGTACTGTTACTGTCACAGAGATCTCTGTCGGTTCCCATGTTGGAACCACTACTGTTTACTGATATGATGGCCATCAACCGACTGTTCGGTCTGTTTAGACCTACTGTACTGTTTTGCTATTGGATGTACCACATATGACTGCTGTGACTGAATGACTAATATACTGATTTAATTGACTGTTTTCAATACTGAAAGGACATTCATTCTTAACCTCTTTACACATATGTTATTCACTGGGCTTTAGCTCACTGCTCATATATATATATATATATATATATGTAGGTGTTCAGGCACCGGACCGTTGCTAGGAGTGTCAGGGTAAACTCCAGTTTGTCAAGCCAACCTTTGTGCCTCACTTTGAGGTTCCAGAACTGTTCAAGCTGAGGCTGCTTGGGGTGTTTTAGATTTCTCCCTTTTTAGCTCTGTTTGTTTATGAACTGTATAGACTGAATGTTTTGTACTGTACCGTCTTAATAGGGATTAAGTCCCTGTCCTGAATGATTGTAAATATTGTGTACACTGTTTGGTACTGACTGCATATATGTTGTGAAAATTCTTTTTGCATACAGACTGTCACAGCTCATTGGACATCTTTTAATTATTGTTTTGGCTTCCGCCAGCCCCTATACTCTGTATTACTGTTTTACTGATAAGCAGGCCTTCGGTAACCTCGGATTACTGGCCGGTTACGGTGCTAAGCCCATAAGGGCGGGTTTGGGGTGACAAAGATGTAAGCCACCAAGGTATATGAGTAATTGTATAGCTTCCTTTTGTTATCATCTTGTAAATGTATGTTAAACTCTAATGAATGAAAGTATGTTGTTTCACTTATACTACTAGTTATGAGAAGGGTTGATTGTATTTATTTTGGGGCATTACAACTTGGTATCAGAGCGTATCGAGTTTGAATACTTTGGGTATGTAGGAAATGGACAGTGGGTTTTTCTTGCTTGATAGAGACTTTAGTGTGAACGATGTGTGCTTATATGATGACATGCTTATGTGATTATATGGGTATGAGATTTAATTTCTAGGATGTTGATTGAGTCTATAGGTTTCTAGATATCTCATTAGAAGAGCACTTGATCACTGCTGTTTCTAATTGGAACTCTGGTAACGCCGCGGGACAGTCATTATCTGGGAATAAAATTCATGTGTTTAGGTGACTATGTGCTTATATGGAGTGAATTATTGTTGCCCATTGTATTAGGACATGAGTGAGTTAGCTTCAGCACATTTGTTAATGTGTTAATCCACTTTGTTACTTTCATTAAGATGTCAGGATGCGAATGCGGTGGTGGTAGACATAGTAGGCCTAGAAGGCATGAGGTGCCTATACCAGATGAAATTTCGGCACAGGAGGAAAGGGTTAGTTAGGCCAATGTGGTCGAACCAGTTGGTCAACAGGCCATGGATGCCTTAGCCTGTGAAATGGCCGGAGCATTACGGAATCCATGGACATTCTCAAGACTGAAAATCAAGTCTAGGCCCAAGTAGCTAAAGCAGGGCCGTCCTTTTTGAAGCGAGACTTTTTCTGGTCAAATCTGGATGAGTTTTTGGGTGATCCCAAGGAGTCACTGAAGACAGACGAGTTGCTGGAACAGATAATGAAAACGTTTGAGATGCTTGGCATCAAGGACAATTAATTGCGAGTGACCTTGGCATCCTTCCAATTGAAGGGAGATGTGGGTTAGTGGTAGAAGTATGCACGTGGGCACATTGGAGTGACTTGGGAGGCTTTTGTCAGTGCCTTCCAGGACAAGTTTCTACCTCCGACTGTTAGGGAGAAGTTGAGGGATTAGTTTTCTCAACTCAAGCAGTTGAACACACTGGTGGCCGAGTTTGAGGCAACTTTTATTAGCCTCTCTAGGTTTGCACCAGAGTTAGTGGCCATAGAAGAATGTCGTTGCTTGGAGTTTGAAAAGAGGTTAAGGACCGGGCTTCTTTTCAAGGTAGCCAGTTCAATGATTAGAGATTATGGATGCCTTGTGGAAATAGGGGCTTATCTCGAGACCGTGATGCAGATAGAAGAGGAGAGGATGAGGGGCTCCAGGAGGAGTCAAGATGTTCAAAGGGACAACAAGAAGCAGATGGTCCTACCCCATAACAGTCCTAGGGAGCTCAGTTGAGGTCTACTTTTCTAATACCGAGTTCGGGTTCTGGGAAGGGTGGTCAGGGAGATATTACTTGTTTCAAATATGGTCAGTTAGGCCACAAGTCTCCAGCTTGCCTGCAGAGAAGAGGAGGGTAGCGTTCTACATTGTCTTCAGCTCGTTCTCAGAGTTAGAGTTAGGGAAGAGGCCAGCCGCTCACTTGTATCAGTGTGGGCAAACAGGGCACATGAAAAGGTTTTGTCCACAGTTGGGTGGCATACCCGGTGCGTCTGATTCGACGCAAACCTAGAGCCACCAACCAGCACAGTTAGCACAGGCCTCGAAGGCCAATCAAGGAGCCTCTTCGGCTCAGTCAGTACATCAGACTTATGCTCCGAGGGGTGAGCAGGTTGAGTAGAGACCTACAGAGCGCGTGTATGCTGTTACCGTGCCAGATCTAGTTCCAGCGCCTTCGGTAGTGAGAGGTACCTTCTTGTGTTGCAATTAGTTGCTAATGTGTTGATCGATACGGGTGCATTCCATTCATTTATTTCGTCTGCATTTGCATCAGTTTTGGAGTTAGTGTTGGCTCAGTTAGCATCTCCTATCTGTGTAGAGTCACCTATCGGTGGTGAAGTTATTTTGAAGTAGCGGTGTTGGGGCTGTGACATAGAGGTTGCCGGTCGTCGACTTCCTTTTGCATTTGTATTGATTGATATGTCTAGTTTTGACGTTGTACTAGGTATGGACTGGTTATCATCGTATCGGGCTGTTATAAACTACTACCGTCAGAGAGTTATTGTATGTACCTTGACCGGTAATTGTTTTTATTTCTTGGGGGACTAGGTTGATAGAGTCTTATCACCATTATATGATCCACGTGGGCAGAGTGAGCTTAGTTGCCTTCTTGCCAACTTTATGAGTAGTGAGTGTGATGAAGTTTGAGTTGAGTTGCCAATGGTACCTTGTGAATATCCGGATGTCTTTTCGGAGGATCTTACCAATTCACCACCTCATCGAGAGATTGAGTTATTTATTGATTTAGTGCTTGGTACGGCACTGATTTCCATGGCATCATATAAAGTTGCGTTTGCCGAGTTGAGTGAGGTGAAGATTCAACTCCAAGAGCTGCAGATGCAACTTCAAGAGCTGCTAGATAAAGGTTTTATTCACCCTAGTATTTCACCTTGGGGAGCACCGACTCTTTTTATCAAAAAGAAAGATGGTGCATTGTGACTTTGTATAGATTACTAGAAGTTGAACCGGGTAACTGTTAAGAACAAGTACCCAATGCCTCATATAGATGATTTGTTTGATTATTTGAAACGGTCTTGTTATTTCTCTAAGATAGACTTGAGATCGGGTTATCATCAGTTGAGAGTGAGGGAGGAGGATATCCCGAAGACAGCTTTTCGTACGCAGTATGGCCATTATGAGTTTCTAGTGATGCCCTTTGGGCTAACTAATGCACCATCTATGTTTATGGATTTGATGAACCAAATTTTCTGTGAATTTCTAGATCGTTTTGTGGTCGTTTTCGTGGACGACATCTTGATTTATTCACCCTTTGAGGAGGAGCACGAGGAACACTTACGGGTCGTACTTGAGTTTCTTAGAGCCCACAAACTGTATGCTAAGTTTGGAAAATGTGAATTTTGGCTGAAAGAGATTAAGTTCCTAGGCCATGTGGTATCCGGGGAAGGGGTAATCGTAGATTCATCTAAAATCGAGGCAGTGCAAGATTGGGAACAACCTAAGAATACTTTTGAGATCCATAAGTTTCTTAGGGTTGGCCGAATATTACCATCGGTTCGTGAAGGATTTTTCTAGACTAGCCTCACCATTAACCAGATTGACAAGGAAAGGAGCTAAGTTTGTGTGGAGTGAAACTTGTGAGAAGTCGTTCTAAAAGCTCAAGGTTAGACTTACCACTGTCCAGTATTGATTATTCTGGAGAAGGGTTTAAGCTACTTGGTGTATTGTGATGCCTCACGAGAAGGCGTGGGTTGTGTTTTGATGCAAGAGAGGAAGGTAGTAGCTTATGGCTTGTGGAAGTTGAAAACACGTGAGAGGAACTACCCTACCCATGACCTAGAGTTAGCGGCGGTGATCTTTGCCTTAAAGAGCTGGAGGCATTATCTGTATGGAGAGAAATTTGAGGTGTTTTCTGATCATAAGAGTCTGAAATATTTGTTTACACAGAAAGACTTGAATCTAAGGCAGATGAAGTGGATGGAGTTCATAGAATACTATGACTTTGAGTTACATTATCATCCGAGGAAGGCCAATGTTGTGGCTGATGCATTAAGTAGGAAATCTATTTGCAATGTATCTTGTATCGCAATCTAGGAATGGGAGATGTTGGGCGCTATTGGAGAGTTTGACTTGCATCTTGGCGAGTCTGCAGCCTTGTTTTTGGTAGTTACACAACCTACACTTATGAACTGAGCATTAGAAGCACAGAGGGGTGATCTTGAGATAGAAACGCTCAGGGAAAAGATCTCCAATGGGAAAGTGGAGAGAGGCTTAGAGGTGTATCCCGATGCGAGTATTAGATACCGTGATCGTTTGTTCGTACCAGAGTCTTGCCGAGAGGAAGTACTCTGAGAGTTTCACCATTCACCCATTGCAGTGCATCCAGGAGGCACAAAGATGTATCATGACCTTAGTCGCCAGTTTTGGTGGAGGGAGATGAAGAAAGATGTGGCCATGTTTATGTCAAGGTACCTTACTTGTCAACAAGTAAAGGTCGAGTATCAGAGACCAGCGGGTTTGTTACAATCCTTGCCTATAGTTGACTGGAAATGAGAGCATATCACAATGGATTTTGTTGTGGGCCTTCCAAGGACTCAACCAAGTAATGATGCAATTTGGGTAGTAGCTGACCATTTGACAAAGTCGACGCACTTTATTCCTATGCGTGTGAGTGACTCGGTAGATCATTTTGCCGACCTTTATATTAGGGACATAGTGAGGTTCTACGAGTTCCCTGTGATGATTATTTCGGATAGAGATCCGCATTTTACGGCATGGTTATGGTAGAGCCTACAGAGTGCCTTGGGCACGAGACTGATATTTAGCACTTATCATCCTTAGACTGATAAGTAATTGAGAAAACTTGTTTTCGAAAAACTTGTACTTAATTTCAGGGACGAAATTCTTTAAGGGGGGAAGGTTATAGCGATCCCGGTTTCTCTTCCTTTGATTGTTGCATTCCGAACTTAGGTTCCGTGGAGTTGGTGGTTGTATATCTTGTTGTTATCCTTTAATTCCGTATGTTTGAGTTTTAGGATGTATTGGGCGTGTTTCGAACAGGTTGGTTGAGCTTTAGTCCCATTCCTTGTTGCCCAGAATTTTGGTGGTACGCTTGAGCGGGTCTCTTTGCGCTCGAGCGGAGTTTGATTTTTGGTTATCCGCTCGAGCGGGTCTTCTTGTGCTTGAGTGGGATTTACACACTCTCAGCATTCCGTGCCTCTGCAAAACTTCTGTAGGTTTGTTTTTCAAGCTCGAGCGGATTTTCTTACGCTCGAGCGGGTCGCGCTCGAGTGGGTATCTTGGCACTCGAGCGGGTAGTTCATTGTTTGTAAAAGTATTGAAAGAGGGAAATCTACGCTCGAGTGGCCTTCCCTTTGCTCTCGAGCGGGTGTGTTTTACAGTTGTGTCTTGGCACTTGAGCGGGTACCCTTCACGCTCGAGCGGGTCCAGTTTTTGTGCTTGACGCTCGAGCATCCTATTCTTCGCTCGAGCGGACTAGTCGTATATCAGTTGGCAGCTGGGTGATTTTAAATCACTTTTCACACTTTCTTTCTCTCTCTTACTTTTCTAAAACTCCATTGGAGAGCTCCGCTCACTAAAAACCCAACTTCTCTCTAGGTATTGATCTAGTTAGAGTGATCTCCCACCTTGGTCCCTTTGTAAAAAGTGTGGAGTTTGTTGTGGGCTATCTTTTGATCTGAAAAGTTCTTGATTTGGAGCACTTCGAGATTTCTACATCTTCTTCCTTTGAACTCCAAATTTGAGGTGGGGATTCCTACTCATCTTTATGATCTTTAACCTAAATGTTGAGTTATTTGTATAAATGGTTTGATTTGGGAAGTTAGGGTTTGTAATGTAATATATTGGAAAGAGGGGTTTTTGCTTTTTTGATTCAAACATATGTGTTTTGGGTCTAAAAAGGTGGTTATTGTTGTTGTCGATAATATTTGGACCTTTGGGTCAATATTGAAAAAAAGGAAAAAATGCCATGTTTGGGTATATTTGGGTCATTAGTGTAATTAATGACAATTGTTATGAAAATGTGAAATTGAGTTGGAAATAATGAAATTGGCTCATTGTGAGATGGAATGGTGGAGTTGGATTTATTAATCACTCGTCTTTGAAAATATTGATAATTTTATCTGTTGGTGCATTTATTATTTCTCATTATGAGATGGAATGGTGGAGTTGGATTTATTAATCACTCATCTTTGAAAATATTGATAATTTTATTTGTTGGTGCATTTATTATCTGTTTAGAAATAACTGCTTTGGGCTATCGGTGGAGGATAGTCTTGATTGTTGTAGACAATGCATGATGATTAGGGAAACTAAAACTAATCAATTGAGTATGCCATCGAATATGGCGGTTGATATAATACATGAATTTTATGTATTGATTTGATTATGTATATAATATGTGTTTATATACTTTGTGTTGTGTGAGAGGAGATAGGGGATGTACTCCACGGTTTAGGGGAAGATGGGGGATGGACCTCTAAATCGGATATTGATTGGGAGGAGATAGGGGATGAACTCCACTGATACAGCACTAAAATGTGTATCATTTGTAAAGTATGGAAGTGTTCTTGTTGATATTGATACAGCACTAAAATGTGTATCATTTGTAAAGTATGGAAGTGTTCTTGTTGATATTGATACAGCACTAAAATGTGTATTATTTGTGAGATATGGAAGTGTTGTCACGTGTTATTGATACAGCACCAAAATGTATATCTGTCATGAAGTGTGAAATGTTTAATATGAGTTATTATTTCATCTGAAATAGAAATACTGTTGATATGAGACGTGATCTCAATCAAATTGTTTGTCCAGGTTCTGAGCCATAGTTATGAATTGAGAATTGGATAAGAGATAGAAAATGGAATGACGCATGGTCACTTTGTCATGTAATTGAAATGGTTTATGAATTGATTCATATGAGTCAAATATTTATCAATGGCCAATGTTTTAGTTATTGATTATATTATGTTTAGCATATCTCTACTGGGTGTTGGCTCACCCTATATGGGACATCATTTTCAGGTACAAGTAGCATGCCACCTCCAAGAACGTAGCTTGAGAGGCTTAGTGGCTGAGACATCTTTTGTGATTATTTTTGTTGTATTACATGTATATTAAGCCAAGGGCTTATTTTGTGTAAAGTTAGTACTCTCTTTTTGTAACCAAGTGTTGACTTGGAAAGTTGTAAACCCATAGGGCATTTACTTTTGATGTCAACATGTAATACCTTTTGTAAGAATACTCTGATGATTGTAATATAATATCTCGTTTCTATATCGTGAATGTATGATATTATGGGTTTATTTTGAGGGCGTTACACGGGTAGTCCGAGCGTACCATCAAGATCCTTGAGGATATGCTTCGAGGTTGTGTCCTTGACTTTTAGGGGCCGTGAGAGAGGCACTTGCCCTTAGTGGAGTTTGCTTATAACAACAGTTTCCAATCGACTATTGGCATGACACTATTTGAGGCCTTATATGGTTGACCTTGTAGATCCCCTGTATATTGGGCCGAGGTGGGTGATGCACCAATGTTGGGCCTGGAGTTAGTCCGAGAAACAAGAGAGAAGGTTGCATTTATATGTAAGACGTTAGCTACAGCCTAGAGTCACCAAAAAAGTTATGCCGACTATAGGAGGAAGCCCTTGTCTTTTGAGGTAGGAGATCATGTCTCTTTGAAGATATCACCTAGGAGGGGTTTGATGAGGTTTGGAAAGAGTGAGAATTTGTCTTATTGATTTGTTAGGCGTTTTGACATTTTAGAGCAAATTGGAGAGGTGGCTTCTCGTTTGGCCTTGTCGCCATAGCTTTTCGGGGTTCACGATGTGTTTATATTAGCATGCTTCGAAAGTATGATCTGGATCCATTACATATGTTGGATTGGACCGACTTGGAGGTAGATAAGGATTCCTCGAATGAGAAGAGACGGGTGAGAGTCTTGGATACTCGGGACCAAGTCTTGGGAGGCAAGACAATTCCTTTGGTTAGGATTTTGTGGAAACATCACGGGGTTGATGAAGCAACTTGGGAACGTGAGTTGGAAGTCCGTGAAACGTATCCATACCTATTTGTTGATGTTTGAGCATGTAATGAAATTTTGTTATGCTAATGAAATATGAAAGCATTGTATATGTTTTGAGAATATGGAGACATTGTATATATTGAATATGTTTTGGAGACACAAGCTTAATATAAACATCGTATATGTTGTTTAAGTTTTGGAAATACGAATTTATTATAAACATTGAATATGTTTTGGAAATGTGAAATGTATATTCAGTATTGAGAATGTGTTCATCATGTGATGGGATTGAATGACTAGTGGACGGGTCATGGTGTTGGAGTTGATTTGTAATCATTGTTGTAGTTGCTTAAAGCTTGGTTTTTGAAACTCAATTTAAAATTTCGGGGACGAAATTCTTTAAGGGGGGGAGGTTATAGTGTTTTTGGTTTAGACCCGACCCATTTTATATTTTGGCTCGGGTTTCATAGCCTCGTATGGTTGTTCATGTCTTTTTCCCTTATTCTTACTTGAGTTTGGCTATTGGGTTGTATCAAGTATGTTTGGAACAAGTTGGTTGCTTAGTTTTCAAACTTTTGTTGCCCAGGATTTTGGTTCTCCGCTCTAGCGACACTTCTTGCGCTCGAGCAGGATTTGCAAACTCTCAGTACTTTTGCAGGATTTGGTGTCTACAAAACTACTAAATGTGTGTATTCTGCGCTCGAGCGGAACAACTTATTGTGTCTGACGCTTAAGCGTCAACTCTTACACTCGAGGGAAATGTGCGTATATTAGTTTGCGAAAATGACTTTTTATATCACTTTTTCAAATTTATTTCTCTCCAAACCCTAAAGTTGAGACCCTCTCTCTCTAAAACCTACTTTCTCTATACTTTTTCATTTAGATCTAGTGATTTCTCCACCCTTGTGTCTTTGTTAAAAAGGTAAAGCACGTCAAGAGCTACGTTTTGATCCGAATCAATTTTGGTTTTGGCGTCTTTGGAGTTTCTCCACTTCTCCATCGGTCTTCTAAACTATTTAATGATGTGTAAACTAGATTGATGTTTGGAAGGATTTTGAACAAACCTAGGGTTTTGGTTTAAAATCAAAAGAAGGGTTTTGAAACGAGGGTTGAAAATGGTTATGGATGTAGATACGAGAATGTTTTGTGTTGAGATTGTTGGTTTTGACACATGGGTTGGATTGGGAAGAAAATGGAGTTTGCCCTAGAATATTTCAAATAATTATTTTGTATAAATAATGAAATTGGTATGGGGAATATGAAATTGTATAGATATGTATGCGAATGGTGGAGTAGGATATTTGTTATCTTTCATCTATGGAAATTTGGATAGTTTATCTGTTATAGAGATTGTATATCTGTTTAGAAATATTTGATTTGGGCTATCGGTGGAGGATAGTTATGGTTCTTGTAGAAATTGCATGAGGATTAGATGGATTGAAACTAATTTCTTATTGGTTATCATTGAATATAACTGTATTTTAATACATTGTATATGTATAATGTTTGGGAAGAGAAAGAGAATGTACTCCATGTTTGGGAGAAGAAAGGAGATGGACTCCATTAAACTAAGTTGGCTTGTGCATCCAGGGTGAAAGTCCCAAAAACATGATGTATACATGGGTGTCGACTCCCACAGATAAAATTTCCGTTAATTGGCAAATATAAGTGTCTGTGTGATGACTATATTGAATTGAGAACCTTTGAGTTGTATTCTCAGTTTAATTATTTGTAATAGATACAAGTAACCAATGAATTGAGATAAAATGAGTTGTGATATAAAACTTGGCATAGCATAGTTTGCAAAAGAGTGGTAAATAATTTTGTTATCGGTATTGTATATACACATTATATTTATATCTTTGTTAAGATTTATATATTATGTTAAATTGTTTCTACTAGGTTTTGGTTCACTCTATTTGGAAAAGGCTATTTTTAAGTGTTGGAGATATGCTTCCACCAAGACAGTAGTTTGGGGAGACTTGGAGCAAGAGCTTCTTTTTTATTGTATTTATTTTGTATAGCCAAGGGCTTAATTGTATTGTGTTAGACTTATTTTGTTATAACCAAGCAGTGACTTGGAAAGATGTAAGCCACCAAGGCATATGACTAATTATATAGCTTTCTTTTGTTATCATCTCAAAAATGTATGTTAAACTTTGAAGAATGAAAGTATGTTGTTTCACTTATACTACTGGTTATGAGATGGGTTTATTATATTTATTTTTGGGGCATTACATCTTTTGTTTTCTGGAGTTTAGGGTCAATATTAGTTTATTTATTTATTTATTTATGTTATGACTTTAGTATTTTGATAGTTTGGCATTGTGGGTTATTTTCTAACTTTACATTATTTAAGTTGTTTTGACTATTTGTTGCTACTTTAATGTTGAAGGTATTGGATAGTCATGAATTTATGATAGATGGTTTGATTGACGTTTGTTAATTCTTTTTTATCCCTTGTATTTTTTTTTAAGCATTGAAATTTACTTAAACCAGATTGGGACGAAAACATTTAGATTTCTGTTTCATCTCTAGGATTTGGATGATGGTGATTGGGGTTTAGTTCTAATTTAATATTTAATTGTCCATATTTTGGTGTGTGACACAAACCAAATTTGATAAGGCAACATCTGCAGAGTAGATTGGGATAAAGACAGAGGCAGAAGACCAACAATTCTGAAATGGTGAAGCAAATTTGATTTTGGCGGGACAAAGAAGCGAAAGCCAAATAATGAAGCAAGGGTCTATCATTCTTTATCTTTCATGCCATCCTTATTTACCATCTACACCACAAGTTTGCTGTGTTTTCATCTTCTACGATTAGAGTTCATTAGGTATTCTTTCTCTCTTTCTCACTCTCATCAAACACACGCAATACCTCAATCTTTGTCACTTATTTATGATTTTCTTGTTTTAGGCATAAAACTTGATATAATTTAGAAAATCTAATCTTTTAACACATGAATTTATTAATTTTCATCTTTTCATGTAAAATGTTAGTTGTGATTTACTATTATTGTATTGATATTGTGATTTTATATAATGTCTTGCAAATGTTTGTTTAAATGCTTCAGCGAGATTTTGCATTATTTTGCTCTGTTTTTATTTTTATTTTTTATTTTTACCCTTTTTCTGTTTGTAAGGATGAATAAGATAACAAAATAATACTAATCTCTTTTCACACCATCACTTCAAGAAAGATTCTAAAGCCCCAATTTTTATTTTTTTTTGGGCATTCCTAGACATGGTATTTCTAAAAGTCCCAATTAAGTGATTAAATCCTATGGCTTGCTTATTTACTAGAGAAATGCATATCACTTTTAGTTGTGATCATCTTCACTCTGGCACTTTGTACTACTTTATTTTTTAAATATTATTTATTAATTGTAAATATATAATTACTTAAGTAGTTAAATATTGATTTACAAGTGGGAGATATACTTGTTCTAAAAAGTATCATTAGGCCAATAGAAATAGTTGCAATCGGAGTACTTAAAAGTACAGACCCATCTAAAGATATAGAAGGGAAAGAACTAGGACCTGACTATTGGGAGGTACATGTTCAAGTGTCACTCAAACCTAATGAGAGTTTGATCTGATTATATGGACTTGTCAAAACAATTGGACAAGCTATTGGAGCTCATGTTGCTTGCCCTGCTCCATTTGTGGTATATTTCTTTCGTAAATATTAATTTCATTAACAAATTTATATTAACTTAATATAGTTTTAATTACCTTTATATGTTTATATTTTGGATACAGATTTCGCAAGTTGTGGATGCTAGCTAAGAATATTTATAGAAGTGAGGTTGAGAATTTGATAATTGAATTTGTTTTGATAATTTGTCTCTCCAGAAAATGGATATCACTGTGGCTTTTCAGAACTTATTGTTAGAATAATTTTCTATTAAATTGTTTTTGTTTTAACTTTGTTAGTGTGGTAGAATATTTTATAATTTTGATTATGATTTGCATTGCAATATAAATAAATTTATATTTTTAGATAAAAAAATGATTGTGGTTTGAATTTTTTTATTTTGTTTTTTTTTTTATTTTGTTTTTGATGTGATGATCTTATGGTGGTAATATTTGTTTATTATTATGAAAATATTATAGGATGAATGGATGTCAAATTAATATAGGATGTGGCAATTAATATTCAATTTTTTATAAAATAGATTCAATTTTTACAGGTATTTACGCATGTTTCGTTGTGACTTTTAAAAGTGTCAATGAAAAGAATATATATGTGGCATTTCGTAGTAGTGATAGTAGCTTTGCAAAGTGTCACTAGAATAAACTCCAATAGCACTTATATCCGTTTAATGACACAAATGAATTGGATTTAGTGATATTTATGAAATTATTAAAAATATCAATTGTGGCACAACAAGCGCCATTAAAAATCCATATAGTGACATTTTTTAAATTGTAAGTCTTTTTTAATAACACTTGATAGCGCCATGAATAGTGTCTACTATGACATTAAAGTATTATTAAAAGTCTTTAGCCTTGATGATGTAAAGACACTTACAAATGTCACTGAAGTGCTACTAAATATTTTTTTAATGGCGCTTGATAGTGTCACAAATAGTGTCTATCATGATATCAAAGTGTCATTGAAAGTCTTTAGTCATGATAGTGTAATGACACTTGCAAATGTCAATGAGGTGTCACTAGTATTTACTGTGGCACAGATATAAATGACACTTGTTTAAAATATTACAAGACTAAAAAATGTCATTAAAAGAATAATTTTATGGCACTTTCAAATGTCACTAAATTAAGAAAATGTTGTAGTAAAAAAAAAAACTGACATAAAATGCTAAAAGCTAAAATAATACAAAACACATATTTTAATAATCAAAAGTATAATCAACCCCTCTTGTTAAGAAGTACACATATTTCTAATGTTTAATATTGTGACATCGGCCAAAAGACAACTTTAACACAATATTTTAGAGATTTAACACAATCAAAATCTTAGAGTTCAAAAGGATACAATATGTATATTTTAAAAATCAAAAGTGTAATTAACCCTGATTTCATGTTTTGGAGATACTGGTAGGATAACTAATTTCATGATCCTATTTTATTCTAATTATTTTGTCAGAAGGTAAAGAAAATTATTTCAAAAAAAAATATAACTATTGTGTAAATTTTTTTAATTTTTCTCAAAATTAGGCAAGGTTATATGGTAATTGCTTCACATCATTCACTTTGTAACACTAACATAAAAGTGATTGGTCACAAATTAGGATACCACAAGAATTTGTCCCATCGTCATAGTATAATTATTTTTTAAAAAAATTAAAAATATTGAGAAATTAATATGTATCTGAAAATGTATTAATCTGGACTAATCAAATTGCGAGTCAAACATATGTATATGGTTTGGTAGTGGCGTGATGCTTTTTCACTTCCTACTTTTCTATTTCTAATGGGAACCAACGTATGAGACCAGCAAAGCCAAGCCAAGCCAAGCCAATCATTCCCGTGACTAACGCTTATCAGATTGATTGACCCAAAGTCTTCTACGCTTATTAGTACACCTGGAAAGACACACAAAAAAAAAAAAAAAAAAAAAAAAAAAAAAAAAAAAAAACAGATAACGATAAAGATATTAAAGTTTTTATCAAATAAATGATCAAATGTGGGTATGATATATAGACTTCAAACTCACGTGACAGATTTTATTATTTATTTAGTAGAAAATTTGAGACATATAATATTTTCTAAAAAAGTCTCCCTAGTTTGTTTGCTAATATTTAATTATATGTATTAATTAATATAATAAAAAATGATATGACATAATTTTACAGATTATAAATATTTATAATTTGTATAATTAGTGGATTTTATAATTTTGAAGTAGGAATATCTTAACATATGTTGATACACTAATTAATATACTAATTAGTACATATAACACCGCGGTTAATTATTTAATTAATTTAGCCTGTTGATCTCCTTGTATACCTTTAGACTTAATTAATTTAATCCTTTAATTCAGTCAATTTAGTCTGTTAATATCCTTGTATTATACACTTAGACCTCATCAAATTTTGCCAATTTCTTTTAAAATTGGTATCCGGCTCACTAGATGGATTAATCCGAAAAATTAATCCCACTGTTCACTAGTGGGAATCTCAGCAAAGCATTAGACCTTATCAAATTTGGCCGACTACCACCGTCCACTAGCAGAGATCTCAATTAAAGCCCGAGTAAAACTCCATATGAATTTGCCTCAAGAAATTATTTACACTTAATCTTGACCACCATACTAGTCCTTTACGATTTCCCCTCCCCCACCCCCTTTGTTTTTTTTTTCTTTTGAACAAGAAAAAATAAAACTTTGAGATGTCATCACTACATCTATGGGTCCAAGTTCCGGAATAATCGGTTGTCGACCTAATTTAACCCAATTCATAAGAAGAGATTACTACCGAGACAGCAATAGAACTCAATCACATGCGCTAAAAGAGATCAGGTATCGATTTGAGTACAGTGCAAGATTCCACAAAAAAAAAAAAAAACTAGCTGAATAATCCAATATATTCACATCCCCAAAAGTCAAATCTGACTCACTGCTAGAAAATGAATTGCCTGCACCATCAGGCCACCACCACCGAGCACAATTGGATTCAACAACTCATAATAAATAAATAATTATGATTTTGGTTGGATAATTCTATGAGCCTTTTATTCTGTATATGCAGAATTCAGAGGTGGTGGAAGAACTTATTTTATGATAATATTTTTGTCATAAAATTCTAAAAATGACATTCTGGATAATGCAAATTAATTTATCCTATTTAATCATGTCTGGTTAATGTATAGTGCCACAAAATGTCCATGATTTAAAAAAAAAAAAAAAATTACAAGTGAATTTGATAATTATAAATGTTGAATAATGGATTTTTGTAAATTAAAAATAAATATAAAAAAAAAAGAAGAGAAAAATGTACCTATAAATCCCAAGAAGAAGGGTTCAGGATATAATCTCTAAGTCTATCTGTTGTATGTGGTACAGCCGCCACCAATGTATGGACCACAGCAATTGTAGCTTCAAGTGGGCCATCTTCAAGAAAAACATCCATTTGAACACGTATTTTATCAACGATCTAAAGAGTGTGAAATTGGATCAGCAAGACGCATCCAAGCTGCTATATTGAAAACGTCAATATCAAATTAACATCCAAAAATATATTCCATGTCATTTTTAAAATTCTGTGCCACAGCTCCAAACCCGTCAATGCTTGCACACTTTACATTCAAGCTTTGGTCAGAGCCCAGAGTGACAAGAGCAGGCAACACATGAGTTGAGGCCACTTTAGCATCAATATTTGGTACCTATTAAGGGAAAGATATCTGAGATTTAATAACACACATGGTAGAAGTAGTCAGAGATGACAACTCCAGGAGAATGAATGCACTTACACTAACTTTCAACAGATTGGTAGCACTGATTTGCATATTTATGTAGGAGCTTATAAGTTACAACCATTTCCCATAAGAGATTAAAAATCATATTATGATGTTCTTCAAATGTACTGCGTTATGTAAAACGTACCAGTAAAATAATGAATTTCAGACCAACCATAAGATCAATATACTGAAACTTTTTTCTCAAAATACGAACCAGAGGAAGCGGACAGAGTTAACAATCTCAGCATGGAGCCTAGTTGGCTGACCCTCCTCCACACGCCCCCTGGCCAGACATCAGAACCTATCAGAAGCATATGGCAGTAGCTAGATTTTTGAAAGCTATCACAATATTATGCAAAATAAAATGTTCTGTCCCACATGGAAGTGGACAAGATTTGTGAAAAAGTTGGGTCATGCAGAGATTACCCTATATACTGTTTAAGACAGGAGGTAGAAAACAGTGTTCCTGAATTTTCTGAAATGTTCGGAAATGGACATGTCTCAATCGCTTTCTCATGCACAAATGGAAGCGTTTCTGCCAGCAACTGTAGTAAGACATCAACATTTCCGAACATTTCCTGAGCAATGAACATACTCGTTAGCCGCACAAAAAATTCAATTTTTAGTATTCCTGTTTTTCTCAACACCCCTTTGCATGTTTGATTGTCTCACTGGGATGGAAAGTGGAGAAAATATGGAACATCCACCGAATTATTAGTTTGATAATTGATTGCGGGATAAGGAGAAAATGATTGAAGGTGGAGAACATGTGAGTCCCATTAAATAGTTTAATTCAGTGTTTATTTTAGTGGTACCAAATTCTGGATAGTTCTAGTACTGGTATGGAAGATTATATTAAAAAAAATGGATAGAAATAAGAGTTTTGATTTTCTCATGTTCAAATTTTAACTTGAGAGAACTTATAGGGTTTGTAAAGCCCACCACGACTTTCGTTCTGATAATTTAAACCATTCATTTTGAAGGTCCCGTATATGTCATCTATCAAAAAAATTAAATCAGTCCAATAATCGTAACAATTTCATTTATTGTATTTATCTTTAAGAAAATTGATGGTTTATTTTAAAACATACACGCCATGTTTGGTTTGTTTTTTAGAAAAAAAAAAAAAATTAGATTTTTTTTTGTAAAAATGAAAACTAATTTGATAAAGATAAATATCAAAAAATATTTTTAAAATTTTAAAAATTATTTTTGAGCTCCCAAAAAATAAAATTATATAAAAATGATAAGTATTTTTTTTTCTTTTTTTCTATATCTTTCACCAAATTAATTTTAAATTTTTTAGAATTATTTTCTAAAATAAATTTTTGAAAATCAAACCAAACATGGCCACAATTTTTTTTTTTTTTTTTGTCAAACACGATAAAGTGAAATGTTACGATTATCGGATTGATTTAATTTTTTTTCATGGATGATATAGATGAGGTGTAGACACTTAAATTTTCACGCGTCTTGATCACCGTCTGATTAATCAAGGAAAATAAATTTTCTTTGATTGCTCAAAATTTTCAGATGGATATGGGTCCTACTAAAATTACGGATCTTAACTTATTTTAAATTATGGGTCACACTAAAAGAAAAGTGAACTTATTTTGACAAATGGGTCAACTTAAAAGTGTGGGGCCCATGAAGATATTTTGTCAAAACAGTTCCGATTGATAGCTCGAAAAGAAGACGGCTCGAATGGCCCAAGTTCAAAACGACGTCGTTTTGGATTTTTTTTTTGTTTCTCTTTTCTCTTTGAAGATGAGGAACACAGAGAGAGAAGAGGAAGCTGGGGAACACATCATCTTCATCAAGAACAACACCTTCATCAACACATCATCTTCATCAACGTCATCTTCATAAATGACAACACCTTCATCAACACATCATCATCATCAACAACATCTTCATCAACATCATCATCATCAATACATCATCATCATAAACAACAACATGTTCACCAACATCATCATCATCATCAAACACATCATCATCATTATAGCTCGGCTTTTTTGCCCCCCCTTTCGGAAACTCGAAAGATGCCCTACAATTCGGATTCCCGCAGTTCTGAATCTAATCTCACAAGTGCAATGTGAAACTGATAATCACCAAAGAGTCCAAATCCGGCAAATCGTTTTAGAAGATAGATTTTGAATCAAAAGTGTCAAAATTGGACTGCTTTGCCAGATACAGAGTCGTTACCTAAATATTTTATTTTGAAGAAGTTTAGGAAACCCATGACTCATGCTAAAGGCCACGTGTTTGTCATCACCAAAGTTGTCTCAGCTCGGGAACTTAGGTATGAGAGGGGAAGGTCATGAATTCAGCACCCCCGCTTGCTCGGTCAAAGATCGGCTTCTACTAATCATGATATGATCTTTTATAAACATTATGTGTTCTTGTTCCGATTATTAAACTAGCTTTACTATGTGATGTGCACAAGCAAGTATAGCCTAGTTTGCTCAATTTGGAACAATTCAACTCATGTTTGTTTGTGAAAATGGTTTGAATTTGCCACCTTAAGTGGACTTAAAGTTTGCGGATTTGCCACCAAATATAGTGGGCTTAAAACATGATTTGCCACTTAACAAAGTGGGCTTAAAACTTACATTCATTGAATTGTTCCAATTCAAACAACAAGCCTTCATCCACTGGCATTCATACAGTTTAGCATTTAAGCACATAGCCTCATGACAAGCATGCTAAACATGGCAACATTCACATTCATGCAAGTATGTTAAAGCATAAAAACTCACCTAGCACTCTAAGCCAAGAAAATATGAGTTAGAAAAATATGCATGATTCCTAACTATGTCAAATGTCTAATGCAACACATGCGAAATGGAATTAATAGGTTTGGCTACTAATATGGCATGTGAAACAATTTGAGAACATGTGGTTAAACACGTATTCAAAGAATTATTTGAAATTGCAATGCAGTTTGAATGATGTGCCGAGCCTCGGTGCATGCAATACGAATGAATGGATGCAAGCATAAGGTATGCTAATCGAAACATGATGCTAGTCTAACCATCAAAAATGGGTAAATAAAAGGGAGAAAGATGTGGGGTTGGAAGATATACATACACGCACACACACTTATTACAACATTACGCTCTCGCGGAGGGTCCGAATGAATAAAAGCTAACTAGCTAGCCAAACTAAGTTTATTAGGCTAATTATTACAAAACTTAAATTAATTAACTAAACTAGTTTAACTAATTATTACAACACAAATGAATTAGCTACAACTAACTAATTAAATAATTACAACACAAACTAATTGGATTACAAAATAGGCTAATCATAGGCTAATTAAATTAAACTAATTAACAAGATAACTCGTTGCGGGATGCGAGGGAGGCCTATGCATGCTTGGTTTCCAACTGAAGAACATCCTCTGTTTGCCCCCGAATGCTTCTGTTTGCACAACCATCGCACTGTTTCCTTCTCCAGATCAACTCTGCCATGATTCACAAGCACACTACTCAAAATTCATTGGTAGCCGGCAGGCCAGAAGTGGTGGCCAGCCGGCCACCATTGAGGGGTTACCGTCCATCACCGGTGGCCGACAGGCCACTGATGATACACCATTTTTTGCTACAACAGAGAACACATAGGGCAAAGAAAGGGTATTCGTACAGATTGTTTGTACTGTGTATCACCCCTTATCATCAACACAAGCTCAAATGAGTGATACATTTGGCTCTCAAACCATCAATCAAGCAATTTCCATACATGATGGTTAAGGGACCAATTTGTACAAGTTCAATGAATGCAAAAAAAAAAAGACTCAAATGCCATCACCCTATCATGCATGATCAAGGGCAACGGAGACCTACGAAAGTGGCACATTTTATTACTTTTGAGTATGAAATGCCCCATTTTCCTTGTGTTCAAATTAACGTCCGATTTGAACACATACAATGCAACACAAAGGAATGCTTATCTTGTTACTTTTACTTGACAATTTTGTTTACACATTTTAGTTACCAAATCATTCTTTAATCAATTTGTCCATTGGTGAGTGTCCTCTAAGATGAAAGAAGTGTCAACCAAGGGATAATGTAATGCAAGAGAGAGATCATGTCATTGATAATGAACCCTCAAAGAGGATTAAACCATTATGCATGACCTCAATCTCAAGCTTAAACAATTCCAAGCTTGAAACAACCTTCAAAAGCAAATGAAAGAATGAAGCAAAGAGGGAGGTTGCAGAGTTTATAGTGTTGAAATGGAATGAAAAACAACACCAAATGATGCTATCAACTCAAACAAGAGGTGTCTAAGACCCTAAAACACTAACTTGTGAGGACTATTGCACTACAACCATGCAAAACAAGAATCAAATGAACTAACCAACTCAAAACAGAGCTAAAATAGGCTATTTCAGAGGCTAAAATATGCTGGACTTGAGCTAAGTTAAGCTAGAAAAACATGCTAACATATCGAGCTAACTAGGCATGCAAACAAGACACAAGGAGGGAAGGCTAACCCCTCCAAATTTGGGCTTCAAAATTAGTTTTTTGCCACTGAAAAACCTCAGAAATTCAGTGGTTAAAAGGCCCAAAAAAGTTGGTTTGAAAGTTGTGAACAAAGGTACAAAAGCTTTACAAACAAAGAAGTAAGAAGGGTGAACCATCCCCTAACTGAAAATAGCCTCAAACCACCACCTTTAGGCCATAAAACAGAGTTTTTTACAGTTCAAAATTAGCCCAAAAATAGTTGGAAAAAGATGGAAAAACGAGTATGCAAAACAAGTTTAAAAAGCAAGTATTATACCTCTTGAAGGGAAGACACAAATGAAGCAATAAAACAAGCCAAGACCACCTTCTAGAGCTCAAAGAGGGTCCCAAGTAACCTCAACCCAAAAATAAGCAACTTTGGTTAAGGGTTGATAAGCAAACTTGAAGTGTATCTACACTTGTATGCACAAAAATTCAAGAGAAAGAGAGAAATGTAAAGAGAGAGACAGAGAAAGAGAGAGAGTAAGAGAGAGAGAGAGAGAGAGAGAGAGAGAGAAATTTGTTCCAAAATTTCTAACCTTCTAAAATGTTTCCCAACCTTCAAAACAAGAGGAGAGGTCCTCTATATATAAGAAAACAAGAGCCTCAGTAGAAATATCAACAAAACAAACAGCTGGAGCTTTTGGGAGACAGCTGGCACAAAATATCTACAAAATCTGAGTTTTTTACACCAGTGGCCGGCAGGCCATCATTTGTGGCCTGCCACAAAAATCTATTTTTTGGCCCGATTTCAAACAGGCATATCTCCCTCTCCTAGACTTCGTTTCAGGTCATTATTGAGTCTAAATTCAAGTCCTGGAAGTTTACTTTCCAATGGTGACAGCTTCACATCAAAATTCCAAGTGTGCAAAAAGATATGCCTATTTTAGTGAAGACTACTCAGTTTTGGTCCTAACCAGATTGATGCCTAACTTCTCCTCAACTTGTTTTCTTTCCTCCCCTCTTATTTTCTTCAACTCCAAACCTCTAAATAAGGTGTTTTAAAAGATTTTTCAAAGAGTTCACCTCTCTTTCATTTATTTTCACTTTGTCCATGCTCAATTTACCAAAAATTGTAATTTTTAATGAAATACGAGCCTCGGAACATCGTAGAAATATTTTCAAAAATATTTTGACAGAGAGGGTTTTAAGGTCTAAAATAATTTTTGTCAAAATAGTTTTGGTCCAAAATGGGGTGTAAGGTTGGGATTTAAAGCTCCTCTTGCTGAAGAAATTAAGCAATTGCACACATAGCCGTCTTCCTCGAGTAATCAACCTGAGGCACCCAAGTCTTAAGGGCGGTCAAAAATAGGGTATCTATAGTTGCCCTTCTTTGACAGAGCTCAAAGTCATGAAATGACGTGAGTGAATGTTAAAGTCCAAAGACGACCCAAACTTGTGCTAATCCTTTCAAGTTATAAGTACAAATTTGGTCTCTCTTTTCAAAGAGATCATTTCAAGACTTGTTTGAGATCAAGCCGTTCAAGCCCTCAATCAAGCCTTTCTTCTCCAAGTTACTCCATTCAAAGACTTGAAGAAATCCATCAACTTGTTCAATTCAACAACAAGCTTCTGCAACCATTGGATTTCAACCCATTTCGAAGATCGAATCAGAGGATTTGTTCTTTTGTAATAGAGCATACCCCGAAGAATTGTACCCATTTATTATAATCAAATAAAATTAATTATTTGTGTATTTATTTCGCATCTTAATTGTAGGATACGAAATTTGTGTTTACAAATTTTGGCACGCCCAGTGGGACCCCTCTGCCTCTTATCTCTTTCTCCTAAAGCATCTTCCCGAAGTCTTGTTTGATCAAGCATAATGGCTTCAAATAAAGTTCAAATTGCTCCGATCAATAAAAACACCAACAAGAATGCCGTTGTCATGACCAACAACAACAACACTTCTACGGTCCAATCACCCATAGCAAGACCAAGGCTACCATTGCTCTCGCCACTCACAGGGTCATGCTGACCACCAATGCAACAAAGCAAGCGCAAGGCTAGTCCCATATATCTATCACGATATCCACGTCTAGGGCTAAGCAAAAGGAAGTGAGGGAATGGAAGAAATCCACTTCTGTCTCAAAGGATTCTCCGCCAGAAGGTTTCTCCCCACACCCAACACCTGTAGCTTTTGATGCAAACTCAAGTATAGGCTCACACTCAGGATCATCTCCTAGTAGTCCTCAACGTTCAATTTCATCGAATCACTCAGATTTGTCTCACTCGGTGGCTATGAAGTCATGACCACTGCTGTCACGACCCAACCCCAGGGGCTTAGGGCTAGAATCGCAACTTACTAAATAATTTCTAATCGTGACAAATTAAGTGACGCAGACGGAGGCAAAATGGAAGTAAGAAAATAATTAAACAGAAAATTAACTTCATTCGACTATTTTGATAAAAGAAAATACATCTATAGGGCTTTTATTTATTTATTATTCAGTGACCGGCCCTCAGTAAAAAAGACAAAAGGAAGAAAAGGAAAGAAAAACAAAATAACAGATCAGCATCAAATTCTTGTACGGGTTCCACTACATGAGGTTACGGGTCTTCCTTACATCTCGTCACCTGAAAGGGTAACAACTATAAGCACACAGCAGAATAAGAAATATTATGCCAAGAGTATCGGGAACACAAAATAGCCATGGATAGTTAGTTAGAATAACTTAATTTGAATAAACAAATTATTTTAAAGTGGCAGAAACTGAAATACAGAAATTATGTAAATAAATAACCATAACTACGGTACATAACAAAACAAAACAGAGGTCATTGGAGTGACAGTCAGAACAGAGGTCAATGGATCCATGACAAACAGAGGACCACAAAGTGGCTAAACAAAGGCCAATGATTATTTAAGTCCCCTAAGGCATTGGACTCTCGTGGTGGTACTTACAAAATATAATTGTTTATAAAACAATTGTGAAATAATTTTTAAATGTTAAACAAACATCTCCATAGGTTTCAATTTAAGCAAATAGAGTTCAGAAAATAATTAATGTAATCAAAATATTAATATAATTTATAAAACATAGATTGCGTAAAATAATTTATGGTAACCCAAAACATACATGAAATATATTATGGTGACTCAAGGTATTATATAACTCACCTTAATATTGAGTCTTACTAATTCCTTTCTATATCCGTTGGTTTTTTGGCCCTTCCCTTGCTCTCTTTTTTGCTGATTCTTTTTTTTTTTCTTCTTTGCTTTTCGTTAGTACTAACTTCACAGCACCTCCCCCCTTTTTATACGCATGACTAGAGGATGACTCATCATACACTAATGGCCCTAAAGTGATAAATTACCTCCCCCCTAATCCTAGGTAGTACAGATGGCTCCCATTCTTTCTCCTCAGCATATTTGCAAATCTTCTTAATTAATTGTCGGTTAATTTGCTTAACTAAATCTATACATGCCACTCTTCTCACATTAATTGGTGATTAACTTAACCCTCAAATAAATCTCTTCATCATATATTTGATAACCACAATGGCAAATTAATTTACATAGCACATATAGCTTATTTATTTTATTATTTCTATTATTATTATTTTTCTTCTTCTTATTATTATTTTGCCTTCATCTTACATTGACCCCAGTTAATCGTACAATAAATTAAATTATACTTTATTGCATACCATCATAAAATTAATTATTTTATTTTACTATTACATATTATTATTATTATATTTATTATTATTATTATTATTGTTATTATTAGTCGCGGTTGGTTCTTGTATTAATTAAATATTTAGGGTGTCATAACTGGCACCACTTCAGTGGAAGAACAATTAGCGACCATGGTTCGTGACATTGACAAGCTCACCAAAACTATAGAAGAGAAAGATCTTCAGATTGCCACCTTGATGAACAAGTTAGAAGCACGAAATGTTGATGAGGCAAGTCAAGACAATTCTTATCCACCTGGCTTTACACCACAAGGCACGTTTGTTAAGAAAGTGAACCCTACATCTAAGTCCAAGCAAGTTGTTGGTGAGGAAACTTGCCATACATCTGTTGCGAGGCAAGCGATTGGTACAAGTAGTCAACCAACATCCATTGCTTCTTTGTCTATTCAACAACTTCAAGACATGATTGCAAATACCATCCAAGCATAATACGGTGGGCTCTCGCAAAGCGCTTTCATGTACTCCAAGCCTTGCACAAAGACGATAGACATTCTTAGAATGCCTAGTGGATACCAACCTCCTAAGTTCCAGCAGTTCGATGGAAAAGGTAACCTAAACAACATGTTGCTCACTTTGTGGAAACTTGCAACAATGCCAGGATAGATGGAGATCTACTTGTCAAACAATTTGTTCGGTCGCTCAAAGGAAATGTCTTTCATTGGTACAACGATTTGGAGGTTGAGTCAATCGACAGTTGGGAGCAAATGGAACGTGAATTCCTTAATCGTTTCTATAGCACCCGCCGTATGATAAGTATGGTGGAATTAACCAATACCAAGCGATGGAAGGACGAGCCTGTGGTAGACTACATCAACCATTGGCGTACTCTAAGTCTAGACTCTGAGATCTCAGTTGTGGAGATGTGCATACAAGGCATGCACTGGGGACTTCTTTATATCCTTCAAGGGATAAAACCACAAACATTTGAAGAGTTAGCTACGTGTTCACATGACATGAAAATTAGCATAGCCAACCATAGCGGGAAAGACCTTTCCATTCTTGAACAAAGGAAAGATAACAAAGAAGTGAAAAAAGGAGGCAAGCCTTTCAAAGGTACCACCAAAGAAGCAATGGTGGTAACCACATCTTCAATCAAGATTTCAACAAAAGACAAGAAGAAAGAAGAAAGGAAGGAAACACGTCTATCTCGAAAAGAACTACAAGAAAAGAAGTATCATTTTCCCGACTCTGACGTACTAGAGATATTAGAAGATTTACTTGAAAAGAAAGTCATTCAACTCCCTGAGTGCAAACGTTCTGAAGAAATAGGTCGTGTGAAGGATCCAAAGTACTACCACTATCATTGGATAGTTAGTCATTCTATAGAAAAATGCTTCGTGTTAAAAGAAGTGCTCATAGACTTGGCCAGGAAGAACAAAATCCTCTTGGACCTTGACGAATTGGTAAAATCCAACCATGCGACGGTTATTGTAGGACTTCCAAATTCTCCATCCTCAAAATCCAAGATGGAAATGTCACAGTCTGTAATTCCAACAGTGAAAGCAATTCCCAAAGTCATCCAGTTTGGTTCATTTGAACCTATCATTATTCAAGTTCCAAATCAAGACAGGTATGTCCATGATGGTTTTAAAGCAGTCTTAACTAGTGGAGAAGATGAAAGTTGGACTCTAGTGACACGAAGGAAGTCACGAAGAAGTAAGTCCAAGACTTAACATTTTTCACTCAAGAAGGTAGAAGAAAAGAAGAACTCCAATCGATATTCCAAAAAGGAGGTGATGAACAAAAGGAATAGTGAAAAGAATACGCAACAAGTAGATAAATTTCTTGAAGAAAACTCGTCTACCCAATCATCCTGCGTGACTTTTTCCCCATTAGGTATTTTGGAGATGACGTGGTTGAGGCAGCTTACATGGTTTTAACCATTGAAGTGGATGTGGAACAAGTTCACGCCATTAAGGCAACGCCAAATAAGGAGGAAATTGATGTCCTGACAACCTTGAAAGAACTACCCTCACGCTTCAGTTTGCGTGAATCGTCTCAACTCCCTAGATCTATTCAACTTGCACTTGTTCAAGTGTTAGAAGATCCTGGAAAATATGACTTTGTTGTTAATGAGCTAGATTATCCCAAGGTGAACTCCATCACTTCTATTCCTTGTTGCACAACAATCACCTTCACTGATGAAGACCTTCAACTAGGTTCAAAGCCACACAATCACCCATTGTTTGTCTTTGGCTTTATTAGTGAACAAAAAGTTAACCGCATCCTTGTTAATGGAGGCTCAGCAGTAAACATCATGCCAAAGTTCACCATGAAGAAACTTGGAATCCCAGTGGACGAGTTAGTCCGAAGTCGTTTGGTTATTCAAGGTTTTAACCAAGGGGGCAACGTGCGATTGGTATGATTCATTTGAGCCTCACCATTGGAGAACTCACAACCAGTACTTTGTTTCATGTCATGGATGCAAGAACGTCCTATAATTTGTTGCTTGGGCAACCTTGGGTCCATGGAAATGGTGTAGTTGCGTCAACTCTCCATCAATGTTTTAAATTTGACCAAGGTGGAATAAAGACGGTGTTAGCAGATGACAAGCTATTTATAGAAACTAAGTCTCACTTCGCTGATGCAAAATTTTATTTGGATTCCAATGGGATACCTGAAGTTATTCCAGCTGAAATCCCTTCTATAAGAAAAGAGAAAATGAATGAAGAAAAGCAAGTTGTATTGGACTTCTCAAGGGAAGACGTATCAAGTGGAAAAAAAGTACCTGAGGTCGCGTCACCACAAAAACAACCTTCATCCTCAAAAGGCCATGCAATGACACAAGTCTTCAGGTATGTACCGAAGTCTCAACGGAAAGAAGGGCAGTTGCCATTTGAAAAAGTCACGACATCTGCAAAAGTTAAAGGAGACTTTGTTCACCCCGCAATAAAAAAAAAGATCTGCAGATACTAAGAGCAGATGCAACAATACCAATTCCATGAGTGGGATTGTCAAGCCTAATCAAACCTCCACTAAAGGGATTTGTTAGGCCTACGCAAAATTCTATCGAACACGACTCTTTACTTGAAATACGAATGGAAGGGTTTGATCCGCAAGCTTACAAGCTTTTAGCCAAGTCAGGTTATGATTTTGCTGATCCCTCATCATTGGGAGAGTTAAGTCTTGAACTTACAGGTGAGAAAGTTCATGGTCTTAATGAAACTCAGAGAAAGTTAAGGCAATAAGGGTATAGGGTGAGCTCTCTAAAGACCGGAGTCGGGTTAATACTAACTGAACCCATTCATATCTCTGCGAAGAGAAAAGGAAAGAAGAAAGACATATAACATATCACTGTGGAAGAAGTGAAGGAAGACAAAAGTCTAAGCCCAACTCCTCGAGTCTCAGTGTTTGACTATATTGAAGCTCATGCACCTCGAACCTCAGTTTTTAATAGGATGAGCACTGTTGATAAGATAGATGAAGGTACAATTTCTCAGCCTTCAGTTTTTAACAGATTAGGCACTACTAAGGAAGGGGGTGAAAAACAAACTTCCTGGTCACGAAAGTCCGTTTTTGTTGGACTTGGTGATATGAATACATCACCTAGAAAAGGCAAGAACAAGAGAAGCACAACAACAATTGAGTTGAATTCTACAAAGAGGGATGATGAGACTCGAAGTTTGATTCCTTCTCGCATGAAACGCATGATGTCACTTGAAGTTAGTGTTGAAGGTCCGCTTAAGGTCAAAAGGCACACTATCATACAAATTGGAGAAGTTAAGACTCAAGTGGAAAGTAAAAGAGAAAAAGAAATTGAACATGTTGTTTCTCACCATGTAACAGTTGAAGAAGGTTCTAGCTCAGATTCAGAGGATGATGATCTCCAAGAAGCTTCTCTAGAACTTAAAGATGGGGGGAAATCAACTGTTGACAATTTGAAAGAACTCAACTTGGGAACTCCTGATGACCCTCTACCAATCTTTGTGGGAAAACTCTTAATGCCTAAGGAAGAAAAGAAATTTTTCAAACTACTCCTCGAACATAAAGATGTCTTTGCATGGACGTACAAGGAGATGCCAGGTTTAAGTCCAAAGGTTGTTGTCCATCACCTTGGGATAAAACATGGTATGCGACCAGTAAAGCAGGCTCATCGATACATCAGACCTGAGCGCATCCTTAAAGTGGAAGAAGAAGTCACCAAGTTGATCGAAGCTAGGTTCATACGTGAAGTAAAATATCCGACATGGATATCAAGTATGGTCCTGGTAGTCAAGAAGAATGGACAAATTAGAATATGTGTCAACTTTCAAAATTTGAACGAAGCATGTCCCAAGGATGACTTTCTGTTTCCTATTATGGAATTAATGATAAACGCCACTACCGGACTTGAGGTATTGTCTTTCATGGATGGGTGTTCAGGATATTACCAAATACAGATGGCACCTACAGATGAAGAGTTAATTGTATTTTGTACCACAAAAGGCATCTATTGTTATAAAGTGATGCCTTTCGGACTCAAGAATGCCGGTGCCACCTATCAACATGCCATACAAATAATCTTCGATGACATGCTCCATAAATTTGTTGAGTGCTATGTTGATGATTTGGTGGTCAAAACTAAGAAAAGGGAAAATCACCTAGAGGACCTTCGTGCAGTCTTCACCTGGCTGAGAAAGTATGACTTGAAGATAAATCCACTCAAATGTGCATTTGGAGTCACGTCTGGAAAGTTCCTCAGCTTTATTGTCTGATATAGAGGCATTGAGGTTGATCAGTCCAAAATCGATGCTATACAAAAGATACCACCACCAAAAAAACCTGAAGGAACTTAGAAGCCTCCAAGGTCATTTGACATAGGTCCGCAAATTAATTGCAAACTTGGCAGGCCATTGTCAACCTTTCAGTTGACTGATGAAAAGGAGGCTCGATTTGTTTGTGATCAGGCATGTCAAAATGCTTTTGACAATATTAAGAGATACTCAGGAGCTCCTATTCAGGGGAAACCATTGATACTTTACATTGTTGTTCAAGAAGAGTCTATTGGAGCGATGCTGGCCCAAAGTAACAAAGAAAATAAAGAGCGAGCACTCTATTACTTAAGTCGTAGATTAACTGAAAATGAACTCAAGTACTCACCCATAGAGAAAATGTGTTTAGCGCTTGTTTTTGCCTCTAAAAAATTGAGACATTATTTCCAAGCCCATACAGTGCATCTCATTGCAAGAGCCGACCCAATAAAGCATGTTATGTCTTGGCCCATCCTCTCAGGAAACTTAGCAAGATGGTCTCTCCTCTTTAATGAATTTGAAATAATTTACGTGCCAAGAAAATTAGTGAAAAGGCAGGCCCTTGCAGACTTCTTGGCTGACCATCCCATCCCTGCTAATTGGGAAATTTCTGAGGAATTCCCTGACGAAGATGTATTATTCATAAAAGTTCTACAACCTTGGATGATGTTCTTTGATGGGGCCGCCAGGAAGGAAGGGACAGGAGCAGGTCATTTTTGTTTCACCAGAAAAGCACATTTTGCCTTACTCATTTATTCTTCGCGAAAATTGCTCAAACAATGTTGCTGAGTACTAAGCCTTGATCATTGGTTTACAAATGGCAACAGAGCTAAAAATTGTTGACCTAGATTAATAATTACAGCTTCGGGGGCATTATGAAGTCAAGAAAAACAACTTAGTCCCACATATCCAGTATGCAACTCATCTCATTGAAAAATTTGAGGGGGTGGTACTCGAACATGGTCCAAGGAAAGAAAATCGCATGACTGATGCACTTACCAATCTAGCAACTACATTGGCATTGTTAAAAGGTGAACAAGTTAGTGTCCTTGTATGCCAATGATGGGTATTGCCACAATTGTTGGAATGTCGCCTTGCAAAAACAAACTCAATTTTAGTACTAGCCATCAAATTTGACGATTGGAGAATGCCAATTATAGACTACCTTGAACACGAGAAGCTCCCTAATGATTCTCGCCATAGAACTAAAATAAGACGTCGAGTTCCTCAATTCATTTACTACAAGGGAACTTTATTCCGACGATCATTTGAAGGAATTTTTCTTCGTTGCCTAGGGAATGACGAAGCTCAACAAGCCATGTAAGAAGCCCATTATAGGATATGTAGAGTGCATCAGTCTGGTCCTAAACTTCACTTTCGAGTAAAAAAGATGGGTTACTATTGGCCTACGATGGTTAAAGATTGCTTGGACTACTCAAGAAAGTGTCAACCTTGCCAGTTTAATGCAAACTTTATCCATTAGCCACCAGAACCTTTACACCCAACAATTGTTTCTTGGCCATTTGATGCATGGGGTCTAGATGTAGTTGGCCCATTGACCAAGTCTGCGGCAGGCCACTTATACATCTGCCTGGCCACCACCAATTACTTCTCCAAGTGGGCTGAAGCCGTCCCACTTAAAGAAGTCAAGAAAGAAACTGTTGTTGACTTCATCAAATCTCACATTATTTATCAGTATGGTGTACCTCGCTACATCATCACTGATAATGGAAAGCTTTTTTACAACAGTCTAATGGACAAACTTTGTGAAAGGTTTGGATTTAAGTAACGCAATTCTTCAATGTATAATGCACCTGCCAACGGACTAGCAGAGGTATTTCGCAAAACTTTGGGCAACCTATTGAAAAAGTTAGTTGCTAAATCAAAGCGGGATTGGCATGAAAGAATTGGAGAAGCACTCTGGGCATACCGTACGACACATCGTACCCCAACACAAGCCATCCCATACTCCTTGTGTATGGTGTTGAAGCGATTCTTCCTTTGCAACAGCAGATTCCTTCATTAAGGATAGTTATACATGAAGGTCTCACTGATGATGAGAATGCAAAATTACACCTTGTTGAGTTAGAAGGTTAAACCCCGGTCTTTTCAAGTTAGAGAATTGGTGTTGGCTGTTCGAAGACCTATCATCACTAACCACCGAACCGACAACAAGTTCTTGTCCAAGTGGGATGGTCCATACGTGGTGACTGAAGTTTACACTAATGAAGAAGGTGTAAGAGTCGGCCTAATCAATGGCAAATTCCTAAAGCACTACTATCCATGAGAATGTAATGCTCCTAATCGCATGAGCATAAACTACATGATGCTCTTGGCCCGTATGAAATAAAGTTATAAAAAAAAAAAATTATACTACTCCTAGCCCACATGAGTATAAACTGCGAACGGCTAATAAATCAATAAACCAAATGTGCTTTACAATAAGAATATTTTGCTTCGAACTATAATATTTATTTCATAAATAAAGTGTTTACTAGAGCAATTATTTTATAATGAAGCATTTGGTTTCGAGCTACATTTCATTAAAATAAAAATAAAATAAAATAAAGATAATAAATAAATAAATCATTGGCAACCATGATAAACTCTAGATCTCGCCTTGTTTAACCTTCAAGAGCTGCTCCAACCTGTTGGCAACTTCGATATCCTCGCTTCTTATCACCTCAGCTGCTTCTATTGTAGCTTGTTCGTCCCTTAAAGTGGAAACAAGGGCTAGCCTTTAAACTACTTCAACTTCAGCAACATTAATTGTAGTCTCTAGTTGTTATGATTGTTCATCTAAATGTTCCAACGCCTTTAACAATTCTTTCCGCTTTGCTGCAAGGCTACTCAAATCAGACTTCAGCAATTGAACCTACTCAATTCCTTTATTCTCAAGAGCTAGAGCATGAGTAGCACATTGACTGACATCTGCCAAACGTTGATCCTGTAGCTCTGAAGTCATCCCTTGAGCAAATGTTGATTTCATAGAGATGTACATAGTTGCATTTTGTACGTACTTCTCAATTTGGCTTTGCAACGGAGAATAGTTTATCTGAAGCTTTGAGAGCTCATCATAAAGCTCTAGCAGCTTTGGGTCCAATGCTGGAACTTTTTGAATAGGAGTTTTGCTCAATAAGCCTTTAATATGGTTATCAAGTATTGAAGCTACTGAGCGACAAGCTAATCATGCTTCTTGTATCACTAGTAGAAGCCACAGAAGGTGCAACTTGACTTAATGTATGAGCAGTAGGTAAAGAAGAAGTTCGGGCAATTAGAGTTGGGTCAACTGAGAGACAACTCTTACGACCAATCACTAAATCAAAGGCCGATGGCCCATGAACTGATTCTTCATTATCTGAGAACTCATTAAGAAGTTTCATATCCTCATTGCCAGACGCCAAATCAAAGTTATTATTTGGCAACTGTCAAAACAAATTAAAGAGGAGTCACAAACAAAAAAAATGAAATGTCAAATAATAGATTTTGTCACTACTGGTACAACATCAGCAGCCAATGGTTGAGAAATGCTAGGAATGCCGATCAAAAATGACTCCACGTCATTAAAAGTAATGGTGTTCCTTTCAACAGCGCTAGTACCAGATTTTCTCCCTAAGTGACGCCAATTATGATCACTGTGACTATGGTCCTCGTCTGCTACTCCATCAAGAGTCCCATCAACACTTCCTTGAACCATTTTCTTGGTCTTGGGATTAGAATTTTTCTTAGCAACTGTATTTTTCTTCACTGAAACCATATTTTGATTTGGTGAAGCGGAGCGTTTTCTCCTTGGGATAGAATTTTCTTTATTAGAGAAATAGCCTGCATAAAGCTGGGACCACCACTCCAAATAAGCCTTGGTAGTGGGACGAGATGGGAAATCAAAATGCGCTGGCAACCTCAATATAGAATGGGTACAATCACGAACACAAGAATCCCAATGCTGAATAATGTTTTGTAAGCTACCATCCCGAAGATCAACCTTAAGTTTACCCTGGATGGCTTGAATAAAACCAAATTGCATGCTAAACCTGTGAGGACTGTATGGCTCAATGACCATAACGGACGAACTTCGCAAAGTCAAATAGCTCTAGCGGATACTGATGAAATACTCTAAGTCTGAGTTAGAAAGATGACCTTCATCAACCAATTCCTTGGGATTGCCCTCGGTGTACGCCAAACGGTGCAAGGTCATATCTTTGCATGATTGAAATAAGTCATAGGCCTCTAACTCCTCAAAATATTTGGCCATCCTTTCACCAGCATATCTCGTTATTCAAGGCTTTAGAGAAGATTCAATACTAAAGTGTGTGTTGAAATACTCTACTAACCAAGCATAACAATAATAGATCGAGAAAATGGCATCGCACTTTCCAAGATCAGAAGAAGAAACAATTCTATTCAACCCTTTGTAGATGCTAGCAAGTACAGGAATAGCAAGGCTGAATGAATGACCACGAGCCATCATACTAGCAACCTTAAACAACCCAGGTCTAATCAAGTCACCATCCCCACGGGGTAGAATAAATTAGCACAACCAACAGACAAGGAAAGCTGACAGATAAGTCTCACCCTTTGCCGCACCAACAATCTCTAAGTCATTGAAGATTTTGTCCCCTTGCATAGTTCGAGACCGAGTTGTGTTAATAATACCAAACGGATTGCTAGTATCCTTAGGGCATTGAGTCTTATTCCTCAAAGCCTGCTTGGTTTATTTATGGTATTAACTTCCCCTTTAAACCAAAATTTTATCCAGCCAGTAATCCTCACCACATTCTTCTTTAACTCCTTACAAAGCCGATGGTAAACAAAGAATAAATATCCGCAACTAACAGGAAGAAGGAAATTCTTGTCCCTCATATCGCCGGCCAACTCTTGGGCATTTGGCACCACTTCATTATATATTGCACCCCTAATAGAAAGTTCACCAATCTGATGCAAATCCCATAGCGAGATAGGCATTTCGCTTATGAAAATGTGAAAGGTATTAGTGGATGGACACGAAAGCCCATAAAAAGCCAACATAACACTATGTAATTGGTTATACGAGAACAATGATGCATAAATTGCATCGTAAATATCAGCTTGTTGTAATACCTCATGATGTTGCCCTAGTGCATCCTCCAACCACTCCCAATATCCTTCACAAAAAGAAGGTTCTGCTATGGCCTTGAAAATAGTGCCCCACGCCACCTTCTGAGCTCGAACTGCACTTCCAAGGGTAGAAAATGAACTAAGATCCTCAATGTCTTCATGGTTAGATGACTTTAATAATAAAACCCTAGAGTGTGACAAGCCTTCAACCAATTGACATGAAGTGTCATGAGCCCATTGCACCAAATGAAAAGAACTATCAAGTGGCTTGAACTTTAAGCCCTAACCACCAAGGAAAGGAGGGCGAATTGGAAGAGTAGTCCCCTCCTCAATAGCGTCACTAGAGTCTTCGAGAATGGTCAAATATCGCTTCTTGAAAGTCCTGAAGTACACCATCACTGAGTGACAAAGCAAGGCCAAACAATTATTATAATAATAAAAAAATGCATTGCGGAGAGACATATATGATAAATGATAATGATGTAAGTCAAACTAATCACCTATGGTCGAATGAATGGTGGTGGAAATGTGTAGCCGCATTCCCCCACATAAGTCAAACTAATCACCTATAGCCGAATGGGTAGTAGTGGAAGTGTCTACTTCGCTAGCCCAACATCAAGGCGACTAGGTCGATAGGCACATTTTCCCACATAAGTCAAACTAATCACCTATGGTCGAATGGGTTTTGGTGGAAGTGTCTACTTCACTAGCCCAACATCAAGGCAACTAGCTCAATAGGTGCATTCCCCCACATAAGTCAAACTAATCACCTATGGCCAAATGGGTGGTGGTGGAAGTGTCTACTTCGCTAGCCCAACATCAAGGCGACTAGCTTGATAGGCGCATTGTGAAGCCCCTGAAAAATGTATTCTCTTTAAAACCCTAATGTTTGAATTATTTCCTTAAAGCCCCTCAGTTCCTTGAATTATTTCGAATCTTGTTGGTTAGCATTTTTTTTTTCAAAATTGGAATATCCTAGCCAAATTAGGTTCCTTAGCTGAATTTAATTTAATCCTACATAAGTAAGATTCCAATACATGAATTTAATTCCAAGTCCTCACTTCTTTTATTAATATCAAGAATTTCCCCAAAACTAGTGCATATACTTTTGTATTATAGGTACTATCAATCAATTTGAGATCTATATATATATATATACATTGGGAGATGTGTCCCTAGTACCTAAATTGAATAAAAAAATGCCCCATCTCCCTTCCCAATGGCCGGCCACCCTAGGAAAATGTGAGGGGCCTATTTTCAAGAATTGCAATTATGATCCTAGCACCTATATGATATACCTGCTCCGCATTATGTTAATTAGTCCTTAATATGAGCATGATTATGTCTTTAATATGATTTTGTGTGCCATTATGTGAAAATATGTGGTTTTGAATTTCTATCTATTCACCGTAGGAATATCTGTTTGATTATCTGCTTTGGAAATTAAATTGATGGCCTTATCGGCCACAGAACCCGAAATTGATTACGCCATTGTGATTAGCGTAATTTTTAGAGCCTATGGTAAAATTTAATTAAAAATTTATTCGGATCAGATTAAATTGATTTAATTAATGGCATAGTGCTCAAATTATTTAATATTATAATTTTGGTTAGTGGGTCTTTTACTTATAGGGCCATATACACTCTCCTTTAATTCTTTTGAACTCAAAAAATCTGAGATATACAATTGTGAGAGAGAGGGGGGCCGGCCATAGAGAGAGAAAGGGGAGAATTGTGTAATCTTGGCTCAAGGTTTGGAGAATTTGAAGATTTAACTCAAGAATTGACTAGAGCTTGGGTGTTTGAGGCTCCTAGGTGAGTGATCAACCCTTGACTCATGAATTTTAATTTGTATTTTGTAGATTCAAAGTTGAATGATGAGAAAGAGCATGTATTGAGTTGGTTTTGGTGAATTTAAAGGCAATAGAGGCATGCATGTATGTAATTACTTTGAATTTACATGTTTGAGCACCAAATGTTTGATCCATGTAAGTTTTTAGTTGAAAATCATGCTCTTGACCATCTCTTCATCACATAAGCTGAGAATGAGGGTTATATGTCACATGCATGTGCCATTCACAAAAGTGTAAGTGTTGAAGACATGAAATTGTAATGTTGGTAATGAATTTGGTGAAAAATGAGCCATGCATGTGTTTGATTTATGGAATTGACCTTCAAAATGTTATAATTTGATGTTGGTATCATGTTAGCATAAATATATTTGAAGTTTGAGCCATAAAATGTAAGTTGGATTGGTTTGAATGCTGGATTTGAGCTCAAGAACTTAGCTAGAAAACCCAAAAAATTTGATGTCCGTTCGAGCGAGGAAACTGCCGCTCGAGCGTGAAATTCGTGCTCCCAGCATATTTTGCAGACATGATTCCCGTTCGAGCGGGGAAGTTCACGCTCGAGTGGGGAGCCATGTAGAGAGGCCTTCCGCTCGAGCGCTAGAATGCACGCTTGAGCGTAAATTCGACATAACCAGCACTTTTGCAGGCCTTAAGGGTCCGCTCGAGCGGGTAAGTCCACGCTCGAGCGGGGACCCTGTTTTCTGAAATTTTGAAAATGCATTCTGTGTTCTGTTTTCTGTTCCCTTTCACTTCTAAGCACTCTTAGGCATACATTGAGCATTGTAATTGAATTAAAGAGATAAGAATCAAGCCTAAAGAGGAATGTGTGAATTAAAGAACGGATTGAATTATTTGTAACCCAAATGTGTTATGTGATATGTAGAGTCAAGCTCCAGGGCAAATCCACAAGCCGATCAATGTGAGTAACATCTGAAATATGTTATTGTCCAATTGCTTACTTCTATGTAAGTTTTGTAAAGTTCATTAATTTGAATGGTTGACAAAGTCTGATATGAAAGTTTGAAGGGCCTAAAGGCCAGTTTGAAATGAAAGTTTGAAGGGCCTAAAGGCCAGTCTGATATGAAAGTTTGAAAGGCCTAAAGGCCAGTTTGAAATGAAAGTTTGAAAAGGCCAAAGGCCGGTTTGACATGAATGAATTGGGTCCAAGGCCGTCTGATGTATAACGTTCCAATGTATTTTCTTTATTTGATATTATTCACTGGGCTTTCGCTCATACTCATTCATGTCTTTGTAGGTAAGCCAAGAGAGGTCCAGACCCAGCCCCAGTGAAGTCTGTATGGAACAACCGAGTTTTGGAGAGTCACCCATGTGTCTCACGCACGAGACTCGCCTTCGCCTTTTTGTCATTTTGTTCTATGTTGTCATGTTGGCGAAGTCTTTGTAGATGTCGGTATATAGTTTTGATGGGTTGACTTAGTTTTCGATGATCCTGTCTGTACAAAAATTTATGCTACTGTATATTTGTTGTGAGTTATTAATGTATGTATGTATAGTTTGTTTTGGCATGCCATGTAAGCACAGCTCTATGGATAAAGTTTTAAATTTTGCTTCCGTTTGGCCCCTTTACTCTGATGAGTTATGTTTGGTTTGATTTGAGGTCGTAGGTAATCTTAGGATTACTGGACGGTTATGGCCTAAACCCATAATGGCAGGTTCGGGTCGTGACAGAGTGGTATCAGAGCACGAGTTAATAACTCACACACTTGTCCAAAAGAGCAATAAGCGTCTAGAAGAGATCTAGAATGCATTCACGTGATAAGTGTGAATCAGAAAGCATCAAGAATACGCTTAACTGTTAAATGTGAACAACTATGTGTTATAAATTTGTGATTTACTTGCATTACAAATTATTTGAATATGTATGCTTTTCGTTATATGCATACCTGTGAACGTTTGTATAAAGTATAATGCAAGTTTAATCAGATGGTGAGAACAAGAGGTGATGAAATAGACGAATCTTCTATTGCCAGAATGGACAGAATGGAAAGATTGGTCTAGGAAATGGGAGAGACATTGAGGCAACAGCAAGAGTGGCAGCAATAGTGGCAGCAGCCACATCTTCCACCTCCACCTCTGGCACAAACAAGAGGTGATGAAATAGACAAATCTTCTATTGCCAGAATGGACAGAATGGAAAGATTGGTCCAGGAAATGGGAGAGACATTGAGGCAACAGCAAGAGTGGGCAGCAGCCACATCTTCCACCTCCACCTCCGGCACCTCCTGTGCCAGATAATCAGAATGATGATCGAATCATAGCTCTCACCAAAGAGTTCAAGAAAATGAAACCACCTCAGTTCCATGGTGGACTAGATCCTTTGAAAGCTGAAGCTTGGGTCCTCGGCATCGAAAAACTGTTTGAAGTGTTCCCATGTTCGGAGACACAGAAAGTGCTTCTAGCCACCTTTATGCTAGAAGACAAAGCAAGAAGATGGTGGATGTTAATGCGTGAGAGTTACAAAGATGCTGATTAGGCAAAATTTCTACAAATTTTCTACGACAAGTACTTCCTGCAGTGTGTCCGGGATAGGAAAGTGGCAGAATTTATGGAACTGAGGCAAGACAGTATGACTGTAGCCGAGTATGAGGCTAAGTTCACTGAATTGGCCAGGTTTGCGCCACACGTGATTGATATAGACTATAAGAAGGCGAGACACTTTGAAGGTGGGCTTCGAAGTGACATATTAGAAAGGGTGAATGTCTTGAAGCTAGAAACCTACATCGGGGTGCTAGACAGGGCCATAATATCCGAGGCTAACATAGCCAGACAGGCTAAGCCAACAACCGAATGGAAAGGCAACAAAAGGCAAGACTTCTTTTCGAAGAAGAAATTTTTGAAAAAGTAGAATACGGGCTCCTCAAATACTTCAAATTCTTCCCAAGACACATATCCCATGTGTAATATTTGTAGCAAAGGGCACCGTGGAGTTTGTTACCATGTGTCAGGGGCCTGTTTCAAGTGTGGTAAACAAGGGCACATGGCCCGAGATTGTAATCAGAACAGTGGGAAGCTAGCTGCTAGCTCAACTGCATCGATCCCGAAGTCGGGAAATATTTTGAGACCTACTACCACCGGGGATACTATGAGACAAGGGAGAGTTTTTGCGCTTATTTTAGGCGATACACGGAATGCCAACGCAGTTGTCTCAAGTACTATTTCTATATGTAATCAGGATGCTTTTGTGTTAATTGACTCCGGATCCACACACTCTTTTGTGACATGTGCATTTGCATCTAGACTGAATAGACCTTTAGAATTACTGTCATATCTGCTATGTGTATCTGCTCTATCTGGGGAATCTGTATTGTGTGAATCTATATACCGGTTTTGCGATATGCATGTTGAGGATGCTATCCTATATGTAGATTTGCTGCCCTTGAATTTTAGACATTTTGATGTAATTTTGGACATGGATTGGTTGACCAAATATTGTGCCACCATCGATTGTGTAACAAAACGAGTTGTGTTTAAACGACCAGAACGTAAGGAAATTGTGTTTGTGGGTAATGGGGTAGTACCTCCACCTTATTTGATATCTGCAATGAAAGCATGTAAACTAATCAGGAAAGGGTGCCAGGGTTATTTGTGCTATGTGTTGTTTGAACAATCTGCGAATGCTGAATTGAATGATATCCCTATTGTTAGAGAATTTCCAGATGTGTTTCCAAATGAATTACCAGGGAATTGGTAGATAGGGAAATAGAGTTTACTATTGAAACTGTGCCAGGCACCCAGTCCATTTCTAAAACTCCCTACAGAATGGCTACTGCCGAAATGAAAGAATTGAAAGAACAGTTACAAGACCTAGTTGACAAGGGGTTTATTTGACCTAGCACTTCGCCTTGGGGTGCACCGGTATTGTTTGTGAAAAAGAAGGATGGAACCTTGCGTTTGTGCATCGATTATCGGGAATCGAACAAGGTAATATAAAGAATAAATATCCCCTACCCCGTATTGATGACTTATTTGACCAGTTGCAGGGATCACAGGTGTTTTCTAAGATTGATTTGAGATTCGGGTATCATCAGTTGAAGGTTAAGGCAGAGGATGTTGAGAAAACCGCATTCAGGACGAGGTATGGACATTTCGAGTTTCTTGTTATGCCATTTGGAGTGACTAATGCTCCGGCAGCATTTATGGACCTAATGAACCGAATTTTAAAAACCTACCTTGACGAATTTGTTGTGGTTTTTATTGATGACATTTTGACATACTCTAAAGATAGACTTGAACATGAACACCATTTGAGAACTGTTCTACAAATATTTCGGGAAAGGAAATTATTTGCTAAATTAAAGAAATATGAGTTTTGGTTGGATGAAGTTGTTTTGTTAGGGCATGTTATCAACAAGGAGGGGATTTCAGTGGACCTATAGAAAATAGAGGCAATTGTGAATTGGCCTACACCGACAAATGTAACAGAGGTCCGCAGTTTCATGGGCCTAGCCGGGTATTACAGGAGGTTTGTGGAAAACTTTTCAAAGATAGCTATACCTCTTACCCAATTGACACGCAAGGGGCAATCATTTGAGTGGAACGATGAAAGAGAATCAGCCTTTCATGAATTGAAAAAGATTGACCACTGCACCAATTTTGACACTACCTTCAGGTACGGAGAATTTTGTAATTTTCAGTGATGCGTCTTATAAAGGTTTGGGTTGTGTGTTAATGCAGAATGAAAAGGTTATTGCTTACACCTCCCGACAGTTGAGGCCACACGAGAAGAATTATCCAACACATGACCTAGAATTGGCCGCGGTTGTTTTTGCTTTGAAAATTTGACGGCATTATCTGTATGGAGCAAAGTGTGAAGTCTACACGGGTCACAAAAGTCTGAAATACTTCTTCACGCAGAAGGAGTTGAATATGCGACAGAGGAGATGGCTGGAACTGATAAAAGATTATGATCTAGAGATTCAGTATCACCTCGGGAAAGCTAACACAGTTGCTGATGCCTTGAGCAGAAAATCAACAGGGAGTATGGCTTGTTTGATTACTAAATGGAAAGAGATCTTGCAAGATTTTGAGAAGTATAAAATTGAAGTGGTAATGTGCGAACAAGGCGGATTGATAGCCGCTATTACAACTGAGCCGGCAATCATTGATGAAATCAAACAGAAACAGAAAGAGGATGAATTCCTCAAGAAAGTGATTGATGAATTTGAGACAAGTCCAAAGGCAGAGTTCAGTATTGAAAATGAAGTGTTGAAATTTCAAAACCGAATGTGTGTCCCAAACATTCCGAAACTAAAGAAGAGGGTTTTAGATGAAGCCCACAGGTCCGTATTTGCTATGCATCTGGGTAACAATAAAATGTATCGGGATCTGAAACAGACCTATTGGTGGCCTAAAATAAAGAAAGAGATTGCAGAATATGTGTCCAAGTGTCTTCAATGTCAGCAAGTCAAAGCTGAACATCAGAAACCAGGCGGTCTACTTCAACCTCTCCCTATTCCTGAATGGAAGTGGGAGCATGTGACTATGGATTTTGTTGTTGGTCTACCTCGGACTTCTCGAGGTATGGATTTTATTTGGGTTGTAGTTGATAGACTGACTAAATCTGCACATTTTCTGCCTGTCAAAACTACATTTAATGCTTATAGATTAGCTACTATTTATGTTGATGAGATTGTCCGTTTACACGGAGTTCCAGCATCCATTGTGTCGGATAGAGATCCGAAATTTGTATCTAGATTATGGAAGAGTTTGCAGGAAGCTATGGGAACGGAACTACGGTTCAGTACTACATTCCACCCACAGACAGATGGGCAATCAGAACGAACAATACAGACTTTGGAAGATATGCTTCGGATGTGTGCTTTGGATTTTCAAGGGAGTTAGGAAGACTATTTGCCACTTGCAGAATTTGCTTATAATAACAGATTCCACTCCAGCATCGGTATGGCACCATACGTGGCCTTGTATGGTAGAAGGTGTAGATCACCAAATTGTTGGACAGAAGTTGGGGATAGAGCTTTACTTGGGCCTGAAATTGTGCAAGACACTTCTGAGAAAATCAAAACTATTCGGCAAAGGCTCAAAACAGCTCAGGACTGACAAAAGAATTATGCAGATGTTCGAAGAAGACCTCTTGAGTATAAGGTCGGTGACCATGTGTTTATTCGGGTGTCCCCAATGAAAGGCCAAGTCAGGTTTGGAAAGAAGGACAAGTTGTCGCCTCGTTACATCGGGCCGTTTCAGATTTTGGAAAGACTTGGTCCAGTTGCCTATAGAGTTGCTTTGCCATTGGGATTCGAACAGATCCATAACGTGTTTCATGTGTCGATGTTGAGGGGTTACCTCCGAGACCCGTTCCATGTGATTGATTATCACCAGGTAGCTATTGATGAAAATATGGAATATGCCGAATGGCCGGAACGAATTGTTGATCGACAAGTGAAACAACTGAGAAGCAAGTCTATTCCAATGGTGAAAGTGGAATGGAAAGAACATTATGAGACGAATGCTACATGGGAAAAAGAGGAGGAAATGCGACTACGCTATCCACATTTGTTTTCTGACGAAGGTAAAATAAGTTTGGAGGACCAAACTTCCTAACAAAGGGAAAACTATGATATCCCTGCTCCGCATTATGTTAATTAGTCCATAATATGAGCATGATTATGTGTTTAATATGATTTTGTGTGCCATTATGTGAAAATATGTGGTTTTGAATTTCTATCTGTTCACCGTAGGAATATCTGTTTGATTATCTGCTTTGGAAATTAAATTGATGGCCTTATCGGCCACAGAACCCGAAATTGATTACGCCATTGTGATTAGCGTAATTTTTAGAGCTTACGGTGAAATTTAATTGGAAATTTATTCGGATCAGATTAAATTGATTTAATTAATGGCATAGTGCTCAAATTATTTAATATTATAATTTTGGTTGGTGGGACTTTTACTTATAGGGCCATATACACTCTCCTTTAATTCTTTTGAACTCAAAAATCTGAGATATACAATTGTGAGAGAGAGAGGGGGGGCCGGCCATAGAGAGAGAAATGGGGAGAATTGTGTAATCTTGGCTCAAGGTTTGGAGAATTTGAAGATTTAACTCAAGAATTGACTAGAGCTTGGGTGTTTGAAGCTCCTAGGTGAGTGATCAACCCTTGACTCATGAATTTTAATTTGTATTTTGTAGATTCAAAGTTGAATGATGAGAAAGAGCATGTATTGAGTTGGTTTTGGTGAATTTAAAGGCAATAGAGGCATGCATGTATGTAATTACTTTGAATTTGCATGTTTGAGCACCAAATGTTTGATCCATGTAAGTTTTTAGTTGAAGATCATGCTCTTGACCATCTCTTCATCACATAAGTTGAGAATGAGGGTTATATGTCACATGCATGTGCCATTCACAAAATTGTAAGTGTTAAAGACATGAAATGGTAATGTTGGTAATGAATTTGGTGGAAAATGAGCCATGCATGTGTTTGATTTATGGAATTGACCTTCAAAATGTTGTAATTTGATGTTGGTATCATGTTAGCATAAATATATTTGAAGTTTGAGCCATAAAATGTAAGTTGGATTGGTTTGAATGCTGGATTTGAGCTCAAGAACTTAGCTGGAAAACCCAAAAAATTTGATGTCCGCTCGTGCGGGGAAACTGCCGCTCGAGCGTGAAATTCGTGCTCCCAGCATATTTTGCAGACATGATTCCCGATCGAGCGGGGAAATTCACGCTTGAGCGGGGAGCCATGTAGAGAGGCCTTCCGCTCGAGCGCCAGAATGCACGCTTGAGCGTAAATTCGACATAACCAGCACTTTTGCAGGCCTTAAGGGTCCGCTCGAGCGGGTAAGTCCACGCTCGAGCGGGGACCCTGTTTTCCGAAATTTTGAAAATGCATTCTGTGTTCTGTTTTCCGTTCACTTTCACTTCTAAGCACTCTTAGGCTTACATTGAGCATTGTAATTGAATTAAAGAGATAAGAATGAAGCCTAAAGAGGAATGTGTGAATTAAAGAACAGATTGAATTATTTGTAACGCATGTGTGTTATGTGATATGTAGAGTCAAGCTCCAGGGCAAATCCACAAGCCGATCACTGTGAGTAACATCTGAAATATGTTGTTGTCCAATTGCTTACTTCTATGTAAGTTTTGTAAAGTTCATTAATTTGAATGGTGGACAAAGTCTAAAATGAAAGTTTGAAGGGCCTAAAGGCCAGTTTGAAATGAAAGTTTGAAGGGCCTAAAGGCCAGTCTAATTTGAAAGTTTGAAAGGCCTAAAGGCCAGTTTGAAATGAAAGTTTGAAAAGGCCAAAGGCCGGTTTGACATGAATGAATTGGGCCCAAGGCCGTCTGATGTATAATGTTCCAATGTATTTTCTTTATTTGATATTATTCACTGGACTTTCGCTCACGCTCATTCATGTCTTTGTAGGTGAGCCAAGAGAGGTCCAGACCCAGCCCCAGTGAAGTCTGTATGGAACAACCGGGTTTTGGAGAGTCAGCCCATGTGTCTCACGCACGAGACTCGCCTTCGCCTTTTTGTCATTTTGTTCTATGTTGTCATGTTGGTGAAGTCTTTGTATATGTCGGTATATAGTTTTGATGGGTTGACTTAGTTTTGGATGATCCTGTCTGTACAAAACTTTATGGTACTGTATATATGTTGTGAGTTATTAATGTATGTATGTATAGTTTATTTTGGTGTGCCATGTAAGCACAGCTCTATGGACAAAGTTTTAAATTTTGTTTCCGTTTGGCCACTTTACTCTGATGAGTTATGTTTGGTTTGATTTGAGGCCGTAGGTAATCTCAGGATTACTGGCCGGTTATGGCCTAAACCCATTGGGGCGGGTTCGGGTCGTGACAACCTAGTACCCCAAAACCTAGGGTTTTGTTTCCAATACTAGTTTCTTTTCAACTTAAGACCAACTAGATATTGTCTAATCTCATGATTAAGCTCCCTAATCACTCCCTATTCCATTAGACTCCAAGTAAATCCTAACTTTTCCATCCAATTCCAACTAGTGGGCCTTTATGTCTTTTTACACCAAAATTTGCCTATAAATACCACCACCACCTAGCTTGGCAAACACAAATAACACACTCACACACACATTCGGCCTAGATGAGAGAAAGGAGAGCAAGAGAGAAGTCTTAAAAGGGAGAGGAAGGAAGAGGAGAGCCATTTTGTTCAAGCGTAGCAAGTAAGCCATAACACAACCTTCTCTTTCATTTTCCTTTTTCAAATACATGTTCTTAAGGGTTCTAAACATTGTATTCAGTTGTGTTAATGATGAGTTACTTGTGTTAAAAATGATAAGAGTTGAGCCATGATTCTACCTCTCTTGTATTTTTTCTCATTTCGGTACAAAACTATCTTTTTCATACCAATCTCTCAAACTTTCCAAAGACACACCTTCAAGCAAATTTTCTGAGTTTAATATATGTTATTTAGCATGTTTTCATCACAAAAGAAACGAAAATTTTCCCTTAGTGGATCCCTTTTCTCACAAATCTTCTTGTTTTGGGTATTGTGCCTTAAGAATCTGTTTTCACAGCCAACTTTCAAAATTTCTAGAAAAATGTAAAAAATTATTCGGGACCTCTATTTTATGTCAAAATCTTCCTTAAGGAGTTAGATTTCAACTAAAATTGGTTTCATTGAAAAACAGTAAGTGGTTTGCAAGAAATCAAATTTTCGTAACGATCAACGAATTTGGACAGCGCTGGAGTGTTTTCTAAATAACTTAAAATCTTGAAAAGCTATCCCATTTCCAAAATATGTTATGAAAACTAGATTAAATTCTCTACGAACCATAGGAAGGTCGAGTCTAGTGAAAAATCTAAAATAGTCCTTTTCATTCTAATCCTTATGTGATATCGAATCTGGCTATTTTGTTATGCATGGGTGTTTTATGCTCGTGTTCATGAAAATGCTTATTAGCTTGTGATCATATCTTGGCATGATAATGTACATGTTATGGTTATATTCTTTATCTTCTTCATCTTAATGATGCATGCTTATGTGGATATTATTATCTTGTTAAGATGGTCTAACCTTGAATTAAAACATTTAACTCCACGGAAAACGTAATTGGGATGGTATTGGGTTTTCAATCCTTTGAGTTGTGAAAAGATGATAATGTGTGATGTATGGATTGCTGGGATGCGTTCTCTATTCAGAAGTTAAAGTCTTGCGCAAGTGGTTTTCGAAACCCTTGAACGGAGCGGTTGTATTAGGACCCTAGGTGGTTTGGTGTGAGGAGGGACTTAGGCAAGGCCATTATTACCATCTCTTTTGAGGCCCTGCGGTTGGCGCTACACGGTATATAACCATTGGCAGACATCCGAGGTTAGTTCTGCAACAAAGCAGCAAAAGAGTGGGCATACCGAATAATCCGCGTCCGATTCTTGTGGTTGGGAGGACGAAATCTCTTTGGGAGATTTCTAGTTTACTAACATCTAACTTGTAACCCTTTATTTATTTAGTTGAGTATCATGCTTTACTACTTGATGTTATATTTGTGATTGTGTCTTGGACTGGGAAAAAGGGGCGGGGTGTGTGTGTGTTTATTGGGCATTCAAAGCTCACAGCGTATCATGCTAGGTGCCGAAGAGGAGCTTATAGCTGGAGACGACGAACCTGAAACCTTCGAAGACTTTTGGCTATCTTAGGAAAGTTAGAAATTCCTTTTGATATTTTGTAAGACTCACATGAAGTTTTAAATTTTCTTTTTGGGATGTAATGGAATGGAATAAGCTTTTGAAATTAAGGATATTCGTGGCTGTTATGTACTTATGTTCTAATATTTATATGTATACATCTTATCGTTGCTTATGAGACCTTGTGTAAATACCTTTTAAGATCTGTCAAAAGGGTAGTGCGCTGCCTAAGAAAGTCGGACTTAGAAGGGAGGCTAATTTGACTCCTCCGGCGATCTGGGATCTTACTTGGTTATTGACCATAGGACTCATTAGTGACTCTCCCTTGACTGTAATCAATAGTGTAGATTCGGGACATCACAATATGGTATCAGAGCCTAGGTTCAACCCTTACCCACGCGTTCCGGCCTACGGTTAAGAGACTACCTTGCCCCAACTATGTTATATTATTACACTATCTATTCTATCAACTAAAAGACATCAAAAATAGAATCTTTCTTGACCTATCTTAGGGAATTTCTTCGAATTTTGGGCACACCAACATCAACTCATGAGGACCTACTTCAGGATCGTGAAACGGTTTTAACTTTGAGTGCGGCCTCATATCGCACAGTAGGGGGTACTATTAGTTCTATGCGTCTTCTATCGATTGTCGTACCCTCATCTTGTATTCGTAACCTTTATTCAATGTCATCCTTTTCCAAGATTAAGTCTTGTCCATCTAGTCCTGTTTTATATACTACTATTTGTAAATTTGACCTCCTTTGACCCTTGATTATTTTATTTAGCCCAAGGCTTTTTGTAAATAATTACATTTTCTTTGCTCGGTGATGAATCTTGGATATTCAGTTTGAAACGTGGATGGCCAACGCAGTTTCAAGTTAAATATCTAGCTTAGTCACTACATCTATAACCTTGATCACATTGAAGTTCGAAACCATAACATCATACCATTCATCCATATTTCAGTTAATCCTGATGTTATCACCATAACTGCTTTGTATTCTTCGTCTCCACTTCAATCCAATTTTAAGAATCTTGTCATTATTATTATGTATACATGAAGTTGTGTTGTGTGAACACCCTAGGATAATTAACCTCTAACTTAAGATTAGTTGCTTACCTATAAAGAATTGCCTCTGTAGTTAGAATTTGACTTACGCCTCACGCAATTCAAAGAAAAACAAATGGTGGACCATACTTCGAGACAAGTAATAACATGAGCTTGCAAGAAATAATAGAAATGCGGTGCCAGGAAATTGAAACCTTAAGAATGGACTAGTAACCATGGCTAAAATCTCGAACCCTATCAAGAATCAAATTTTGAATGAGTCTTACCATCTTTGTGGAAATAATCGGCACAACATTGACTTCAGAATGAAAGGAGGTAGAATCCAAGAGGATTTGGAGCTTGTGGAAAGGAAACTCAACTTTATGAAGACACCCTACTCCGACCTCATCTTAAAAATAGATTCGTTACTCGTACCTTAGCAATTATCGATAGTTACCAAAAGAAGGAGATGACTTACCCATCCAACGGAGCATGTTTTCAGTTTAAGGGGGATAGACAAGACTCCATGACTTCAACGAAATGTAGGACGCAGTGGCGCGATCAACTTGCAGATAGGATAACAAGTCTGATTTTAAATGAGAAGAGCCAAGAAAAATTAGAACTTCCACGCATAGTATACGAATATGCAGATGTATTTCCTACGGAATTACCGGGATTGCCACCAACTCGGGAGGTAGACTTTAGTATTGAGCTACAACCTGGAATTACCCCAATATCCATGGCCCCATGTCGCATGGCACCTGCAGAACTATGAGAATTAAAGACACAACTACAGGAGTTGCTCAAGAAAGGATTCATTAGGCCAAGTACTTCACCATGGGAAGCATCTGTGTTGTTTGCTAAAAAGAAGGATGGGTTGTTAAGGCTATGCATCGATTACCGTCAACTCAATCGAGTCACGATTAAGAACCGATACCCACTCCCAAGGATTGATGACCTTTTTGATCCACTTAGAGGCTCAAGGTGCTATTCAAAGATCGATCTCAGGTCATGTTACCATCAACTACGAGTCAAGGAGAAGGATATACCTAAAACTGCCTTTCGTAGTAGATATGGCCACTATGAGTTTGTAGTAATGCCCTTCGGACTAACCAATGCACCGTCAGTATTCATGAGCCTAATGAACAAGATTTTTAGACCATATCTTGACCAGCTTGTAGTAGTGTTCATTGATGGCATCTTGGTATATTCAAGGTCTGAAGAAGAGCATGAGCAACATTTAAGGATTGTCCTTCAAGTTCTTAGGGATAATCAGTTATATGCCAAGGCAAGCAAATGTGAGTTTTGGTTGAATGTAGTGAAATTCTTAGGGCATGTAGCATCGGAGAGTGGGATTACGGTGGATCCAACCAAGGTGGAGGCAGTATTAGATTGGAGACAACTGAAGACTATATCAGAAATCCGCAGTTTCTTAGGATTGGCCAGTTATTACCGAAGGTTCATCCAAGATTTCTCCAAACTAGCTAAACCAATGACTCGTTTGACGAAAAAAGGAGTAAAGTATGAGTTGGACGAAGCTTGCAAAAAATCCTTCCAAGAGCTAAAGAAGAGGTTAACTAGTGCGCCAATTTTGACCATCCCAGAACGGGAAGTGGGGTCCACTGTGTATTGCGATGCGTCTAAAGAAGGATTAGGTTGTGTGCTCATGCAAAATGGAAATCATGTTGTTTTAAGCCCACTTGAGGGTGGCAAATCTACGTTTTAACCTACTTGCGAGTAGCATCTTCAAACCATTTTCGAAAACAAACCTGAGATGTTTTGTTCCAAATTGAGTGATTTAGTCTATACTTGTATGTTACGCGCATCACATAGTAATTTTAGATTAAATAACCAGAATAAGAATACATGTGTTTTAAAAAATAACATATCATGTTAGTAGAGGCCGATCCTTTGATCGGGTGAGCGGGGGTGCTCATTTCAGGACCTTCCCCTCTCGTACCCAAGTTCCTGAGCCGAGGCAACTTTGGTGGTGACGGACACGTGGCCTTAGGCATGAGTCAGGGTTTCCTAAACTTCCCAAAACAAAATATTTAGGTGGGGACTCTAAAATCTGACAAAGTAGTCCATGTTTGGCACTTTTTATTCAAAATTGATTTTTCAAAACCCATTGCTAGATTCAAACTCTTCGGTGATTTATCAGTCTTACATTGCACTTTGTGAGATTAGATTCAGAACCCTGACAGGAGTCTGAACTGTAGTAGCATGAACCCAATTCACGCCCTCTCCGAAAGGGGAGGGGCGTGGAACGAGTCCGGGCGGTCTACAGAGACCCGTAGTGAGCTCTATGAATCTCTTAAGTTGTCTTAAGTTAAGATTTGAAGATGAGATAAGAGACCTATGAATCTTTATATGCACTCATTTTGAACTAGAACTAAGGAGGTAAGAAAAATCAAAAAAATCGACCAAACCAATTTAACCGAATTAAACCATCCATATTTGGTATTTTTTTAACAAGATCAGTCCGTGTGATTTTTAATTTGATTTTTTTCAATTTTCGGTCCAGTGTCAGTTTAAGAAGTTTTTGCACCGAATTAAATTGAAACCGACCACTTCAACATATATTGTATTTATGATATATATATATATATATATATTTTAAGAAATTATTAGTCTCAATTAATTAACCCTATCATCCTTATAACCTAAGTTAATATACCCTTATTATATATAATCTTAACTCTAACTCAATATTCTTAAAACCTTAGTATTTTTTATTATTTTTTTGTTTGTATTTTTGTTAATCTAGAAATTGTAAAATATTTATTAAATGGATAGATATGATATGTTTGAAATGGTTGATAAATGGCTAATTCAATATTTTTCATAAAGGAGTGACTATAGTAAAAAATTTATTAAATTTGAAATATTTGAAACCGATTAAATTGCACTAAATCAAACCAATCCAATTCGTGCGGCTTGCTGCAGTTTGATAGGAGAAGTAGCCTGTATTGGTATAATAAAACCGATATTATCAGTACCGAACCGATTATATCTCTAACTAGAATAGAGATTAATAAGTAGCTTATGAAATGGATCTAGCATGATCCAAGCCCTAGCCCAAGCCCAGAAGAGTTGGCCTACCTCAGTATATTAAAGTCTGGCCCAACCTTATAATGACCTAGATGAGAAAGGTTTGGTTGGTCCGCGGCGCACCTACACTATGAAGTTGGATAACTTATTAATCTTAAGAAACAAAAAAATATAATATGGGGGAGTTACGGGCTGGTCCTATGGACCGGTCTTATTACCCAGCAGATCCTACCCAAAAAAATCAAACGGTGTTTTCCATTTTTACCCCTAGACTTAACACTGCAAATTTATTACTGGTTTAAACAAATTTATCACTGATTTATCACTGGTTTAAACAAATTTATCACTGATTTATCTCTAGTTTAAACAAATTTATCACTGGTTTATCACTAATTTAAACAAATTTATCACTGATTTAAATAGATTTATGATTTGAATCCACTTGAACTGAAGAGAAGCCCATATGCCGATCAGGAAGGTAGCCTCGGGGCAGACAAAATAAGAAAAGAGGGCGAGAGGGGGGGAATTGAAGGTGGAGATAAGAGAGGAAGTGGAGCTGAAGAAGAAGGAGATCTAAGCAGAAATGAGGGATAACCATAAGGCAAAGAAGGAAACGGGCTTGAAGTTGAGGGAATCGAGGATGTAGGCGACCATGAATCCCCGTGTCAATGCAGCGAAGACAGGTGTGCCACTGAGGTCGAGGAGAAAGGCGGCGCAGGGT